>NW_008824186.1:527155-554878 GCF_000699105.1 Pygoscelis adeliae
CTGATTTTAATTCAAACTGTTCCAACAGTTTTTTCCAACAAAACAGATAAAAAACTAATTTGCATTAAATTGGATTACTTTTACTTTTCTGGACCAAGGCTGGTAGTGAGGGAGTCAGCACTGCTAAGCAACAATAAAAGATTATGTTTTGTACACACTAAGAAAACCCTAAATGTGAGTGCTCCAAAGCAGAACTGGAGGTTTTGGATGCTAATTTTAATGGAAGATGTGACTAGATGCTCAAATGGCTCGGCAGCCAAAATATTTAAATTGTTTTGCCTGTGTTTTCTGTTGTTACATGTAGACTGGAGCATTGTTTTGTTTGTTTTTTCAGATTACAGCAGTAGCTTAGTTCCAGTATGTGCTGGAAAATTGCTTATTGGACTCTACTGATCAGAAATCACTGATTATGGGATATTACCTGTAGTGCTTTTATGATGAAGACTATTAAAGGCTGAACTGAAACCACAACCTCCTTCCTTTCAGAATTAATGCTCAGAGTAAACCTGTCTTGTTCCTGAAAGGTTAGTCTCTAGTGCACTAATTCTTTGTTTCTGTCTTGCAAAATGTATTCAGTGAATTGCATCGGTGGCCTGAGCGTTTCTAATTTTACTGCCTCTACATCCAAAGTGAATCTGCAGTACCTTGTAGCTACAGCTGCTACAGATTGCATGTAATCAATTATGGAACATCAAGTATTACAAATATAACAAGGCAAGAAAGGGGGAAACTCAATGCTGAGGTCTCTCCTGGCACATGCCTGTAATTAAACATGCATAAACCTTCCTGAAAGGGGAGTGGGGTGCTGAGCCCTGCAGCGAAGGCCAGGGTCAGGCGTGCTGATGGAGACCTGCAGCACTGCCGGAGCATAGGCTGGGTGCTCCCGCTCTCTGCACCTCCGGGATTTGGCTTGCTGGGAACAACCGGGCCACAGTTCCCTTCTCATCCTCCTCTGTGTACGTCCAGGAGCTCATGAGGATGGTTCTGTCCCCCAGTCCCCAAAGACAATTCTGATGGTGGCGTTTAATTAATTGTCGTTTGGGTTGGCTACTTTGTTACTGGATGTGTCTGTGTTCTTATTGATTTGAAATATCATCCCTATTTATGGCTTGATGGTTGTCAGTGCGCACTTGGAATAAAGCACCCGCAGCGGCAATGCAGTGTGGCTCCCTAGGGTGGGAAGGCTTGATAGTCTCCTTGCCACTCCCTGCAGTGCTCTGGAGACGGACTAAAGGGTGTTCAGGCATGACTGAGCACCTTCACCCATTTTTTCTCTTCTTGCGCCTCTGGAACAGACAGAACAGAATAGCTCCATAGGAGTAACCTCACTGAAATTAGTGTGTGAGTTAAGTAAATGCAAAATAAAATAAAAAAAAAAAAAGGGGGGGGGGATGATTAATTTTAATTACCACCAAGTAAGTAAAAGTGGATCTGTAGGTGCAAAATGGAACTGCGGAATGGAATACCTGGGTCATTAATGAAAATGAGTCACATAGGCACATAAATATTTTGAGCAGGACTCTTTCAGACTTAGCTGCTGAACTGTAGAGCTGGAAGGAAGCAGATTTTCTTTAAAAAGGGTCCAGTGGTAATCCTGGCAAATGCAGGTCCTTCTTCAGTACTATGACTTCGTAGCATGTGAGCTACAAGGGAAGATCGGATATTTATGCAGATAGTAAGAACGTGCAACTGCATTAGAGGAAAAAACATTTTATAAGGAATTTAAACTTATATTCTTCATGTTACAAACTGCGAAAAAGCTGTGGGCAAGTTATTCTGTCATGTTTTTGAACCTTATTTGGAACATCTAAAGCTTGTAACTGACAGAAACAGGGTATTAAACTAGGTGAGCTACTGATTGAGGCAGAATAGGAGTTCTTATGTTTCTAAGGGACTACATGATATCAAATGCTAAAAATGTTGCCATATTCCTCCATTGTAGAGTTTTGGGGATTTTTTTTTTTTTATTGTTTTCTTTCACCAGACTTTCTCTCAGTATAAACTACTACTTTGTGGCTTCCTTAGATCTGCCGACAAGTCTAAATAATATAAAATAAATATTTATAGTCTTCAGATACGTAGATTGTAAGTATTATATTTAGTGTCTGCAGCCTTTCTCCCAAGGAGCTGTTATCCCATGTATTTTTCCACAACATATGGACTCAATCGTTTTCTTTTCCACAACTCCAACATTTACCTTTGATATCATACTGGCTTTTCAACTAGCTGAATCCATCTAAATGCCATTGCTAACATACTGATAACTCTGTGTCTTCTAGGTTTTAGCATTGCTGTTGCAGTGAGGTCAGCATAACATTTTCCTTGTAGGTCATAGCTTGCTGACCAGTCTGGAAATTTATGAATTGCTGGAATTGTAAAGTCAGTTGGTAATAAATTCAAGCAAATGTGAAATTTTCAGCTGGCATAGCATATTCTTTCAATCAGAATTTTTCCAGTTTATGATCTACAAAGTTAGGCAAGGCTAGTTAGAAGCAATAAAATGGGTAAATCCATAGGAATATATTGACTTTGTCTCTTGTCCAGTGATTCCATCTTCATGGGTGATCCTTTGCAACAGCAGCCTTAAGCCTTCCATTATGGGCATTTCATGCAATTTATCACTCAGGTTTGTAATGTTTTGTTTCAGTGCAATTGCTGATTCACTCTGGTCTTGCTTAAATTTACTGACCATTTCTTACAGCTGTTCTGAGTTTTCAGTGAGTCATAAAAAATTGCACATAGGTCAGCTACTGTGAGAAAATAGTTGACGTTTGTTAGTATTTGCCCTAAAAATACAGGCACAGTGTCTCTCACAGGGTTTTGGCCATATTCTTCATGCTGTATCTGGGGGTTCATAGGTGGTTCAGCGATGAACCCCATGGTTCTTGGGTTTACCTCCATATTAAGATGCATCCTCACAAGGAAGCGTTAATCTCTCATGCCTCGGGTCCAAAACAGTGAACCACACTCGAGCGTACACGTGTGAATTTATAGCATGGGAAATGAGCATCAGATTCTGTGTAAGTGGTTTTGAATATATACAGAAAATTCCTGAGCAGTTAGTCATACCGTAGAGGGCAGTTTGAGTCAAACTTGTTTTGTCCCCTTAACTCCTGTTTGGCTGTTTGTTAAAGCACTGAACAGCAGTGTTACTCAGCATGTGCTCTGTGCATGTCTGGAGGTCCATAAAACATCAAAAGATACTGTGAGAGGACTACACACTTCAAAAACTGAAACAATCCAGTCCATGCTAATGTTCCCATACTTGCAAGTAAGCAAAGAGATGCGAGGAAATAAAAGTGGCAAGTGATTATTTGAATTTTAGCCTTAAATTTTATTAGGTGATAGGAGTGAGAATCTTTGTGGCAGCACTGCACAAAGCACTGCAGGATTTTTTTCGAGAAGTCTGGCTTTTCCTTGGTGCTGCAGGATTAAGGAAGTTTGCTGTGTCTGGAAACCAGGGCAGCCTTGCATACTCTGTGCACTTCAGTTCCTCCTCTCAAAAAGGAGAGCAGCAGACCTGGAAAAGATTCAAAGAGGGTAAGAAGGAGGATCAAAGAACTTCCCTATGAACAGCTTCAGCACAAGCAGTGACTCAGTGGGCTGCACCTCTTCAGTCCAGAAGAGGTGGCTCAAGGGGATAGGGTCGAAGTCTGTAAAATCGAGTTGCACAGAGAACGTGGATGGGGAGCAGCTGCTCACTGCTTCTTCTGCAGCAATTCAAACTTTAGGTGAGAGGGTCAAAACAAACAAAAGGTGGTAACTGTCGGATACAAGATCTAGTTCAGCTATGAAACTCTTCGGAAGATATGGTGGAAGCAAAATGCTTATGTAGGGTCAGAAAGCAAATGGACAGAAGAAAAATTCCATGTTATATCCAGGGGCACTGCTTGTGGCTCAGGACACTGTTTTGCTGCAAGTTACTTGAATCTGGGAGAACTCTCTTGAGCTGTCCCCACGTTCACTCTCCTTGACTCAGGGGTGAGATGCTGGCCTCGACAGGTTTTGACCAGGCCCAGCACCCTATCTCACGCATCTGGGACCATATTGTTCTTCAGTGTTTTTCTTGTACAACTGGTGGTCTCCTTGCTGTTTTGCTCCTCATCATCCACTTGTTTGTCTTTCCTTGGGATCCTCACGCTTCTCAGTGCTTTTCTCCCAGCCCAGACTTCCTCTGTTTGTTAGAGATTAGAGAGGGTGATGCTGGGGCACGTTCCCTGTCCTTGGAGGTTGTGGAGTGTTTTAGAGAAAATTCGTTTTTTCATAGAGAAACAGCACACTGTATAGATGTCAACAGGGCTCTGGCAGCGTTTGAATTGCTTTGATTTCCTTGCCTCTACGTGTGCCAAAATTTATTTAAAAAGAGGAAAATACTGGTTACTTTATCTGGCACAGCTGTCAGGCTATTCTTACCTCTCTGCTGTGCCTTTTGCCTGCCCATTACATCTACCTGTTGTCTCTGGTTTTCTGTGCTAAGCAAGCTCTTTGAGAAACTGTGGTTTTAAACAGCCAGTACCATGGAATTGAGACCTCAAAGTAACTGCAAATATTGCAAATAATAAATAATATTATAGCTATGTAATTATAATGCAATACTAATTCCTTTTAAAAGTGCCTTTGTGTCAACCTGAGAGTGTGCTGTGATTAGAGCAGTTCATTTTGCAACTGCTGTGTCATCAGGAGCTTTTAAGATGATGTTTGCAATAAAAGGAAACACAACCATGACACAAACTGGCAATTATTGTATATGCTAATTTTTGCCTTCTATTTACAGTAGACTGACTGCAGTATTGATCTTAGTATTTGCAAACAGTTTGTTTTGGGCTCAGTTTTGCCTTTTTTGCCCAGAGTACCCTCAAGCCCATTCATATGAATGACAGTATGTGCAACCAAAGCAGAATTACCAGAGAGGCCTGTGAAGAGAGATGCCGTATATCGCAGCATCTGATGGCTTGTTACTTAGCTGGAGCATTGAAAATATGATTGTCTTGCAGTACTCTAAGCTTTATTTTTCATTATACTAACCACTGCACGGTCACAAGGAGGAGGTGGTCTCCATCTGAAAGAACTCGCCATTGCAGAAAAGAGAACGGGTTGCTGTTACAGAAAACATAAAGGAAGTCAGAAGGCTTTGATGATCCAGAGTCACAAACACATTGGCTGCCTTCCTGTTGTGAGGGGTTGGTTATTCAGTAGAGATCCTGCAGAGCTGGACTGACACTACAGCCTCCCCAGCTCAGCAGCGGAAGGAGAACGGTGGCAAAGTCATGTTGCTGCAGTGAGTGCCTGAAAAAAGACTTCAGTCTCTGCTCCAGGTCTGTTGAGTAAGCTCAGCAATTATGGTCTGGAGCAGGATCTCTTAGGAGCTATTTTGCGATTTCACCTATGTTTCTATATGTAGAATTTCAGTTTTGCCCCATAAATTCAGAGAGGCTTTTGAGAACTGGTCTGCTGCATTCCTGGGGCAAGAAAGGACAACGGAACCTGTCAAAAAAGGTATTGTTGGCTCCTCAAAAGGATGGTTGCTGCTAAGCAGAGGCTCAGCAAGATAAAACCAGTCTTAGCAAATCAAAGATCTGCAGAGAACATCTCTGCAAACACAGTCATAAAAATTTGCTGTAATGTGGTACTTGGAAAACATGCTTGTCTGGTTTATCTTACTTTTCACCTCATGTTGGCTCTCACAGCAACTGAGAGGTGGCAAAATTTCATCTGTCTTGAAAATTAGAATGTGCTTTGCTAGTTACTTGCAATTGATCCGATTAGCTAAGTATGTTTAGGGTTTATAATTAAATTTGAAAAGCTGTGTTCTTCAGCAAATGATATTGCACCTATAATTATGGATTTTTTTTCCCCAGGGATTTAACTTATGCAAAGTTCAGTTTAAGCAAGAAGTTACCTCTTCCGTATAAACATAAAATCTGCATGAGTCCAAAAGTGATTGGACATATTTCTGTGAATAAGTCTAGGGAGACAACTTCATTGCCTTAGAATAGATTTCGCTGATTTACTCTGATCTAACATAAAAATATAATGTTTATTATGCTAAACCTAAATCATACAGGCGATACACATCTGTCTTACAGAACATCATCAACACGATGATGCAATTCAACATCTTCATCAACATCATGGAATAATTTGCAAAACATTTTTTTAAAATCTGACACTGCCTTGTGAATAAAATAAGTATTAACCAGCATTTGTGTACTGAGTGCATTTGTTCGCTGTTTCTGCTTGAACAAAACTATGCAGGGTTCAGAATCAGTTGTGCAAGAGCATGAGTTCCTAACTGATTTCAAAACTACAGAGGTCTCCTTATCTTTCTTTAGGTAGAGTTTAGGATGCACTGGGTTCCATTTTGACCTTGCATGCTAGATTTAAGTTGTAAATATCAGATACATTTTTATGACTATTCTAATTAAATGTATGGCATAAAATTGATCACAAAGTGATTGCATTTAGTTTTGTATTGTTATTTAGTTGCAATTATTTTCCTGGTGTCTGTTCTGCAGTGATTATCAGTCAGGATTATTGTTGCCCTCCGTTTTGGCTAACAGCAGCACCACATCCAAGCAAAACATTAACAGGTCGTGGTAAAATACTGTTCTCTACTTCACGGCACTATGGGACAGAAATTCTAGTTGAAGAAAGAATGTACAGAGTTGTGATTCTGCTTTTCAAAGCACGTAATTCTGGAAAGAAAAGATTTAAATCTTTTTATTTGAGTATATTTTTACATGGCAGAAATATACTGGTGACATGATGGAAATAATAATAGTAATAAATTGAGAAATACTAGATTATGTGTAGCAACACATAATCTTGAGAATCTTGCCTTTATTTTCTTTGTAAACGTTCTTTTGGGTGTTAATGTGGAGACCTATTTGCTGGTTATTGTGATGAGGGGACCTGCTCTCCCAGCTCACCTGAGGGGTTAGGGGTGATCCCATCATCCCTTCTTAAGGCGCAGTTGAGGGCAGGTGTGCCATGCTCCGGCCTTGGAGAGAAATCCTGCTTCTTGCCTTTTCTGTCCCCTAGACTCGTTATTCTGTAAACGCCCTACTAAGATGTTGTAGCAAGATCAAGATGGATCATGTCGGTATCAGAGGAGCTGAAAAGAAGTCGGTCTGTAAGGCTGGTTGACAAGGAAGAAGTCTCGTTATGGGCGTTCTCAGTCATCGCAAAGTTAGAGTCATAAAATGGGGGATGAGAGGAGAGTCAGACCAGGTATGTTAAAGATCAGTGAATATTAAAGACGAGTTAAGGACAAGAGCATTAATAACAGATCAGATTCAAGTTCTTGTATCAAGTGTATGGTCGACTGTATGGATCATTATCTTTTGTTAGTGTAGGGTTTGGTGCTTGAGCAAGGAGGTAAGGAAAGGAAAAACACAGGGTCACTTTTTTGTGAGCAAACTGTCACTAAGTCCTTTGAATTCAGTGAACTTAAACCGATGTGAAATCAGATGCAACATGTAAATATTTCCTCCTGTGATGTGATCCTCGAACCCTGCCAAAAGAATCTGTCTGAATTTAATAGTGTGCAAGAATTTGACTGAATGGAATCATGGCATTGCTGGCGACTTCAGGAGAAGTCACTCGTTTGTGGGGCAGGGACAACTGACACCCTGAGATGAAATCCTGTCTTGGAGTCCATGGGGGCACCTGGCCAGATACTGCTTCTTGTCGGTTTTGTCAGAAATCAGAGGGCATGAGGTTCATCAGCTCACTAGTTTGTTGTCATCTTTCCAATTTGCTCAATTTATGTAGCCAAGACCTGGAAATTAATTTCTAGCTTGACCAAAATCATATCTCCTGTGTACCCGGTAGAGAACTGCTGGTTCCCTGCTAACTTGCATTTGTGACGTAAGTTATGTGTCTAAAAATCTGCGGAATCTGATAAATACTTTAGAGCTGATTGTCCTCAGACAGACCCCAGTTTTACATCAGTTTGACTTTGTTGCCCTGCTTGGTGAAATTACTCCATATTTAAAGCAGAAGAACTGATATAGGAAGCTCAATGACTGTTTGGAAACTTGCTTAGAATTATTTTCCTGCTGTATGTTTTTTCCTAGGTTTTCAGAATTTTCAATACAGTTTTTCATACAGAAAAGAAGTATATATTCTAAATATTTTTCATATCATTATTTCTGGAGGAAAAAAAAAAACCATTTTAAAGATATCATGAGCCTTGTGATTTTAAACTCATTTAATATCCAGCTTTATATAGCTCATCCTTAATTAGTAGCAAGTTCTGTTATGTTTGAGATCCAAGAGCAGTGTTTGAATTCAGAGCTCGCGGAATGGGCTCTGTCATAAAATTTCTCCCTTTCATCATTAGTGGAATTGATTGATGCCTTTGCTTAGCAGAAAGATTGCCACATGAACACAAAGAGAGCACGTTTCTTGCTCTGCTTGAGATGCATCTCATCCCATTTTCCTTTTAAGCATATAGTTCAGAAGAATTGAAATGTTAGAGCCTTTACATCTGTCACCTTGGGCTGAGTACAGCAGAGGTATTCTCCTTATGTTTCTGAGGCAGATGACCCTCCCCTCACACAGCCGGGAACTTTCATATAGATCCAGTGTCAGAGTTTCCCTCCAACCTGGTGAGTTTTACTGGGTCAGAACCAGAAAGTCTGTGAAATAAATCACGCTGTAAAAGAAAACACATGGAGGTACTGAGTGGTATATTAGTTTCAGTCTGAAAAGATTGACTTTGTTTTTTCCGGTTTCTGGCCAACAGTGGAAACCTCAGCTCAAACATTGTTACAGAGGAAGTTAAAGAATATAATTTCTAGATGGAACAAAAATGCCACTTTGTGAAGACAAAAAATCTGTTGCTGTGCACAGGGAGAGGAGGCGTTCTGGCAGGTGTGTGAGCTGGTGGCAGAGGATGGACCAGCCCCCTTCTATACTGTCTCGGTAACTCCATAGATGGTAGAAAAAATATTAACAATAGCTGAACTTAAAGCTGGTTTGCTATTCTGCTGCCAATATGTCCTACTGTTGGACACACAAGTACTGAAATTATGCATTCTTGGTCCCATGGCGTCTGGCTGGAACAATTGCGGCGCTTGTTCTGTGATCAGCACGTTGTTAGACAGCAGAGTCTTTTAATGCAGTCAGCTGAGCTGTATGTCTGCACTGTTCTTTATGCACTTTATTTTATAGTTGCGCATACAGAAGATGACTGAATCAATTAGCTCCTTGTCTTGCAAACAGGGCACAGCTTTCCAGAAAAGCTGCAAGGGTGTGTCTGAGAGTGAGACAAGCTGGAGATTTCTCTTGGGCAGTGCGTGGGCTGGTTTCAAGTTACTCCATATTTTATTGTCTCCTATTTGCTGAACCTTGGTTTCAAATGATTGTGCTCATTTGCTGTGCTTCTTAAAGGTGTAGGTTCTTCGAGCTCCCCCAGTCCAACACCAGGAAGTACATGTACGCTGTATCCTCCATAAAGCCAGCTAATGGTTTTCACCTGAGGGTGTGTACAGTGAGCCAAAAACACACGTTGCTACTGATACACAGTGCATAGATAGAGGGGTTAAGCAAGAAAAAATCTATTGGCTGTGTATCTTGGATTAAAGGGCTTATCTTCACTGCATTATTGTTCAGAGAATAACTATATCATTACTATAATGAGTTATTTCTCTTATTTTTTTGTAATTAATAGGGCCCAATTTAGTAGGAAGTACTGCAGTGTTTTGCATTCCCATAGTTTTATCGTACTTGTCTTACACTGATAGCATACCTGCGTACTTTGGACCTGATGCTCTGTGGTGTGGAGCGCCCCCCATATTGTGTTAAATGTACATCGAGAAAAAGGTCGTCTTGACAAACATATTGTGCAAATCAGACAAAGCTGCAGTGAGTTAGACATTGATAATAGATTAGCTGGGCCATCCCTGAAATAGGGAAATCCACTTTGATAGTTTTTATTATTTCATTTGGCTCAGCACCCTTGTTGTCCCGTGAAAAGGCTGAGAAAGAAGAAATATCTCCTACTTCATCTGCAGCATCTAATGTAAAGCTTTAAAAGGGTTTGCAGTTTCTTGAAGTTCAAGTGCTCTATTATTTTGACCTGTATCAGTGAAGGCTGCAACTATTATTTAAAAAACAGCAGCTATAGAGGTGTTGCTAATAACTTTCTGTAGCAGTGAATTCACAGGTTGACCATATGCTGAGCGAGAGATCATTTCTCTGCTCTGGTGCTGAGAGTGCTCTGAGAACCTTTGAATGAAAGGCACTCCAGTCAGATGAACCATTTTCCCAATATTGTAATTATTATCTTCACAATTAAAGAACAGCCAACAAAGAACATTAAAACCAATATTTCTATCCCTGGCAATTGTGAAAGAGGAGCTTCACCTACCTCTTCACTTGTCTGTGCCCCTGAGTTGAAGTCCAAACACTGAAGACAATACAAAGAATTCCTATACCAGCCAAACATAGAGAGAAATGTATTCATGTTGGAAGTATAGGTGCTTTCTTTAGGCATATGTGTTTCAAAACTGTGTTTTGTTGTGTTTCCTCTTTGATATTAACCATCAGGGCTTTCTTTTTGTTTTCCTAATAAAAATTGCTTTAGTTTTATAACATGAAAAATGGTTCATGTTTTTGATCTGTTTGAAATAATGGGCTTAAAGAGTTGGGTGTGCATCATGGAAATAGCTTTCCCTGTCTTCACCTGTTTTTTCCCAGGTACAATAATGTCACTTGCCAGTTTTCTGCTTGCAAATCCCAGAGATTTGGCTGCGCTTTGTCTAAGGTATCATTTTAAGGGTATGTTTCCCGAACTCAAATTTAAGTGTATTATCCACACCTCACCTGATTGTCAGGGTAGTTGGAGACTTCTTTTTGTAAAACAATAATAAGATGTAAGGGTGCATTTGAGATACCTTTGTGTTAAAACTAAAGAATATGATGCCAACTCTTTAGGTCCTGCTATAGGCATCTTTAAACCCAGCAGTGAGAAATGAAATCAGATTGTAAGGTCACTTTTTTCTTTCTTGTTGAATTGGTAAAGGATCACTTAATGATCCTAAGGTTCTTCTGTATGAAACAGAACAAATGTGAAGTTGTACGAAAGATGTCAAGCTGCATTCCTGGTGAGACTTTCCTAAAGCGATCAAGGTTTCTTCTGCTTCTTGCACTAATCATTAATAACTATGCTGTTGTCACAGCTCAAAAACTTTCCTATTGACACTTCAATCATTTTTAAAGATCTTGAATGTTCGGCGTGTATTAAAGTAACCTTCTGCACTCTATTAAAATTTAAGAACTGCTAGATTTTTAGTGAATGCCCAAGCAACTGGATCATGAAAGCATTACCTTGTGCCAAGGGCATGATGCAGAGCACTGATTCCTTTTTAACAAATAATAAGAAGTTTGACTTTTCATTTACACATTCTGCCAATTGCTAACAAGTTTCCATCTTGTTCAAACACTGGATTGATCCTAAGAAATTGAAAATATTGATTTAACCCTCTGCCTGATTTGCGCTGTGGGCACCTGCTAGTACAGTCTTAGCACATTACAATTGCTTGGCCGTAATTCCTCAGGGGACCACTAATAACTACCACATTTGTCTTTTCATCTTCTGAAATTATGCTAGCAGTTGTCCAAGTCAATTGTGATTCATTTGATACTGCTCTCCTTCAAGACGTATTGCAACCAAATAGACTTGCTCACCAGTAATATATCTGATGACATAGTTAGTTCTAGTTAATTGACAGAATGATTCAGGCTTTTATGGATGGCATTAATTGGTCCCTGGTGTCCATGCAATAATTGACCAGACAG
Organism: Pygoscelis adeliae; assembly: GCF_000699105.1. Taxonomy (NCBI): domain Eukaryota; kingdom Metazoa; phylum Chordata; class Aves; order Sphenisciformes; family Spheniscidae; genus Pygoscelis; species Pygoscelis adeliae. The sequence continues at coordinate 538,961 of NW_008824186.1, forward strand.
TGTAGGCTACATTAGCTTCTCATCCAGTCAGAACAGTGGTAAGATGAGGTAAATGTGGTACAAATGATAAAATGGCTATATTTTAAATCAAACATTTATAAACTATAGAAGTGGGAGATTGTGGCATCAAGAGGGTCTGAATAATGGGAATACATAAATGTCCACATTCGAGGGTTGTGTTTTCTTTTTTTTTCCCCCCACCCAATTAACACATGTGGTAAGTCACATTTAGATGCCTTAATGGACTCTGAATCGTGGTTTAATGTGTAAAGCAAAGTAAATGGAAGGGCTGCTCGTGGTGTTTCAGCTTCTATGTGTTTATATGGTATAATTTTAAGCCTGGTGTTAAGCTTTAGAAGGAAGTTAAAGATGGGACAGCCCCTTGCTTTTACAGTAGGTCCTTATTTTATTTTATTTTTCCCTCAAAGAAAAGGAGATGACTTTTGGAAGTATTTTGGCATATTCCAAACGTATAAGAACTGCAGAGTCTATGCTTAAATAGAAAGTGTAATTTGTTAGAAAAAGTGAGATAAACAAGAAAAGTGACGTTAATACAATACTAACTTGCTGCAGCCATTCTTGAAGAGGAATCATCCAGTGTTTTATCACCTCCTACTTTTCTTGCTCTCTGTTTTGTGTAAGAAAACCAGAAAGATAAGCAAGGAGTGCCTTCTGGGTGTGGCTGTCAAACTCTCAGGTTTAGAGAAATGTGACTGAAGAGAGTCATGGAATCATAGAATCACAGAGTATCTCGAGTTGGAAGGGACCCATAAGGATCATCGAGTCCAACTCCCTGCTCCTTGCAGGACTACCTAAAACTAAACCATGTGAGTCAAAGTAAATAACAGTACTGGTACCGTAGGGTTTTTGACTTTGGGCTGGTTCAGGGATATTTGTGTTGTAGGCCTATCACATGGTTTATGGTGTGCCTATCACCTGAGGCTGTGTTATAGGTGTAGATTTTTAGGTCATAGAGGAAGAAAATATTAAATATACATCCATTGGAAAAAAAAAAAGAAGAATTGGTGGAAGGTTCCTCCTCTCGGTTTGTTTTCTAGTGCATTGCCCAATTTAGTTTTTAGTGCCTCAACATGGGACATTCTTTGGAGCTTGTTTTAAACCCGGAAGGTCTTTTTTTGCTTAATATTTAAACTTTGCTTTGTTAAGATCATCCCTCTGTGTATATTCTCACATATCATGTAAAAAAAAAAAATCTCTTTCTGCTTCTCTTCTGTCTTTATGCAACTCAGCTGTCTTCCTTCACGCTGCATACTGCAGCACTCTTGCCTGTGCCCGCGAAGCAGGCCCTGGCCCCCTGTGCTGCTCTCTCCACCTCCGTTTATCAGCCCCTTTCACTCCAACCCGCAGTGGGTACGTCCTGCTGCACGCTTCTCCTGCGAGTGCAACGTAGTGCCAGCGCTGGCCTGCAAACCCCTCCACATTACAATGCCCACAGTCCTCTAGATTACAGCCTTCTGAAGCATGCGAGAAGCACTTGTACTGTGATTTGTAGGAAATGAGTATGTCAATAACAGGTAGGTTGAGCTGCTTTGGGAATAGTCTCTACCTGTAAGACAGAGATTGCTGTGTTAATAAAGTATGCCAGCTATCATCAGCTTTGATCACTTTATTCACTTCTTACACCCCTTTTCACTACCCTATCCCTTTTGCTTAAATCTTTCTAAATTGCAAAGTTGCCACAACATAGATCATGCATTCCTTCAGGGTCTAGCTCTTAGAAGGTATTGCCAAGAACAAACAATAAGAACAGTCATTGCCCCGGTTTAATTTTTCTGAATTGTTGAATGTCCTGAGCTCCCACTGATTTCAGTCTGCTAGTGGGAATTGAGGGCATTCGGAGATTGCTGGGAGTCTCGGTCTTTACACCATGTACATGCTGATTGCAATGTCTCCACTTCGTTGTAACTTCTTCACAAATCAATCTTTCCAATCTACTAGTAATTTACTGCTCTTCCAGATGCCTTCAGCATGCTGGTATTTTTTTTGGAACTGAACCCTGCATTTGTGTTGCAGGTTGAGTGGGTTGATAAAGGAAAAATGGGAAAATCTTGACCAAAGAAAGTCTTGTGGAAATCTGTCCGTTTCTTGTGAAATCGGTCCATTTCTCTGTTCTTACAGACTGAACTACATTCGGATGAGACTGTTGCTAGATGAAGTGGTGTAGTTTCTTTGTTCCTGAAAAAAGTGTTGGGTGTTTATACTTGACACCTGTTCCTACATGGCTCAGTAGGTATTTCTGCCTTATTGGGTGTAAGCATATACCATCCTTTGGTTTAGTGTAATATTCTTGGGAATACAAGAGGCATTATATTTCCATAGGTGACTTTAAGATTATGATCCTTCAAAATACTGATTTTGTGCAAAAGGGTATTATTTCTTAATAAAGAACCCTGCCCACTGGTTAGGTCAAATTTAATGTAATCTGTTATTGGATGTATTGGATTTTATGTTGTAGAAAGCAATGCTGAACTTTCAGGCCAATGATTTCTACTGAGCCCAGTATTGAACACTAGATGGTTTTACTTCCCACATTTTAGGAAAAAGAAAAGACATTTATATGAAAGAAAACAGGATTTTTTGAAGTGTATTTTATTTTATGACAGCAATTTAAAAAACCCTTTATTTAAAATCAAACTCTTCATTGTATACACACCTTAAGGTGCCACTGACAATAACTTCAATGAAAGCCTTCAAATTCCAAGGAACAAGATTACTTTAAGGGGGCTTAAGCACAGGGATTAAGTGTGCCTAATTTATATAATTTGCACTGGTTTTAAGATTCTCAAATTAGACTAAATTATAATAGTTAATATAACTTAGGTCAATTTACTCATTCCTAAAGCCAGATAAACATTTATTTCAAGTTATAAGGTCAACAGTTTTACTATCTCAATCTCTTCGCTCATAAATATTTTGGCATTGTAAAATATTAGTAATTTCTACTTAATCCTAAACTATTTTAAACCCAAGTTTAGTAAGAGGTATGTATTAAGTATGTGAACCATCAGCTCTATAAAAGACCAGATGTAGGAACTGGGATTGAATTTGTTGTTTTTGTCCACCTATGTCTCCAGCATAAAGAACTTTATCCCAGGCTTCTGTTATCTTCTCTGCTCAAGCACAGCCATGAAACTACAAGTTTAGAAGAGAAAATCTTTTTGAAGAGGAAAACTTCTTGATTCACTTTGGTTTCTGTGCTTTTCCTGTGATCTTTACTGCTTACTACAAGGATAGAGGATCTAGATGGCTGAGATGAGTTTCCTTCACCCACAGTTTGCAGTCATGTTCAAATATTATAAGCAGCTGAGCTTTAAATTCAAATTTGAATACAACAGTGAAACAGGACTCTATCTTGAACTTTTCTTTTGTCCACAGCTCCAAAGCAGTCCACAAATGTCTGCCTGTCAATTCTCCCCAGTCACTTCTGTACATCCTTTGCTCAATGTTAACCGAACTGGAGAGAGAGGTGATACTCTTTAGGAAATGTCTTTTGAAGCTCCTTGAAAACAGGAAAACAGGTAGATGGGAGAGAGGCCCTACAAGCATCTTGCTGGGGAAAGGCTGAGCACAGCCCTCAGGAGGCAAGGGACCAGAATCCATCCAAAAGCTTATTGTAGGGACCCAGAGCCACAGGAAACTGGGCCTTCTTGGTTCTGCTGCTCGTAGAAGTACTTGTTCAAACCTACTGTTGGCAGCAATGCAAGGACAACTCTTAATTTAAGATATAACACTGGCAGGATGGACTGTGGGCAGGGGATAACAGTCGGCAACTCTTCAGCAAAGGCAGAGACTAAGAAAAGGCATTTTCAAGTGAGAGACCTTGATCCTGCCACAGCATGGTCCTGTGCCTTCCCTGTGCAGCGTGTGTACATACACCACCAAGCGCCTGCCTGGTGGATGTAGATGAGTCCAACTGCATTCTCTCTTATGCAAATACCTGGATATTTACACATCTCTCTCGACAGGTAGGCAGGAGCCTTTGGGGGTCTTGCTTGGGAAGGTACAGAAAGAAGACGGACTGAGATCTGATTTCTGTGGAGATTTGCTTTCTCAGACGCACCAGTCAAAGTATTTCGAGTGCTCAGAGAATCAGCAAATAATTCAGACATAAAAGTTCGTGAACTAATTTTTAGAGCTGCTGACGCTGTTTAGCTCATATCCACCCTTGAAAGACCTTACTTATGCACATAGAAATGTCTGACATCTTTACTTTTTTTTATATCTGAAGAATAAAAAAGAGCCCTTTGTCCAGGTAAGAATGGGAAAAGATGCAAACAAAAGCCTGCCATAATGGCAGATGTTACAATAGAAAATAAATACTAGGATGGAAAGATCTGAGTTACTGAATTTTAAAAAGGTTCATAAATTCGCTTACATTTTCATTGAAGTCTTTAATTAATCTAGTGGAAACGAAAAGATGGAGACAACAGAGCGATCATTTTAAAAGCACTGTAATGACACTTTTGTTTTCAATGTATTAACTTGGGTTTTTAACAAGACTGGAGTATCAAGCACTGACAGGTGCGGTAGGCATTCTGGAGGAGTTTCTTTAGCTAGAAGTGAGTGCCATGAAGACTCAGGCAGCTCTGCTTCAATCATGATACTACAGCAAGGCAATGATTTGCCCTGTATAGATTTGAAAAGATGTTTGTCCATATTGACTTGTCTTAAGTTTATGGAAATAATTGCATTGGCTGTTTTCTGTTTCATCAAACGTGCACACTCTGCACCTTGAGTCTTCAGCTATTTGCATCGGTTAGTGTAGCAGAGATTCAGTTCTCTTCTGAAGTATTAATGTGGAGCATGAGAGTTTCTGAGGGACCATTTTTGTTACTCAGGTCTATGTTTCTTTCAGAAAATGCTATAGCATAGCTGCAAGCCAAGTGTCTGATGTGATTAAGAAAACATAGTTTCAGGTATTTGCTTTAATGCTTCTAAGAGTGTCCTTTTGATATCTGAGGCTTATGTTGTATATACCCTCTTTGGGAAGACCATAAGAAAGCTTTGAAGACATGGAAACTGTTTCTTGAGATAATGGACAAAAGCTTATGTGATAAAACTGGCATACAATCATTTCAGTTGCCATTGGCACGGTGCTCATGCTTCATTCTGCTAAGTGTACCTCAGAAATGGGTGCCACTTTGTGTCCCTGGCCCTGTAGAAGTGGGGAAGTTCTCCAGCTGGAGTGAAGGATGCCAGCATGTCCCTGTTTCCTTAATAGACTTTCTGTTTCATTCTGAGTTTTGAGCAAAACTGTTTTTCTTGCTCCCACTCAAGATCTTACTGCTGGTGTGCTTCCAAATGTGAGACAGAAGGCACAGCTCTGCTTTGGACTCAACATCTCCCATTTAGTCTTCATCGTCAGCAAAAGGTTCAGGTTAACATCATTTAACAAAACACCTGCCTTGAGACACTGGCTTTCACTGTAAATAAAAAAAATCAGTGGGGACTATATAGCATCAGCCTTCTGATGGTTCCACCTCTATCTTCTTTTCAGCACCATTGTGCTGTACCTTTGCATAAATTCTGTGTTTCCTTTTTTTAAAAACAAATCCAGTTGGGAACAAGAGTTCACTCCCTTGCGTAAGATTTTCTAGCTTTAATTCTCCTACCATTCTCCTAGTAAGAGTTGGAAAGGTCATTAATTGTAAGGCATTCTTTTGCACCCATTCCCACTTGAAAGCCTCACACCTGAGCATACAGCAATCCCAGACAGCCATAAGAGAGATTGTTCTGCTTCAGGCTTGCTGAAGCTGTCCTGGAGGTGGTCTTTGCCTTTGAATGTCCTTCTGGCATGGGGTTGCCATCTCTGCGAACACACTGCTAGATATGAGGGTGGTCTCCTGCGCAGGAAGCTGTCCCTGCTGCTCGCTGGTGTCCATACAGCGGGACAAGTCCCTTAGCTGTCTGCTGGTGTGGCAAGTTGTATTTACAGGTACAGGAGAAACTTGAACATGTTTGTCCTTTTATCTTTTGTGTTCTTTTTAAATCTCTGTTTTCACATTCATAGCTGTTCTGAGAAATGTCGTGGCAGCAGTTCTTCCACTCCTTTGACTGACTTTCTCCAAGTGAAATGTTACTGTTCGGCAGAGCCAGGTTTTCTCACTGACAGGGTGCAGCGTGTAGTAGGGATGCAGCCCAAAGTATTACTGTTGACATCGGTATGATCAGTATTAGGCCCCTGGGGAGTGCTGCAGTACAGTCTCCCATCTGGCTTAAAAAGAAAAGAAAGGAAAAGAAAAAAACAAATCTCTTAAGTCCAGGCAAGGGGGCCACACATGTTTTAATGACAGATACTTTTTAAAGCTTGTTTGCGTTTGGGTGATAATGTACTTTAGTATAGGAGGGGAAATGAGAAACTTCACACGTGGCATCTGGAAATCCTTGTGGCTCACTACCCTCCTTGACAGCAATAATGTGGCTATAAATTTCCCTCAACAGAAAACATACAACTGCATCAGCCATACCAGAAACAACCTTTCATTTTCTTTTAAATGGATGTGTTGTTTTAAATCTCAGCTTTTTAATAGCTTCATATAAACATTTGTGAGCCTCTGAGGTAAGTAAGTATATTTTTACTTCTTGTTCTTATGTCATAGAATCATAGAATCATTTAAGTTGGAAAAGATCCTTAAGATCATCGAGTCCAACCATTAACCTAACACTACCAAGTCCACCAGTCCTCATGGAAAATCAGCCTGTGGCTCAGTTTAACATCTGGAGGGGTGAGTACTGATGTATTCATATGCATCTCACAAAAGATGAAAGGGATGTCACTCTTGCAAGCAGTCTTGATAAGTCTCTGCAGCACTAATTTAATCTCTTCGTGCATGTGTTATAGCTCTGCCTGGTGTCAGGTAGAATTTCTCTGGCCGACCCAATGACCATTTCTTTATGTCTTTTAATAGCAAAAACCTTGTGTGCGCTAAAATGTTGATACTGGTGTGATTGCCAGGTTCAGGGTGGATTTGCCAGTTGCCTCAGTGAAAGTGCCTTCATGACCAATACATATACTATAAAAAGATCAAAATAGAGTGCTTCGAGGTTTGTAAAACTAAGAAATGCGGTGCTAGGTGGACTTGACGGAAGTTTAGGTACAGTATAGTACTCTGTATACTGCCTGTGTTTTAGCAAAGCACCGGATGACTATTTCTGTGCTTGCATAGACAGAAACCTGTGAATTAGGAAGGGGGGTGCTGATCACACTGCTACTGATCTGAAGTACCCTTTTGCCAAGGGACTCATCTGAATTCATACCAGTGTCAGAAGGTTGAAACCAACTATACAGTATTTAACACTTCAACACTTTTTTAATTTGTCGGTCTCAGCTGCGTACCTTTGAAGCTCAGGACCACTCCCTCACTCGATACTGCAGTTTTCCATGCGTCAAAATGCGTCCATCTGGCCACTGGCCAAGTTAGAAGTAAGATGCAGGAGTCTTGTTCAGGGCTTTGCCCATTAGGAAGTAGCACCTGCAAAAGAACCTTCCCGTGGTGTGTGACAGCCTGTGCATTCATTAGGGTAGAGTCTGTACGGTATGGGCTGGGCAGAAGGGCAGTGATCTTTAAAGCTGAACCAATACGGGATGGAGGGTTATTCTGGAAACAACTGAGGAGGGGGAAGGGGAAGGATTGATATTACCTGTCCTTACTGCTGGGGCGGAGAGGGAAGAGAGAGAGAAGTGTGCGCATTGAAAGAGGGGAGAGAAAAAGTGCATAAAGAGCCATCGTTCAAAAGAAAAATGAAATCATTTTATGCGCCGGAGACTGCAGGTTACCATATCAGCAGGTTAGACTAAACAGATGATAAAGTCGCATGAACAAACTGAGAGCTTGGTAGGGGTAGAAATCTCTAAGCAGCATTAATAAATGTTGAATGCAATTCCAGATCCTTCTTTGCTGTGTGAGGCTGTCATGCTCACAGCTTCTGCCGGTGCACCCGACGTCGGTCTAGTGATGTTAGCTGTGGGCACTGCGCTAGGACATGTCCCCTGCGTCCTTGTCCTAATGCCAGCCCTGGGCCCGCAGCCCCCAGCGAGGCATGTTAGAGCTGAGAAGCAAGGTCCTTCTGTTCCTTGTGAAATGTCCATTGTTGCTGCCAGGACTAGAAGCCACTGGTGGCTGAGGCTGTTCAGTATGATAACCATGCTGGCAGGGACACTGGTGGAGGGGAGGCGCATCAGGTAGAAAGTGGGATTGATCTTTCATGCACCCTTTTCACCATGATTTTTAGAGAACTAACCTCTATAACAGGCAAAAACTGTGAAGAGAGTGTAGGGATTCAACAAGGAAACACAGCAGAGCTGCTGCTGGAAGCCCAGTCTCCTCTCCCAGTCCCACGTCAACAATACTTAGCCACAAAACAACCTGACTGGAAAGTTTCTCTCCTACTGCATCAGGCCTAAAGTAAGTGGGATTAAGAATTATGCTTGAAACTGTGTCTGTACTCCATTACTCATTTATTCAAAACAAACAAAGGAAATGTTTCCAAATGTACACTTTTTTTGATAAATGTTATGTAAAGTAAAGGCATGAGCTGGGAAGCAAAAGAAAGTAGTGAATTACTGTAGAAACAAATAACTGGTAAAAAGATTATCAATAACTGTAATTTTCTTTTGGTTCTCTGGCACGTCCTACCCCTTAAAAATTATTTTTAAAAGAGCCCTGCCATCATCCAAAGCAACAACTTTAAGTAAAATAATTTATAAGGAAAATTACAAATGTTAGGACTCTAATGCATTTGGCAGATACACGAAGCAAAATATCTCCAGGATAACCCTGCAAATTTTGAAAGGCACAAATGGGTGTTTTCAATTACAATGAAATCAGCAACACGGTATTTACACTGCTGGAGTCGCTGGAGGCCACAGAGCCTGGGGCAGAGGGGCAGAAAGAGTCAGGCAGGCATTTTTCACTCTGATGAATGAGTAGGTTACGAGGAACGCTTCCAAATTTCAACAAAATACATTATGGTGCGGTATTATTTGGTTACTCAGCTCTTCATTGCTGTCTCTTGTAGCTGAGCATCAAAATAAGCAGCGGTATCTTCCATTCTTCAACACCCTGTTGTGTTCTCATACCTGAGTTCAGGATGGCATTGAAGTTTCTTTTCCTCCCCGTGGGCTGGTGTCTTGGGGATCCTTCAGAAGTGCGGGGAATATCATTCTTCTCCTCCACTTTAGCTCGAATGTCAGTGACCCAGATGGGATCAACAGGGAGGCAGGAATTGGGCACCTGATCTGGACAGGTTCGTATCACACCTGGAAGCATGGACAGGTTTAGGCTAAAAAAAGAGTTAAAGGAGTTGTAATTTTAAGCATTTTTTGAGACCAGGTTTGCAAGAAATGACTTACCCTGTAGCTCAAGTATGTTGTGGGTCTGTCTTGTGGGTTCATAATTGGAGCAAAATATTTATTGTACTGTAGCTAGAATGACATTGTTAGCTATAAAACCTCCACAAAATGTTACTTTGTGCTTGGAAACCAAGGTTAGTGTTGGATGTATCCCAAGCTCTTTCATATGCTGGTCAAACGTTTCTCCACTTGGCCCATCTGCTGTCAGAAGCTGTCATCTAACACAAACTGAGTCCAAATACCCTGGACATAATGCAAATTTAAATACCTCTTTGCACCTGCTGTGAAAATAAAGCATCTTAACTGCATGGGACACAGACACCAAATAATTCATAAGCTAAATAAACAGTTTGTGCAAAGAGCTGCACAAAATGCCAGTGCAGGGTCTGTGGAGCTGAAAATGAAGGCAGCTCACAGGGTCCTCCCTCGCCTGCAGATGAACGCCCCCCTCCCCAGGAGCCATATGGTGGGACCCTGTACCTGGCTGCAGGCTCTGGCATTGACCTGTTTTAGACAGCCTCTGGATCTGGCCAGAACCCCCATCACTGACCGAGAGAAGTGACCTGCTCTCTTAAAATCTCATTATAGTAAATGCTGAGTTGAGAAATCATGTCACAGCTTTTTCTGTTTGTAATGTCATCAGTGGAAGAAATTTACCTCCTTAATGCCTCAGCTTTGCTCTCTATTAATGCTGCTATAGGGCATAGTGGAATATATCGCCAGTCTGACTGCAGTCCACTGTTAAAACGGGCAAGGAGTTCAAAAACATATTTGGCAGTACACAGACGTGTTTTTAAAAATGTGCTGGATTTTCTGGAGGCTGCTTGCTGTCTGCAAATTGGATGTGTGAGCCTTACAAAGAGGGGGACCTCCATTACTTTTACAGCTCTTGTTTGACAGACAAATCTTGGTTGCTCTCTGCGGGAGTTAGGGGAGACGGTCCGTGGATGTTTCTGGAGTTTCTACATCTGTTTGCCTATTTGTGTGCACTGACTTGTTCATACAGATTTCTTTCAAAGTTATATTGTATAAACAATATAATGCTATTCTGTAAAGCGAGTCTTTCGTTATGTTACTTTGTGCAGCCATTTCTGAGTCTTTTAAGTACCATCACTGTGTGCAGTATGAATCTAGTCAAAAGAAACATGCAATATTTCAAGCATCTGCCTCTTACGGTTCTTGAGTCACAGGCTTGTACTCAGAACCTCAGTGAAGCATCAATACACAATTTAAAGTAATTTTTTGGTCTTTTTGATCATCTCTCTCTTGAACTCAAAACACTTTTTTGGGTATATGCAGCTTAGAAACATGTAAGCATTAAGATATACATTCATGTAAAGCGGTTAGAACATTGTAGTTGTGTAATGTTTTAATATTAAACATGGGGGGGAAAAGGATACTGTTGTAGTGATAGTTAAAGTGGATTTCTTAAAGAATAAACAATAGAAAGCAAACCGGCATCCAAAATTTCTCCTCTGCAAATGAGTGTTACTTAAACAATCGTAATTCCTTTAAAAATGAACTTCATTTTGCCGAAGAGAACAAACAGAACTGAAGCCACCTACTGAGAAATTCTATTTTGCTAATTTTTATCTATTCTGATGCAAATAGTGGTTTTAATCCCCTTAACTCATCCATCATGCATGACAGGTCAGCCAGCCCATTGTCTGTGTATTTGAAGGATTCCTGTCCAAATCAGACTTTCTGTCAGTAGCGTTGGGTAAGAGTATTCTCCTTTCTGAACTGCTCATGTCGCTGAAAAATTGCAGCTACCTTGGAAAACAACACAGCAATTACATATGCACGTGGAAGTCGCACGGGGTCTTTGCAGATAGGCTGCTAAGAGTTCCTATCATAGCAGGGGAAGAAAAAAGAATGTCAGATTAAGGACATCTAGGGTTTTGTATAATCTACTAAACATCTGTAGCTGATCCAGAGAGATGGCAAAGGTCAAGTTTGGGGATTTTTTTTCCTATGGGGATTTCTTTGCATATTCTGAAGCCTAAAGATTGCTGTTTGTTTTGAAATGCATTTTTGGTTGCAGTAAAATAGAGTTTATAGTAAGTAGAAAATAATACAATTAAAAGGGAGCAAAAAATTTCCATGTATTTTTGTAACATTTAAATTTTAATTAAATGGGGCTTAGAGTAAATTATAAAACCTTCTTTTGTTGAGACAACTGACACTGACAAAATATTAATTAATGAATATTCAGAGAGATCTCTGGATCACTCGTCTCTCTCTTTGAAATATGTTCTGTCTGTGTTTTTAAAAACTCAGAAGAAGAAAATTAATAAACATTGCTTATGTGGAATATTTCCCAGAATGAAGAGCTGCCAAACAGAATCCAATGCATTGCAGTAGTGTCAATGAAGACTTTTGAACCAGATGTGTCTATGGGTCTTTTTTGTTGTTTTCTTTACAACTGAAGCTGGGATAAAAACCAAAAGGTTAAGACTTGACATGAGGAGAATATCTTTCCGTGCTACTATTAGGTCATTTCCCTTTTGCTGTATAAATTAAATTGTGGTATTTCTTCAATCTGGGATCATTTTATTGTTGTTGTTTTTAATACAATACACAAAAAGTTCTTTTCTTTGGAAGTATCATTATGATATAACTTCAATGAGTCATTGTAATTGTTCGCTCATTAGCATCCAAAGGGATTATTTTGGTTATTTTGTTTCTTGGATCTTTTCTTTTCCCTGTCCTCTTGGGCAACCCAGTTACAGTATACTTTGCAAGCAGTTAATTTGTGTATAATAATACTTAAGTGGCTTATTGTAATCTTGTGTGCGTCTGCATACACACACGCCACTCGGACAGCCCTTATAACCCATTTTAGGAATGCTGCGGTCTTCGTCTCCTCCCGCTCCTGTCCTGGGATTGCCACTTTTGTGCATGGTCCCTACCTAAATTCAGAGCCAGAGCCTTGGCTCTCGAAGGACTCAGTGCAGAGTTAAGCAGCAAGCTCCAGCAGGCCTGAGACACTCGGTCATTTTTTTTGCCCCCACCCCATTCCCTGGAGGACTGTGGGGACCTGCCTGCGTCCTTGGCTGTGGGAGAGCTGGGCAGCCCCGGCCCTACAGCAAGTGCCTGTGCAGAGAGATGGAAATCCTGTGCTTGATGCAGGTTTGAGGCTGATTATTTTCACTACAAAGCAAGTGAAAAGCAGCTCCCATTCTCTTCCACAGGGCCGGAGGAGTTATCTCCTGCTTTATATTCCCACTATTAAAGGCTGCCTAAACTGAGTCGTCCCACAGATTTGCAGATTTGGGCTAGGGAATAGTAAATTCCCTAGATAGGGCCTCCCATCTTTACTTTAAGGCATTACATATACTGCTGCTTAAAGGGGAAAAAAAAAAGCAAAAAAAAGTGGAGGGTGATCAAGGGAGTGTTTGCATTGGCTCACTTGGCAAATAAAAATACATAAGTGAAAGAATTGCCATGAACTTGCCCAAAGGGCTATAATAAATAACATCCCGCATAACTGGTACATAAAGTGTGCTCTATAGTTTTGAATGAAATGACTCCGTTTGTTTTTAGTGTTGTTGGTCAGGGTTTTTTTCAGAATTTTAACAGTTGGAATACAAATAGGCTTATGTTTCTGTAATTGCGGTAAACATATTTTAAAAATCGTTGTTTGATCAACTGTAAATATTACCAGTTCAGAGGTTAAATGCTGTTGTTGAAGTCATTCAGGGAAATCCAGCAGAAGTGTAAATATGGCAGAAAAAGCTAAACAATATGGCAAAGGAATATTTGCTGACTTAAGAGTGCAGGATCAACACCAATATTTTTCCAGTGATGCTAAACCTCTTGTAACTGCTAAATTGGATTTGTAGTTGAATGAAGTATCAGCTGCTGTTGGACAAGCCCATAAAGGCCGGACGGCTGGCCTTTTGTAGGCAGGGCTTAAAGGACGATTGATATGTTTTAGCACTTTTGGGATTATTGTGATTAGGAGGAAGCCATTCTGAATGATAGAGAAAAGGGTGTAAAAACACAGTCCACAGCTGGTAAGCAGCATGTGTTTGCTATAAGGAGAGGTCATGACTAGTTGATCCTGCTGGTTCTAGCATTGATTGACAGTCAAGAAAACTTGATATTATGAAGCAGACCCTTCTTTTTTTCTCTCCCCCCTTTTTTTTTTTCCTTAAAGAAATGATGCTTCTGTTGTGTAAAGCCAAAGCATTTTCAAAATCTGGAACACTCACCAGTTGCAAGCTAAATGTTCAGAGACACAGCTGCAAATCTGGAGTTGTTAAAATATCATCTAGAAATTAGTATTCAACCCATATCTGTGAGAACAGTAAATAGGAGTAACAGAATTAGCTCTGGTGTTTCTGTGTTTGCCTTTTTCATGTGTGTTAGTCTTAACTAAAACCCTCTTTGCCATATAGTAGAAAATTTATGCTAAGTATGTGGAAATTTCAAGTTTGCTGAACTTGTTAACTATTATGCCTCTGGTATATCTAAGATATTTAGCGAGGAATAGTATGTGTAAAAAATATTTTATCATCCAGAAAACAGTTTTATCATTTTATTTCCATTAAACACCTGTCCCAGAAAACATGTAGGCTATTTCGTCTTATCTCCGCTACCCACTTGGAAACGTAGCGCTGCTTTTTTTTTTTTTTCTTTTTTTCTTTTTTTTTTCTTTGAGCAGCCATCCGAAAGCTCGCAAATGCACATTTAAATAGTTGGATCTCTGACTCTTTTTAGTGGGGCTGTACCTCTTTCAAAATTTGAGTTTAGCATACCACACAGGAAAGAACACAAGCTTGCCAACTCCCGCTGAGCGTTTTTTCAAGCCTGTGAAAAGAATGAATTATTCAGCAGTAAGCATGCTTACAGCTGGCCATTTGGGAGCTTTGATGTGCGAATCAGGCGGTTGCATGAATGCCCTTATTGTCATGTTATGTGTACACAGTGTGTGAATTATTGAAAATAGTGAGGCCTGAGCCTCATCTGGTAGAGATTACAGTGCAGGCATGCTGGGTGAAGGTCTGTAATTGAAAATCCCCAGATGCTGTTTATTTGGCCTATGTCACGTGGCCTTCTGCAGAAAGCTTGTCTGAACAAAATGCTGCCCGCCTGGGAAGCGCCGCCCAGCCCCCTCCGAAGCCCTCGCAAAACCCAGTGCGCGGACGACTTAAACACCTGCCCATAATATTTTTAAAAGCTTAAATTAGATTTGCCTATAACGTTTAAATAGAGGATGCCTTACTTAGGGGTTTAAACTGCTTAGCCAGTTGTTGACTTGCAGAGCTCTTTTATCTACAAGAGGCTTTTTGTTAGCCAATTTAGCTTTAAAGCGTCCTCAGAAGGCGGCACTGGCAAATTTTAGGCGAGCTCTCCCAAAGCCGGATATTCTGCCAGCAAATGAGCAGAAAAGCGCTGGGGCCGAGCACCGTGGTGGAGCACCTCTTCCTCTGCGGGCTGTGAGCCCATGTCCACCTTCTGATGGAGGATAACGTTCAAACCAGCCCGTCCTCACTGACGATGTCCGCACACGGACCCCCGCAACACTGGGTGGGATCTGGATCCAGCCCATGCTCAGCAGCAAGACAAAGGGCTCAGTGCCGCTCGCAGGGGCTGTCCCAGGAGAGCCGCTCGCCTGAGGTGCAGCGAGCTTGTCAGCAAGTTCCTCATCAAGCAAAATTCCCGCTAGCACTCCAAATTTGGCTCCAGGGCAGATGTGCGGCACTTTGCGATCACCAGGCTGTCATAGCAGCTTCGAGCAGACGCGACCAGAAATGGAGTTTACCAAACCAGCTGAAAAGCTTTGCTGTGGTGAAAAAACAGACATGAACATGACTTGGGAGATGAAATGTTTGTGCAGGTCTGTCCCCAGACTTTGCGCTAAGGATGTGAAATACCTATTTCAAGCCACAGTCTCGTAGAATTTGGAGAAATTCATAGTACGCCACTATCTGAAAAGAATAGGCTTTTCTACTTGGTCATTACTTGGATTATTTTGCTGACTATGAAAACTTTTTAAAATTAGCTGTTCTTTTTCAAATTGCTAACTGGTTTGATTTCCCACACTTGTCTATTTTTATCACATTTGGATGGTGCCTATTGCTGGGAGGGCGGAGGTTTAATTTGTGTCATTAATGTTCTAAATAAAGATGCCCGCCCGCCATGCGGCCGGCAGCTCCACAGGGACATGATGCACCAGCTCGCCGCCCCGCTGCCGGTGGGGACTGGGTTTGAGCAGCGATGCCTGTGGCCAGGACCGAGGGAACGGGACCCAGCGTGGCTGGGGGCATGTTCACAGCTCACATAGGTTCCAGTAGAGCTGCTTGTGGTGGCCTGGTGGCTCCTGCGCAGAGGTGGTCGTGCTGGTTTTGGCCCATGAAGGTGTTGCCGGTTATGTCTTCCTCACCCAGGGGGTGATTTTCACCTTTCAGGGCCTTGCCCATGCTGGGCGAGTGGGGCCAAACCCACGTCAGCACCAAGGGTGGCACCCGGGAGCCTCGTTGGGGACCTTTGTGGGGGCTGATGCTTTAGGCTGTTTTTGGAAATAACGTTAGTGGGGG
>NW_008824186.1:554893-558683 GCF_000699105.1 Pygoscelis adeliae
GCTTCCCTAAACAGGGCCCCTCTGTTAGAGCAACAACTGCCTCCCCCGGGGAGAGGCGGGTGGGAGCCTCCCCGCTTTGCAGCTGCTTCTACTTATTTTGAACAAGAAGAGCAGAAATGTCAGTCCTCCATGCTGCCTGTGAGGTGTCCGGGATCACCACACACTCCCTTGTTTAGGGTGATGCTTCTCAGGGATGGGGCAGTAGTTTGGGAAGGCGGAGGGAGCTTATGTCCTGCTGGTTGGCAGGAGCAGGGCTGCCCTGGGGGCCCAGCCATTCCCCCAGAGGGGCCACTGTGAGGCTTTGGCACCCCACAAAGCCTCACAGGTTTTCTAGCACCTGTACTGTTTTCTAGCTGAACCCCCTTTTTGCTTCCTGCCATGATTAAAAAAGATGTTCTCTTGTGTAAAATGCCTCTTCCTCAGCATCGGTCCAGGGAGAATTATAGTTTGCAGTTGCACTGACAGTACAGAAGGACATGACAGATAAAGCCTGAATTTAAAAGGAAAAAAAAAAAAACCCACAAGAAGAAGCCTATATAAAATATTTGTTGTGGTCCTTTCAAGATCCTTGGAAAAAGATTCCTGTGCTGTGAAGATGTTTTATCTGACTGGGCGCCTCCCCATGCCTCTCTTTGATACCTGAACCAAAACATTCAAAGTAGGAGACTGTCATAGCGGATGACAAGAAGAAGGAGATGAACATTTACAGTTCATAAGCCTGACCTCTTCTCTTCTGCCAGGCAATTTCCCAGATATATATGACAGGGAGCGTGAGGGAGGGTGTGTACGGAAAGTATTTCCACAGCTGAGCTCTTCTTAGAGAAAAACATCTATTTATTAATGAGCATTTTTCACCCTGAGGTTTCTAATGGCCAATTAAAGTTCCTTGAGCCCCCTTTTGTTTTAGACTCTTCTCATTCCCTAGAACAGGAAAGGGTGTTTTTAGGATTATTCAGCCTTCCTTTCTTTAAAATCCTCTCTGGGCCCTGGTCGGTCAGGAGATAAGATCTTTTCTGTTAGTATCTGCCAGAGCTGGTAAAGAAGAGCACCAGTGTTTGGTACATAACATAAAAGCTGTAAAATTTTAGTCGGGGACATCTATCTTGTATATGTCAGGCAGTGCTTATGTTTGTGTTTATGGCTTTTTGGTAGTCCAAAAAAGAAGTTATGTCTTTTCAGATCATTGTGGCTGGGCAGAAGATATTTAGTGAGCCTCATGATGCTACAGTATCTTCTGCTCTGGCTAAACCTGGTGCATGTTTCTTTGCTGTGTTGAAAACATGGCTGTAAGGAAAACGTAAGGCTGTTGCCTTGGCCACTTTGTATGGTTCCTTGTAGAGTTCCTCCTCCCTGTAAGGTGGAAATTATTCTACCCTGTTGACTCTTCTTGAGCTAGGCTTCAGCTAGACTTCACCTTAAGGGGAAGCGATCACTTTGCAAAACCACAATCTTGTTAGTCATACCCCTACCGGGCTAGATAGCGGTTAGAGAAACCCTTCCTTGATTCAAGCCAAAGCACTTCATGGATGGACTGGGGCTCAACTGGAGACAGCACTTGACTGGTATTTTGAATAATACAGTCTAAACTTTCAGTGCTTGGTGTTTTTTATAAAGCTGCTTTTCCTGTCAAGTGGCTGCCTGGGAATCTGAGCTTTCCTTTAAAAATAGTTTTTTAGCTCTCTTGACCGGGAAGAAAACTGTGAAACCATGAGAAGGTTTAACTCTTCCTTCCTCAGCTACGGCTGAGGGCTGCATAGGGCTGCCGTAATGGGCAAGGGATGGCTGGAGTCACCTGTGTTGCGACCATGTATCTGAAACATCTTCAGTACAGACGGAGGGACAAGACGTGGCAATGCATCCTTTATATCACCGTATAGAATCATTGATATTGCAGAGTCACTGGCTGCTGCTAAGGACAGCCTGACAATGCTTTTTGCACCAAAAAACTATTCTGGGTGCTTAATGTATTCACATACTTCAAGATATGCAAAGGAGGTACTTTCTGGAGGGGTGACATTCCCCAATTAAATCAAAATGTGCATTTAGAAATATGAAAATGTTCATACCACCTATCATACCAGTGGTTGCAGGAATATGGTGATCTCTGAATCTCACCGGATCGCAGAGGGTTGCTCTTGCATGCTGCCACCCCTTCAGGCTCCTCGTTGGCAGGTGGTGAAATGCATCTTCTTGGTTTTTCTTTTAATTTTTGTGCACCTCTGCTGTCTGCTAGCCTAGTACTCATTAAAGGGACACTGCAGAGGCATAAAAAGTACCAAACAAGAAGGTTTTGGAAAACTCTTGTCCAAAGCACATTTAGTATGATCTGCCATAGTTGTATACCTTTTCCTCTCCCTTCTCATTGCCGTGGTCTCAGGCTCTCGACCTCTGTCGGTTCCTTTTCCCAAACTGTATGATATTTTTCCACTGTAGAACTTTGCTATCTAATATTAATGAAGAGTAGAGCAGCTCCATTTCTGTCCATGCCCAACACCTGCAAGTGAATCTGCAGTCCTGTCACTGTGAGGTAGCTGCTGTTACAGCATAAGGACATAGTGGGACAGCCACCACTATGAAAACTAATTCTCCATATTTGAAGTGAACTGCTTGGATGATGAGAAATAACATGAGAACAGAGAGACACAGAGATTGAGCATTCCCTGCTTTCATCCCATGAACACAAAGGCTCTTGTTCACTGCAAATGGCAAGTACCTTGTGGGCACGACAGGCTGCAGAACTGCTGTCCCGCTAAAAGACAAGGTCTTTGCATGAAATTAGGTAACTAGCTGCTCCTTTTGCATACAGAAATCCCTCATTTGTGTGCGGAAATGTTGCTTGTTTGTGTAACTGTTTGCTCACGCAAAATTTACCTCTTGAACTTTGTCCTGAAGAGACCTGCTGAAGAGTTACAAACCTCACATCGCCATTACAGTGGCACGTTGTGGGGAAACCCGGCGCACAGTCCAGACCAAAACAAAAAGGGAATCGGAGAAAACACAGCTCTATTCTGAAGCATGCTGATATTTCATATTCTAGTACCCATTTAGCAAACAAGCCATGGAAAAGACAGGAGCCATGAGACATTTGATACAAAGGGTGTAAAAGAAGGCTCAGAGGGGAAGACAGAAGGAAAAGGGAAAATGAAGGTCCAGTTTGACTAATCGTGTTCAATCTTCCAGTCAACAAAATACCCTTCAGACATAGGCATGCTACTTCAAAACTTCTCCGTCTCTCCCCCACAACATCAAACTGAAAGAGTTTGAGTCCCTGACTGACAGAATAACTTTCTGCACTCCCCAGCTATGTATTCATCCACTTTAAAATAACTTGGTGGGTGACAAGTTATTTTCTTAATCTCCCTGTTTTCAGCTTGCTGCTAAATCAGTTTTCTCGTTTTCTGCACAGGGGCTGCTTATCCCCTGTGCTGAATGCAAACACTCCTCCATAACTTAGGACTTGTTGAACAAGTATATTTAAGTTACTACAACTCATGGAGAAGTAACATAATATGCAGTGAAAATAAACAGGGCACCACATAAAACTGTGTTATCTTCCATGTCAGCAATATTTAGGAAGGAAATTATTTGGAAAGAAAATGTTAGTTTGTATTAGGTAGCATAATGTGTGACTGAAGAAGAGTCAAATAGCCATTTTAGAAACTTGGAAATACTATACGTTTCCAAGCGGAATAGAGCTCTAAATAACAAACCACCGTGTTGGTCGGCCCCACTGCAGCAGGAACTTGGGCACCACAGGGTGACCACTCTTGTACGTAAAGTTGAGGGTGTG
>NW_008824186.1:558732-573388 GCF_000699105.1 Pygoscelis adeliae
GTCAGTGGAGGAGGCAGAGTGCTTCCTGGCAGGAAGGATAGATTTTGCTGTTCTCCTTGTAGAATTAAAACTTGGAGAAAAGCTGATGTGAAACCGTAACGTCTGGGTGATTGGCACTTCAGCTCGGGTGGCACACGACTTTCTCGAGCAGCTGCTCCTCCCAGCAGGGGTCCAGGTGGGTGTGGGGGGGCACAAACGCCACCCAGCACGGTCAGAAGCAAAACCAGAGGAGCCCAGCCCTCATGTCAGCCCCGGGGATGGGGGGTTCTCCAGTGAGAGATTATCCTGGGCACCACTGCTGACCAAGGAGGTGCCTCTCTGCCTGCAAACAGCTGCAGGACTTCAGTGGGAAAACGCTGAACCCATAGCCCTCTGCACATAGTTCATGTGGAACATGAAATGTCTGTTAAGGAGAGGGAAGAGAAATATGGATGAACAATGAGAAATACTGATAAATAGTTTGCAAAGGAGAAGTGGAGTAGGTGTAAGAAAACATAAGCCTCGTATGCATGGAACTCGTATGTTTAAATGTGGTATTTTGATGGTGTTTATGGATATGATGCTGCTTGTCCCTTATAATGAATTTTTCTTTGTTTCAGGTAGGAATGAATTGATAGCCAGATACATCAAACTTAGAACAGGGAAGACACGGACCAGGAAGCAGGTAAAATAACCCAGTGGGGAAGTATGCATGTCAGTGAATGACAAAACATGGCATTTTTGGCTGCAGTGGCTGTCTGTGCTTCAGCTCTGATGAGATGATGTATTGACTTCACTGTTCAGATTAAATATATGCTATTTAGAAAATATTTATAACTCCTTTTTTTTTTATGTTGTGCATCATTTCAGTGGTGGTTTGAGGATGCATTTTTTATTAACCTATGTGTACATGAAGCTATTATCCCCGTATTTGGGAAAAAAAAATTCAAAAGTTGAAGCAGAAGCATAAAGCATTGTGCCTTATTTCTCTATAAGGACAATTACTGAATATAATAATTATTCTGAGATGGTGAATAATGGAACTTTTAAAAATCCAGCCAATTCACCTATATAATAGAGGTTATGATCCTTGGATATGAGAGGTAAATAAATAAAAACTATCTAGCGGGACTGATCCTAATCATGCTCTCAGGTCACGGGCAGTACTTGCTACAGGATGAAAAATTAATAAAAAAATTTGCCTAAGGGCCTTCAGGCTCCTGGTCTGTGACCATGGTAAGATTTCATTCATCAAAGAGTCAGAATAAACCTCTAACCAGCCTTAAGTCTTTTTCAGATGATTATCACATAACCATTAACTTATCTCATATGACTAAATCCTTTAATTTATAATATCCATGGTGATCAGCAGCCTCACAGAAGGCACACAGTCTGTGTAGTTTATGCAGTGGTTACTAAACCCTTGCGCTGCTTCAAAATGCTTCACAAATCGCAGAGTCCCCTCGCTTTCTCTAACATCAAGTGCAAGATTCCCCTTCTCCCCATCCATGTGAGTGACAAAGGGGAAGGCAGAGGCTTGTACACTTGCATGCTAAGCATGTTTTGTAATGCAGGGAAAGGTGATGCTGAGTCAGCACACACAAAGATGGCCTGCTGCCAGCGCTCAGATTTAAAGCACTTTGGACTGGGTGGTATTTTGCCCTGGGTGGTGTCCTTTGTCAGTTAGGAAGAAAACGTATGTACAAGGGATGAAAGAAGACATGAGAAAGCAGCATATGGAGAAGGAACAAACAAAAGATTGGCAAAGAAATCTGAAACAAAAGACAAAGTCCCAAGTTCTTCCCTGCTATGCCCATGTGAGCTCCAGTAGTCGGGGGTTACGCTGGGATCTTAAAATCCCATCAGGAGTCAAAATGCAGATCTTGGGGCTAGATCCTTGGCCAGCATGTGCTGGTAGAGCTGCGGTGAAACCGAGAGGGCTGTGATGGCTTACATATGGCGATGTTCTGCCTCCGTACTTGTACATCCCTCTATAGCGATTAATAAATCACTTTGAGTGTTTAGAAAAGTTTGATTGTCGTTATTTTTGAGTTTCAACTGAGCAATTAAATGTTACAATTGTGCTTCTTGTATAACCTTTAACACCACTAATATCCCACTGAAAGCAAAACAAATGAACGTGTGAGAACTCGGTCTACATGTTTGACTACAAAATTGCTTAGTAAGCAATAGTGTAACTGAATTACTGCAAACTGGGTCCTGAGCTGCTTTCTGAAGAAGTCTCTGAAGGTGGCCTTCAGGGGCTGTGCTCATTTATGCATTACTGTTTGCTTCCCTACTAAAAATACAGGCTTTTTGGTACTATTGTCATGGAATAGTCTTATAGAGGGAGGAAACCAAGTTTTGTTTCTCCTTTTCTTTTGCTTTGTTCTTTCCCAGACAGGAATTGTGACTAACTTAGGAGAAATGTACAACACTTGATATGGTATGCCCCGAGTCAATTAAGAATAAGAGATTTCTCTTTAGTGGTTTTTACCATCACTGCAGGTTTTAAACCTTTACACAGAGGGCTGTAGGATGCTGAGCACTACTGAGCAATGCTGGGCAGCATCATTAAACCCTCACCATCAATAGCATGGATTTCAGTACGTGCCTGAGTAAACAGGAATGTGAATCTGGGCCCAGACCCTTCACTGCACAGGCAACAACATCTGACCAATAACTGGTCTAGTGCAGGACTGGGTTTACACAAATTTCTTACCAAAATGTAATGACGATGGACAAACCTGGACATCACTCAAGCTGATGTCACGTTACTGGTCCCCACTTACATGAGTGTTTTGTGAGCAGACTTCATGCTGAGATTACCGAGGGAGCCAGCACAGGTTCAGGGACCTATGTTGTGCCAGTATGTTATCGTTTGTTCCAGAATTTAGAGCATTTCAGCGGGGTCAAAACACAGCCTGAGGCTCCTCATTGGAGCTGCAGAACACGATAAATAATGGATAAAACTTCTCGGTGCCAAGTTATGTCTCGAGCCTAGTGGCAAATGGTCAGAGTGGGCATCTGCATCCCCGGCAGATGGGGTAGAAATCCCGTCGGCTCCCAGCGCGAGAGCGCAGGGCCTGGCCACGGATGGGATCGGTACCAAAGCACGCGGGCTGCGTCCAACTGCGAACTGTGTCTTCTATCTTGTAGCTGAATGCACAACCTGGTGGGTTACAAATTTTTTTTTTTTCTTTTTTTTTCCCTTAATCAAGTCACTGCAGTGATGACCTGTATTGTTAAGCCTCGGTGCTAAGAGCTTGGTGTCTGGCTGGGAATGTGGTATCTTTAACAGCAGAGCTTACTGAAGATGCAAATAACTTCCTCCCCTCAGAAAAGTTATTTTTTTTAAAAGAAAAAAATAGACATTTTAAATTTGATTTGCTTTTTGTTTTTCTTTTGTTTGTTGTTTTTTTTCCCCTATAAACCTGAACAATGTAGGTGTCTAGTCACATACAGGTCTTAGCAAGAAAGAAAGTTCGAGAAATTCAAGCCGCCATTAAGGTACGTTTGGCTTGCCCAGTTGTAGGGGGCTTTTCATCTCCATGGTTACAGGCTTTTCCTTTGTTTCCTCCCTTCCCCTACCCTGCAGGTGTCTAGTCACATTCAGGTTCTTGCCAGAAGGAAATCTCGTGATTTTCATTCCAAGCTGAAGGTATGCGCTTTTCTGCTTTTGGGCTTGTGGTTGCTATGCCTGTCCCTTCCTCCTCCCCGCGGTGATGGGCGAGCGCCTGGTGCTGCCGTGCCTGTAACCTTGTTTTCCTGCATGTGGTAGCTGTCTGCGTCTCTTTGTGTTTAATCTCTGGTTTCTGCACTAGCATCCACTTTAAAAACGTTATTTTAACACTGTCCAAATGCAAAGTGAACTACTCTTTGTAACAGCTCAGCACCTAAACCTGTTTTTAACCCGTTAGTCTTTTTTTATTTTTTTTAACAGTTGAGTGCTAGGAGTGTATTTAAATACACGGGGTTTTTATGCAGTTGTGTATAAGCTTTTTCTTTTTTGCTTTTTCCAGAGGGGTAATTGGGGTAATTGTTTTCCATTCCCAAATGTTTTTTGTCTGTGCTTTTGAAATGCTATCAAGAATACTTAAAATAGATCATTTATTCCAAGTGCCAGAGAGCACAGCTTATCAAGATTGCTCTAACTATAAGGTGTTTCTAGACTACAATCTAGTATCACCTCAAGTTACATACTATTTACAAGATTCCCTGAAATTTTATTTTTTAAAGTAAAATATTGACGTTTAATCTTTGGAGAGCCTCAGAGTCCTGTTCAGGGAATATTAAGTACGTTTGCTTAATCTGACGTGATGAATTGTACATGTCCCTGTTTTCCCTGGTTTCCATAAAATATATTCTAAGGCTAAAAAGAAACTCTTGGAAATGCTTAATAGGGGTTTCTTGGATTGCTTGTTTTTTCAAGTTTTCCAGCGGAGATCTTGGGACCCTTTTTGTTTTGTTTTCACATTACTTAAAAGTGGAAGAGGGGGTTTTACAGTTTTTGCTGTTGATTTTTTTCTTTTTAATAAAAGGCGAAGGAACTTGTAAATCTTTTACTTCCCTCCTTTTTTCTTTTTGTCAATTTTTTTTTTCCAGATGAGAACAAATCACGTTTTTGTTCTAGCTGAAAAGCAAAATGTTTCAGAAAGTAATTTCACAATACTAAGCGGTGAGCACTGCAGATGCTTACCACGATCCTGGAACTGCAGCGTATAAATAACAGCCTGGCTTTGTAACAGGCCTCCTTGACAGAAGCACTGGGTTTTTCGTCCGCAGTGGGCAGCATGCTGGCAAGCTTGTATGGCTGTTGGTGGCTGGCTTTTTAGCTGCACTGGCTGAGCAGTTGGGGTTCGTAAAGAACAACTAAGACAACTTAAACATACTGCTTTTTAACCGAGGGTGCAATAATACAGAGATATGTAGCATTTTAAGCTTAAATTGTCAATCCTTGATGCCTAAAATTAAGTATGTAAATAGGCGGCCTTACTTTCAGAGGTGCTCAGGGAGTTTTATAGGACTAGTGAGCGCTCAGGGTTACAAAAATCAGGAAGCCCATTTAGGTACCAAAATACAGGCCTAGGAGCCTAACAAAAATATTGGATTTACTGTTCTAAAATACTTCCCTTTCTGAATGTCCCAAATAGCTTAAAATATGAAGACACTTATAAAGCAAAAAATATTTTTAAGTACCGCACCTGCTGTCTGATTTTTATTGAAGCTTTCCAAAGAAGAAAGAAGCTAAACCCTAGTAATATTTGAGACCTCTAGCCTAGATGCCTTTTGCAGTAAATAGAGATCCAGAGGGATTTTTCATTTTAAGGAGTCGCCTGAAGAAGGAAAGAACTGTTAGGGCAACAAAATATTTTGTAAGGGCTTCAGACCTTGCTGCCCCTTCCCACCTGTCAGTGGGTTGCAGCTCCCCCAGAGCTGAGTAGAAAGTGGGGGAGCTGCCATTTTGGTGCAAGGAATTGATTGCTTCAGGAAGAGTCTCCCACCTCCACGCCCCCGATGTTCTGCAGGGGCATTTGCTTCGACTCTCTACAACTACACGGCGAGGACAGAGTGCACACTGGTGACAGAGGTTGGCTGGCCCCTGCCCTTGCCACCCTCCAGGCATCACTGACAGCAAAAGCTGTCCCAGCCCTTCCCCAGCAGGTCTTGCTGACCAGTGGGTCTTGGGCTGCTCCTCCTGCCCCTGCTCCAGGGTACTCACGCTGCCCCCAGGATTTAGCTCCCCCGGGAGCCCTGACACAGTCCTGGTGACTCCTCCACGGCCCCCAGCCAGAGGGGTGCCCAGAAAGGGCAGAGGGGACAGGCTCTCCCCATCTCCCTCCTCTTTTTCTTGCCTGCCATTCTTGGTCTCGGCAAATGAGGTGCCATGGCACAACATCAGCCCTCTTGCACAGGCTTCTTCCAGAGAAGTTGCAGCCTCCCACAGACCTTTTTCTCCCCACATGAAAGAGATGAAACTTTGATGCAAGAAGGTGCCGTAAGGGAGCTGCCTTTATGAGAAAGAGAGCCCTTGCTTTTTCTGCTGGGGAGCTGCAATTACTCTCTAGAAGTGGGAGAAGCTGCTGGTTTTGGACCTGAGAAGGAACCTTACTGCTCCAGATATTTTGCTAGCACTACTGCCTGTTTTTCTTATTATTCCTGTATTGAACCATCTGTACGGTCCAGAGTCCTTTGAAAACTGCCTGAGAAGGATATCACTGATGTGAAAGTAAGACAAAGTGAATACATTTTGGCATCTATGGACCATCTTGGGCCATTCCAACGGGAAGCCTGCACTTCCCCATCAACCTCCTCAGGAAGATGATGGGCTCTCATTCTCCTGGAGTCGGTGCTGCCTGCGTCTACCGGTGAAGGGGTGACCAAGAAGAAGATAGCCAAGGGAAGTACTGCTTCTGACCCAGGCCAGTCTCACCCTTTTAACAATGAGCTGGCGCTTGCAATTACTCTGTGAAACGTGATTGCTGGCATCCAGGGAAGCAGTTACTACTTAAAAAAACCACATGCATCTGATGTTAAGATTCCTACCTACAGCATGAGGGGCAAGCACTCTGTGGATTAATGCAGAGATCCTTCATGCCAGTCCGTAGCTATGAGTTCAGTCAGCTCTGACCCAAGGCCATCTCCATCTCCCGTGTTTCTTCCTCTTGCCACCAGACATCCCGTCTGCGTGCCTCCCATGCGTACACGGGGCAGGGTATTGCAGAGAAGCTGGTCGTTCCCTGTGTGCCAGCGCTGCTTTAGCTGAAATAATCACAGGCAGGCACTTGAGGATTGCAGGGGCATGGCAGGGAGGCTTTTGTCCCCCAGCTGACATCCCTTGCCTAGTGGTCTTCTTCATAATGCCATTTCTTATCGATCTTTTGGGATGTGGCCGATCTGTCCTGTTGACCTCGGTTCCTGGTCTCTTACTTTGACAAAGGGTATAACATATATACTTGTTCCCCAAGTACCTGCTGAGTTTATTTTATACCAAGAGATCTTTCTGTCTCATCTTGGTCTGAATCCTGCTCATGGCGAGGAGAAGACTTGGGTGAATTTTCCTGTCTTTATCTTCTGCAAAAATCCAAATGAATGGAAGGATTTCAGAGTTATCTGCACCTGTGGCATTGGATAGAGTATTACTGAAGCTTACCCAATAAATTGAAATCTCACCTGCGTGCCATAAAGTCTGCTTGGTCCAGCAAAGTCCCTTTTCTTTGATGGTAAGTGCCTACAGTCGCTCTGGACAGATGGCTCCTTAGCCTGCAAGAAAGAGAAGTTTTGCGTGCAAATGCTATTGATGCATTTCAAGACCACCACTAGAGCATGTCCCATCAGCCCTTCCAGGGATGTTGTACATTTTAATTCTTTTTACAGCAGGAGAATACTCCTATTCTGGAGATTTTAATCTTTATTTTCTGAGGTTATTAAAATCTTCCTGAAGTTAGAGAAATTTCATCTCATGAAAATGGAAAAAGAAGCTGAGATAAAGCTGTCCTTGGAGACAGATCTGAAGGATGGCTCCTCTTCATGACGTTTCCTCTCATGCAGAGACTGGAGGAGGCAAAGCAGAATTTTTACGCTCTAACATTGTATTTCCGTGTCAAATACACCAGTCCATACACCATTTCCCACCTTTGCACTGACAGGGAGCCAAAGTCACCTCTGTCCATTCAGGAGAAAAGATGGATTGGAAGTTGTGCATAAATAGAAAGTAAAGATCTTCACAGCAGGATATACATCTATCTTAGACTTTCATTTCAGATATTTTTTCACAGTGCAAGATTAATTAGACTGAGACAAAAAGAAACATTAAAATGCCTACAGTTCACACGTATTACATCTTTTAAAATCCATTGTTCTACATTCCACATTGAGGGATAAAAAGAAAATATTGTTGTCAATTATAAAATGCTAAAGATAGCTCTATACTTTTTAAATGAACAATGATAAAAGCCTTGAAAAATTCCCTTTGATGTGAATGGAGTCTTCAGCATTTTGAAATACAATAAGATGGATTAATTGCTACTCATTAGGCAGCAAGTTGGGACAGCTTTGAATGCGCATTCTCTTCTTGGCATTAGCTATTGCCTGGCTGAAATAGCCAGCTTTTGTATTTACTCCTGTCTTCTCTAATAATAAGCAAATTGGAGATCAGGGCTAGAAACACTGAAGTGCTCTCTATCTTTTGTCCAGAACAATCGTATATTTTCATGATTTGTTTATCTTTTTTGAGCTACAGCTAATTATTGCAAAGGTTATTTGAATCAATACGAGATCTGAGCAGAAATAACATCTGCAAAATTGCTTATTAGGAATCTATTTTATGTTAGTGTTACTGTAATATACATTTTGTGAGCAAATTGTTGTTTCTTCTCTTATGTCTTTTTTTTTTTCCTCCTTACAAGAAAAGTTTTGTATTTTAAATATTGGTACAGGTTTTAGGGCTTCTTGAATTAATACTGTGTTCTGTTGTGCTTACTTTTCCTCATACTGTCTTAGATTTTTTTTTTTTCCCAAAGTCGTAGATAACATGGTATTCAAAGCCCCATTTATCATTCTAGGATAACAGTTTTTGTTTTTTGCTGTAGAACTCATTTGAACTGATTGATTGAATTATTCTTCTGTTTATGTTGGATTAAAAGAAAGTCAAGCACAAATCCTTTTGTGCTTGTCATGTAGAACTCGTTTCATGTGGGGCTTTTATAGATATTAAGATTTATAATTGGATGATACCGGGGAATTATTATTATCTAATTTAACTATGTATTTTGCATTCCAAAACTAATGGGTGAAGAGTAAACCTCAAGGGCCTGATTCATTAAAAGTTATATAGTCTCCTTGCATTAGATTCTTAGCGCTTACGCCTTCCAGAAACAAAGTGTTTGCAACTGCAGCCAGAAACAGCCATGAGGCAGATCCTGATCTCCATTACAGTGATGACATTTCAGGGGTTTAGTGGAACTAGACCAGATTTCCACTGATTGTACTCTAAATCCACCTCGGTAACATTCATTACTAATTACGTACCACAGCACAGAAGACTTTTATAAGGGGAGGGGAAGGCAGCAGTCTAAGAGTGCAGTCTGTTACTTACTACAGTGTCATTCCTGGGCAGCAGCAATCCCATCAGAGCTCATAAATTAAGTAGGGTCAAGCCAGGTCAGGGCCAGATGGGACCTATCCAAGGAATACCTTAAGCTCCAGCAGGATTTAATGATTCAGTAGGAGATACTGTCCCCCCAAGCTTCTGCCGAACCTCAGCATGGGACTCTGCAGCACGCTGGGCCAAACTTTTATTTTACGTACATCAGTGTAAACCTCATTGACCCAAAAGGATTTATACCAGCTTTACACAGCAGCACAAGTGAGAGCAAAACCAAACCTTTTCTGTCTTGGACAAGATAGGAAATCAAAGTCTTAACTATTTGTGGTCATTAAAAATCTCACAACGTTCCTGTTTAGAGTAGGGGTGTTAACCCATTTGTCCTGGCCAAACTCCAACCTGGGTAATTACTGTAATCTGCCTGTTTAAATTACCCCTGCTGTTTTAATTGGATATATTACTTCTCTTGCTGCCTAAACTGTGATGTAATACCATTGTGTGTTATTAATCAGTTACCAAGTTTCATCCCAGAAGCAGCCACGTTGCAGCGATAGGTAGAAAGACTCATTCCCTCCTGGTTACGAGCACTCTCCATTACGGTGTAAAAAAACCCCAACATTTTTTTTAAGTGGCAGACAAGCTAATACTTCAATTTAAATAAACAGCTTTAAAATGTGGTTTGCCCATTTGTTTTTGAAGACTATGAAGTCTGCCTGATTATACAAGCACAAGCCACCGCCTTGCAGCTCTCCAAAAAGTTCCTGGAGCTGAAGGTGCTTTTTTGCCAATGGAAGTCAGGACCTCTTATGTATTTGTATTTGATTTTCAATTTGATTTCTTTAATGTTTGAATGTGAAGTTACAGTTACTTTCAGAAAACTGATCTTCCAACTATGCAGAGGTTCCTAAGCCTACAAAAGGAGAAACTTCCCGTTGATGTGTGTTGGCCTGAGTCAGTTGATGTCCAGTGGAGCTGGCAGATTTGTCACCATTGGGAAACTTTGTAGGAGTCATTGAAACTCCACAAAACTAGCCCTATTGCAAGGGCTGTATTTCTGAGCTGTCATGCTATATATTTTTGCTTTTTCTCCATCCTCCTGAAAATGTAATAAGTCAAAGAGGATGAGATGAATGGCCACCACAAAATGTAGAACACTCTGGGGTGAAAAGCAGCAATTGGCAAGAAGGAAGGCACATCCCTTCTCATGTCATGAAAGAAAAGATGTTTTTTCCTTCCAAAAATCCCTGTCACTGTTCCTAAAATTAAGGATCATCAGACTCACTGCTAGTGGTGGCTAAGAGCTCCACAGGACAGTCTAAGTGTTCCTCCTTCTGTGAACGGAAGGTCTTGAAGGAAGTGTAAATTTTCAAAAATTTTGCTTTAGTTTATCTGTTATGGTGGGATTTACCTGCCATAACTGTTGCCATGTAGAAGTTGGGTGTCCAGGCTCCTATTCTAGTCCTTGGACAGTGATAACGTTACAGAAAGTAATGCTCTCCAGTTGGTTTTGATGCCTGGTAAGGAAGAAATACAATAGCAGGAGGTTAGCCGTCTGCCTTAGACTGGAGACTTTAGATGGCTAAAGCGAGGCGAGATGAACTATGTCATAGATAATAATTTGCCCTGGGCTCATGCAACTCTCAGATATGGACTTTTATATCCCTAACAAAGCTTTTACTTTTAAATTCTCCTTTAGTTTAGATCCACCTAATAGTAAGGCAATTATAGCAGCAGAACAGTATGAGTTTGGGAACTTGGCAGGAGCACAGGCACTGGCTACACCTTCATGTGGTGGCACTGGCGTGGCTGGTTGCAGCCAGGAGGCAGTGCAGGAGAGGAGACTGTAGTGCCACAGCAGTTCTGGAGAATAACAAGGTAGTCACAAAAGCAGCGCTCACGTAGTTTTGGAGGTTAGTACGACCCAGAGGCACATATGTCTCTTGAATGATGCATTTCACACAAAGGATATCAATCCCCTGTATGTTTGTTTTTGTTACGATTCAGATGACTGTGGGTGACACTTGCATGGTTTGGCATCTCCAAGCTAGCTCACCTAAGAAAAACAGTGGGGAAAAGGAACAGAAAAGTCTGGTGGGGCTAGCATCTCCATATTGCTTAAGGATATCTCCTCATTTTCATGTTTTCATGATGGAGGGTCCTTCTTACTGTGCAGGAGGCAAGAGGGGTCAGCTTTCTGGAGAGCTGCATGAATCTCAGGATACTGCCACCTCTTGACAACCCACCAAAGCATTTTTTAGCCCAGTGGTCTGCAGACATCCAAAGGCAGCCAGTAAAATGTGCCACACGCAAACCTCTTGTGCACACCCTCCTACCCTGGGGCAGGCAGAGGTGAGTGCCAATAGCCATCAGAGCCAGAGCTGACTTCCAGCTCTTACCCAGTGAATTGGTCATGGTTATATGGGAAAGCTACAAGTTGGAGAAACGGCCACGTTTTGTTCACGCACTGATGGATAGCATGTCCCCCTGCCTCCAGAAGCTGCTCTGTAGGTGCACTGTCAGCTCCATCAAGGTGGTCCTGAGGCTTGGACAGGTCAGAAAGCAGAGTCCAGTGCTGCTGTGCGGGCGGCAGTGCAGGTGAGTCTGCAGGTGTTAATGCTGCTGCTGGCAGCACTGCAGTGGATTGCACTTCAGGCTCACATCCTGCCAGATGCAAAGGGGGGACGCTGCTAGAGCAGCTACTCCCCTGCTCCACCTGCCGCTCTCCCGGGCTTCATGCCACAGAGGCACCCGCCAGGGCTCCTTGTACCACTCAGGGAAACAAGCTCAGCAACAATCCCTTTCATTCAGTATCTGCAGCTTTCACACAGAGAGGCAGGGGTTATTTCCCCCCAGTGTTTTGTTGTTAGTTTTTTATCCTTTTTTTTTTTTCCTTTTAATGAATCAGTCCCTAGGTGAAAATAATGCATTTGTTTAAACCTGATATTTAATGCTGAGCAAACTGCTCTTCCTTTGTCTCTTACTATTTTGTTCATATTTTGCTAAGAATCTGCTATTCTACACAAGCATTTTAATAAACTGTTTGTTGTTGTATCCAGGTAACAAGCATGGTAAGTATTTTAACTAAACCAAGTATTATGTACCTTAGCTGTGCTTGGCAGAATTTTTGGCTAGCTTTTCCTGTACTTTCAGCCTGTGCTGTTTCTAAAGAAGCTATTCAAACGAAGAAACTGCTCGCCTATAGTACTACTACATACAAGCTTTAGAGGGAGCATATGTGCAAAGTCATATATCATATATAAGAGCATGCATCTCTTGCCAGCATGCTTGCTACTTTGCTTGTAAAATAAAACCAGAAAAAAACCCAAAAAAACCCCTTGCTTAATACTGCTTGTGTTCCTTCATTCTAAGTCACGAACCTAAATATTAGCACTTATTAATACAGTACTTCTGGATGAGGAACCCCACTTTCCCAGATAGTAACAGTCTGTTGTTTACTTATTTTACCTGACCTAAGATATCCACTTAGTTAACTCTGTTGCATTAAGAGGCTTTCCTTTTCTATTCTGTGATCATATGTGATTGGCAGTGACTGGGACTCCAAGCGCTGCTCTAATACAAATAATCGATAACAACCCATCTTTTCCTAAATCTGTTCCTGTGTGCTTGAAAACAGCAGAAATTTTATGGCTGATTGTTTTCTTTGGGAACACTGTAAATCAGTAAAATACCACAATTGGAAGTTTAAAAAGTTATTTACATTTTTGTTATCTAACTTACAATACTTGTCATAAAACAGAATCCCAAATATTTCTAAACCTGTAAGCATGAAGAAAAATCTGTCATTGTTTGTGAGTCAGTCGCAGTTCTGTGTTCTCATTTTACAGTGTAATATGAAAGGCAAACTTCTCTTAGACCTAAATGATAGAGCTCAAATCTCAGTGCTCCCTGTCCTGCAGGCAGAGCCTTAGCAGCAGACCGTGTTTAGTTCAGCCTGATTTAAAATCAGCAGAATTTGCCCAGATAAACAAGTGGGCAGTAGTTTGCTCTCCCAGAGCTTCCCGCGTGTTGGCAGAGCAGGCTGTGAGAATTCAGGTCTACCATGCATGTCTGAGAGGAGGTTTTGCCTTGAGGTAGTTTGAGTGTTAGCCTCCGTGCTGTATTTTTTTTTTTTCTTGCATGGTTTGCTATTTTTGCATTTTCTGTGTGGCTTTTTCAGTTTTTAGTTATGTGCTTGTAGCTGCAGTTATTTAACATCATTTGTTGTGCCAAATGTTTTAAGACTCCATGTAATTGTCATATTAAAGGATCAGACAGCAAAGGACAAAGCACTCCAGCACATGGCAGCAATGTCATCAGCTCAGATAGTCTCAGCTACTGCTATTCACAACAAGCTGGGCCTGCCAGGAATTCCCCGTCCTACATTTCCTGGGGCACCTGGGGTAAGTTGTTAGCCGAGTCCCAAAAAATCCCTGTATTCCCTAACAATGATCAGTAGAAAACTAAGGCTGAATGAATGGATTAATGCTTTCACTTGTGTTTGCAAAAGGAATCATGCTTGTTCAGAAATATCCAAAATCTTTCAACAAAGAAAACAATTGTGGGTCTGTTTGTTTGTTTTTCCTCTTTCAGTTTTGGCCGGGCATGATTCAAACGGGGCAGCCTGGATCCTCACAAGAGTAAGTCTGAAAATTAAAATATGCTTCTACATGCAGTGTGGGGCTGGCTTGTGCACTTTGCTGCCAGAGGATATCAATGAGGCTAGAACTTGCAAATTTTTCTAAAAAGGAGGAAAAGATAGTTGTAGCGAAAGGAAGAGCCTTTACAGTGATGTGAACTCACATTCAGAAAGTTATAAGGGATCGCAGACCTCAAAGCTGAAGCTGAATACCTAATGGGCACACTCCTTTTTCTCCCATTGCATGGTGAGATGCAATGATAATGCCAGAGAAGCAGCTGGTAAGGTTTTGCCTGTGAATAAGTTTCCAACACAAAAACTTCCATCCTCTTTTAAATATATGAGCAATACTGAAGGCAGGGGTGACGTATTTTCCTGCAGGGCAGGAGATGACTGCATTGAGGCCCATTAGTGGTCAGTGGGGTCACTGCCCTTCGGCACCATGGTAGCAACAGCACCATATGGAGAAGGAAGCCTTTGCCCCTCTGTCAGGTGCGACGTTTTCAGCCCTGCGGTGGTCTCTGGAGCAGTGTTTCCCAGCCTTATTTTTCAGCTTCTCCCCACCTTATTCTCTTGAGGTCCATGGGAGTCTTTGTGCCCCTGTAGTTCAGTGTCCTCTGGATTTACTGGGAGTCAAAGCAACCACCATCCATGTCTGCTGCGACACTTGCGACGGGTAGGTCAGGTTTCCTGCTGGGTGACTGAGCGCAGATGAGCTCCTCGCTTTAAAATGTTGGGTGTCATTCGCATCCCCCCCTCTCTCTCTATTACCTCTTTACTGTCTGTCTGTTAAATATGCTATGCAAGGAAGAGATATGTTTGTGGGTAAATATATAACATGTATTTTGTTATACTATGTGACTCTAATGGAATTTGCTGTGGATGACATGGTGTATGATTTTTGTGTAACTCTCTATTCCAGCGTAAAGCCATTC
>NW_008824186.1:573416-582723 GCF_000699105.1 Pygoscelis adeliae
CCATCAGTCACAGCTCCCATTTCAGGTAAATCTTCCATTTATACTCTCCTTTAAAAAGGCTTGAATTGAGTACTGAATGTGATGTAGTAATTCCTGAGATGGACAGAGCCACTACTCCATATCTAACATTCCCTGTAGCCAAACCAAACACCAGTCCCAATGTCCTATTACTTGATTATATATCAGGGAAAATCATTGGGCTTGGGTTTTTTTGGGGTTTTTTTTACATTTTAGGTAGGAAGCACTAATACATATGCAAGGAGTTGTGATATGTGATCTCCAGTCAGCATTCCATGTTGTAGGAAAACGCTTTGTAAAAAGTGAGTAATAGGATGCATGTTTCTTTTTTAATAG
The DNA here is from genome assembly GCF_000699105.1 of Pygoscelis adeliae. Taxonomy (NCBI): domain Eukaryota; kingdom Metazoa; phylum Chordata; class Aves; order Sphenisciformes; family Spheniscidae; genus Pygoscelis; species Pygoscelis adeliae. The sequence continues at coordinate 573,771 of NW_008824186.1, forward strand.
CTAAATCTCGCTTCCATCTGTAACAAGAATATACCTTAATTTATTTTAAACTGAGGCTAAAAACTCTTCCAAAACCATATACGTTTAGCCTTAAGTATAAAATATGTCTATGTATCTTGTTGTTGATAACTCTTCCCCTCCTGAAGGTCCTGCTCTGCCTGGTACCACTTTGATAAGTACCTAATGTTTATTCTGACTTCCATTGCTCAAATTGATCAAGCCCTTCCCATGGCTACTTTCCTACTCCTTTTCCCAAGTTGGTTTCATGGCTAATTTCAGGAAGGATCATTATTTCTTTGCAGATGATAACTAACTTTACGTCTCCCTTGCCAAGTGACACCATGCTTCTGACTCTGTTTGAACTGCAGTTTTCTGACTGTTACCCAGTTTTTTATTATTTTCTGACTTGCTGCTATTTGACGCTTAAAACTAAGGCTATCTTTCTGCATCCCTGATTATTTCCTTTTTCTTGATGTTCCTAATTTATAACATTATTTTCTAAGGCAGACATTTTGAATCATCTTCTTTTATTCTTCTGTTTTCTCTCAGAATAGGATTATTAGTATTTCTAAATCAGTCAAAACTCATGCATGAGTTTTTGCTTCATTAGAATTCCTGCTCATGTCTAACCAGTCACGTATGTAATTCTCTATTTCATACAAGCCTCACACCTTCATTGCCTAAATTTGAGGGTTGGAGTCAGGTACCATACTCCCATTATGGGATGTGGACACACGCTAGCTGTGACCTCTCCCTGGTTCTCAACCTAGGTCAGGATTATCTTTGTTTTCTAACCTTTGGTGCTTCTCCCCTGCCTTCCTTGTGCCTGCGTCTCTCCCAAGATCAGTTTTTCCTTCAAGCTGCTGCCTTTCCCTTCTTCCTTTACTGTTTTGTTTCCTTCTCATCTAATTTTCCATGATGAGGAGCAAGAGATAGCATTTATTCTTTCTTTAGAAATGGTGGTTAACATCCCTTCTCTCTCTAGATCATGTCATTCCCTCTTTATTATCAATTTAAAACCTTTTTCTTTTTAGGGTATGATTCAGCTCTCTACAGTAATTATTTATTATTATCTGTAATATAATGCTGCCTAAAAGCTCCAAAAGAAGTCAAAGACCCAATGTGTAAATACATAGTAAGAGACAGTCCCTGCCTTGGAAATCTTATACTCTAAACAGGAGAGGGGAATTGAGAGTGGCAGAAGAAATAGGCAAAAAGAGAGGTGATTTACTTGTAACATGTGGCACATTAGGAGCCAGAAATGGAGGCCAGTCCTCTTGACTCCCAAGGCAGTAATATCTCCTGTGAGTCTTGCTGCCAGTTTCCAAGGAAGGGTCAGCTGTAAGTCTACATGAAGTCTCTATAAATCTCTATAATCTAGTATATAATTAAAAAAAAAAATCTACAGTGAGTTACAGCCCCAAGAAAACAAAGAAGTAGATCCTTCATTTGCACCATTATTAGCTTGCTGGGTTGGGAACTTTTTTTCTATATATTTTTCTGTGTTTTTCCAATTTTAACTCGTTCTGAATTCATTATTTGCTGAAATTAATATAAACATCCAAGGGCTACATGCATAATTCCCAATTATATTTAATTCAGAAAATATAAACTGAGGAATTATCAACTTCTTCATGAAAATGGTTCCCTTTATTTTAGGATTTGAGCCTACGTCGGCTCCAGCTCCCTCGGTCCCTGCATGGCAGGGCCGGTCGATTGGTACGACCAAGCTCAGGCTGGTGGAGTTTTCGGCTTTCCTTGAACAGCAGAGGGATCCCGAATCAGTAAGTGTTGCCCTCGTGTCCACTAATCTTCAGCTTTTCTCTGTTGTTCCCCGCCCTCTGAGGATGCTTTTCAGGGTTAAGCCTGATGGAATACAGCTGGTGTTCCTGCATTCGCTACTGGTCAGTGTAATATTCCTTTCACTGTAGTACTGTATTTTCCTTTCTTGCCCTCTTTTTCCCCATTTGCAGAAGTGAGAGGCCTCTCTGAAAGCAGGTGTGGTTCGGTATGGCGCCTGTCTCACTGTTGACCTAGTTTAGCAGTTGTACCAAAGTGCATCGTGGTTTTGGCAATAATTCAGTACTTAAACTTTAAGTTAAAGCCTAATCTATATCCTAACAGAAACAAAATTAAGGACTTGCATAGAAACTATGCATATTATTTTAAATATCTGACATTTGGGATAGCATCTGAGTATCAGGATTGTCCCTTTTGCTTCCAGCCTCCCAAGCATGTGCCATTTAACTGTATCACTTTTTTTTTTTTTTAATTGAGGTTACCTATCTAAATGTCCAATCATTCAGTCTTCCTTGATCTTTAATTGTGTCTTAGGGTCCAATCCAAGCTTTGGATTTTTTCTGGATTTTTTTTTAGGAAGGTTTTGTTTTTGTTTTGATTTTTAGTCTGCATACTATACCTGCAAGGGTAGTTTATGAAGTTGGCTGCAATGCTTCATTTACTCCAGTTAGCCTTGAACCTTGATACTAATCATCATATATTTACCATGAACATTTGTTAGTAGCCTAGCACTGTTTCTACTGCATCGCAAATAAATCAAAAGAGCTTCTTTCAGCTTGAACCTGAGAATTTTTACTGAGATAATTTCTGCAAAGCAAATACTGTCATGAATGGGTGATACAGACGGGCCATTATTGTTCAGATTCCTGGTAAAATACAATAGCTTGGAGCAGAGAGAAGCTATCACTTGCTCTTTATAATTCAACACTGGAAACCATAGCATTTATGGGCTCCGGCCAGGGGTGTTATCCAGGGAGTGTTTACCCTGCATAATGGAGAGTGGAGACATAGCCCAGAAACCTTACAACAGAGGAATGCTCCTGGTGGAGAAACATCCCAATGAAAATATACCATATCTCAGCTATTCATACACTAAATACGTGGCAGTGTGTTGGTTTGCTAAATGTCACGTTTTGCCAGGTTGAATTAACTTTGAGGGAGGAAATGTTTGGTAGCAGGTACAGTCATCTCAGCACTTACCTGACTGTTAGATACTGAAAGGTTTCCCGGGGATCCCTCTGCCTTCCCGTGGCCCTGACTCCCACGCTCTCCCAGCAATCCTGGCTCTGGTGGGCTAAAGCTTCATCTTGGTGTCCTCCAGACTAATCCGCAGCTGGAACGCCTTCTCCATCCCCAGCCCCGAGTACATCCAGACGGTGGTTTGTATTTCCGATGCAGAAGCACAACATCCAGGTTTTCTCATCAGGCAGCCTTATCGATACGCAGCTTTCGGAGTCCTTGGCTCGCTGACCCCATGTAACGTGTCCTGCTGATTTATGGGCTCTGCCATATCCAGATTACTGCACACCAGGATGTTATGTGTGTGCCTCGAGGTTATCGGGAAAACAGGATGTGGCCATGTAATGCTCAGTGTTACTGTGCTGTATGTGAATGAAATGGCATTTCAGTGTATTTTGATTTACTGTTTTGCCGGTATACCACCTAATAATCCTTTTTCCATAGGTTTTCATAATGCAAAACTATTTGCAAAACCCATGGGCTTATATGGCGTAGAGCCTCTGTGTATCTGTGTGGCTTTATGTAAAAGAGAGTGAACGAGAGTTCAGCAACGAAGTAACTTTTATGTCTTTCCCTCTAAGAAAAATCTCCCTCAAACCAAGTACACTCTTAACAGATAACATGTGGTTGCCGGTCACGCCGCTGGTGTCTGCGACATGAAACCGGCTGAGTGACGTGAATATATTTGCATCATGACTGACAGACCGAAAATGAGGAGAAGATGCTGCTTCGGCAGGGGAAGGAGCCGCGGGTCCCGCTCCACTGCGGTGGCGCGGCTCAGAGCTGGTTGTACTCAGGCACAGTGTGTGGGCCAGCGGCTTGGGGACGTGTTGGGGCTCTCATTTTTCAGGCAGGTGCAGGCTCTGGGGAATGCAACACATCCACTTGCGTTGCAGAGAAGGAGTGGAGGCCTGAATAGAAACATGGTTACCCAGGACGGCCCCATAAATACTCTAAAGCCTTTTTTGGAGTAAACTAATATTATTTGGAATTCCTGAGGGTGCAGCAAGGCCCACCGGAGCTTGTCCCAGCTTGCAAGCATACTGCTGAGAAACTTACCTCTTAACCTACCTTAAGCGTTTATGCAGGAAGTTTACTAGAGAAGAAAGAGCATCAAACTACCCAGACTTGTTTTTAGAAAACCAGTTACTCACGTGCTGTAACTGAGACACAAAGAAAAGTCAATTCCCAGTCATGCATTAATCCCAATTTAGCTCAGTCTTTACACCCACGCTGCAAGTGCAGTGGGGCAGTGCTGTGCGAGGGCTGCGTGGGCATGGCCTGGACTGGCCGAGCAGGCGCCATGGGGAGCCGAGGGATGAGCCCCTGTGGGCAGCGTGTCACTGCCACTGCCCAGGAAAGGGGAGTGAGGAGAAGAGGAAGCATTGTTTAGATCAAATTAAGTGAATTTGATTATTTGGATCATATTTGGGCATAGAAAAAATCCCAAGGCAGTGTGACCAGTTCCCAGGGCAAATGCATAAGGGCACTTGCTGGAGAGGCACTGGGCAGAGGCGCTGGTGCACGCCTGTCTCCAGGGATGGCTCTGAGGGGCCCTGCCTCCTGCCAGCCTTCCCCGTCCCCAATGCACAGACTTTTCCAGCAAGCACCAAAAGTCCTCCTTGGAGATAAGAGCCAACCCCCAGCGTCATTTACCGCTGTTGCAGAAAATACGAATTCTGCCTGTAGTTTTGTACATCTTTCTTCGTGTTGGTGCAACATTTTATTGCAGATACGGTTTGCGCAGCATAGAAGGGATGGGGTTTTATTACTTTTTAAATAACAAAATCAGCAAGCCAGGCAAGATGTGTGTTTTGCACAATGTGCGTATGAAGTCGTGTGGGCATGTGCTGTGGTTGCAGCATCTCCTGTATGCCTTTGTGCCTTTGCTGACCTCAGAAACAAACACGTGTATACGCTGCTACGTGAGAGCCATATAAGAGTTCTCACATATCTTCCGAAAAAAGATAGCTGTATGTTCATTACACTTCTGACTTTTTACAGAAAATGACATAAAGTATTATTTTGATCAAATGGGTTTCCAACATTTTATTTAAAAAAAAAAGATGACCCTTCCTCCCAACCCAAAACCAGGCCAGAAAGCCTCATAGTAGTGGGGCCAAATAGACCAATTCCACCTTAAAATGTAACCTGGAAGTTTATTGAAAAAGCCTTATTTGACATGGCACCTGGGGCCAGGGCTCGATGATCCTGGCAGGCCCCTTGCAGTCTATATTCCTGTACAGCAATTAGAAATTTAGGTCTGTCTGCCCATGGTGACTCCCAGCGACTTCAATAGGGCTGTGCATGGACACAAAGGTCCACCCACAGGGAATTCATTGTAGGAGTGGGGCCTTAAACATTTCTGGGGTTCTTCCAATGGCAATTGGTGTTTAGAAGTACAAAAGCCCCTCGATGTCAGGCAGTTATGTTAATTTAGAGTGGGCATTCTGGTGGGTCGGAAATGTGCTCCATAGGGTCCTGTCACTTGTGGAGGGCTGTTGACTTTTTTCCCTTGCGTAGCTACAAAATTGTTCCACTTACAAAAGAAAAAATTGTAGAAAGGAAACAATAAGCAACCCTCACTGTAACTCTGCATGGCAGTAGATAGTCTGGGAGACATAAGATGGCACAGTTGCAAAATCTTGGAATACTGATTCTGCAGTTAAGGATGGGTAAAATTACTCCTCCTTTTACATGAAAATCAATTCAGTTTACAAATGTCAAGCTGTATTTTCCTTTTGTGGCATTTTGTGCTCAAGTACAATTCCTAAATGGTGCATAGAAGCTGCCCTCATAGGTCCAAGCATCAGCGTTTTAGTTACCTTTAATTATTGCCTACCCTATATAACTATATTCTCAACAGATTAACAAGTTTATGTACCCATCTGTTGCTTTCAAGACAGGTTAATGGGGGTTTTCCATTTTTACTGTAGTGGTTCTGTGAAAGTTCAGGACAAATGCTTAAACCAAGTAATCCCATGCTGCCTAACAAATGTAAACTGAGTATGCAAGCAGATTAGAAGGGATCTAAGCAATTGACTGTTACACAAGTAGCTGTAAAATTCAAAGACTATAACACTGAAATGATGATAATGCCAATTTTTTTATTTTTTTTTTTTTTTTCCAAGCTTGCTTTCCAATCAGGAAAAAAATCCTGCCACCACCCAACAAAAAAAGCCCTTTCTTCTCTTCTTCTTTGAGGTTTCTCGCTCTTGCTGCCACATTCATTTCGACTGCAAGCACTTCAGACAGCTTTACATCTAAAATATCTATATAGGGCTATAAAGAACACGGCTGATGGGCATTTTCAGTATTAATTCACCTATCCAAACTGTCAGATTGTGTTAGATCCAAATTTCAAAATGTATTTTAAAAAGTGATGAAGAAATAAAATATTCTTTATGTTTTAATTCAGGTTTTATTGTTGTTGTAAAAAGTCTTTGTGAGCCCAGGGAGAATTGTGCCTGAGAACCAGAAAGTGAAAGCAATTGCTCAAGGGCCATAAAAACAGCCTGCCATCATTAGCCAAATGCAGTAAAATTCACCAAAGTTAATCAAACCACCTAAGTGATGAAAAATAAATGAGATCTTTTCAAAAGAAGCCCTCTGTCTTTGAACAATATCCATTGTTACAAGCATTGTTTATCCTTTCCGTATTCCCTGTAAACACTATAAAAAGCAGTTCAGCATTTCAGTTGTAAGGAAGTCCTTGGTTTGGCGTCTTTGTGATGTGAAGGGGCAAGGAAGCAAACCCACATTTGGATGAACGTCTTGGAGTGGCACACTCAGGGTTTGAGGTCGTTTTAATCTAAATTCCGACAAAGTTTAACTAAATGCAAGGGTCATTTATTTTGCAGTGTAGGAGAGCTACGTGCTGGCCTTGAGAAGCGAATGTCATACTCTGTAAAAATGTTCATATTTGGGTGTCCGTAGTTAGAAGTGCCAAGAAACCACTTTAAGGGGGTCCAGTATTGACACAGGCTCCAATCTTGAAACTGCAGCGTCGCAGCAGATCTCCCGGCTGGTGACGTTCCCGGGGGACCCTCCCCCGGCCCAGTTGTAGGGTCAGGACATGGGCTTTTCAAGGGAGTGTCCTGGGCTGAAAACACGGTGGAGTGGGTAGGGAGACTGAGAATGATTTAATCCTCAAGGTCGGCCCACGTTAAGTGCTGAGGATGGGTGGAAAGACCACCAGGGCCCTGACTGTGCTTGCTCGCCGCTGCCTTCACACACAGTCTCTCCCTTTTCTCAAAACTCACCGCTGCTGCCGGAAATTTCCCAGCAAAATTAAAAGTGCTGTTTTGCATAACTGAAGAGGAGCGCTGGTGCCAGCAGCAATGGTAGCTCCCTCTGCCGGGCCCTGCGCCGTGGCTGGTGCCCCAGCCCTGCCCGTGTCCCAGCCCGCACTCGCACAAAGCCCGGGCGCTGAAAATAGCCAGGATAGGGGTAGCTACCTGAGTTACACAGAGCACTGGGTCTGACCAGGGAAACGTGAAATCGGGGAGGAGGGAAGGAGCGAGTGAGTGAGGTTGTGGGGTAGCTGGAGCAGAGCCTGGGCGCGCAGCCCCTGCGATGAGCCCAGGAGAGCTGTAAAACAACGGGGGTCATCACAGTGGGGGGCCCTCTGCCTCCCACAGCCTTGCATAGCGCTGTGCTGTTCCCGCGGGGAGGAGGAGTGGGGGGGACACGTGCGTTGGGCTGGTATTAGCAGTGCGGTGGGCTATGGCTGTGCATCTCTCCTGTGCTGCCCGCCCTGCCTGTGTGCTGAACCCCAAGCATCCGCCCTGGCGCTCGCCCAAAGGCCTTCGTGCCTGGCTGTGCCTCTGCTTTTTCCCATCTCGTTCCACTGCAGCTTCCCCCACCACTACACCCATCCCAAAATTACTTAGCTGGGCTGCGAAGTCAAACTCTCAGAAGTTGGGAAATGTCCTCATCTGCTCTACAATGCAGCAGTTAATTACATGTTCACATGTTTATTTGTTCCTGCTTCATTCAGCGTAGATGGAGATGGCCCTTCTTTGATAAGCAACTATTCAGTTGTTTGTTTTCTTCTTTTGTTGAAATGCGTGGCCCTGTGCCCTGCTCGCTGTGCACTGTCTAACCTCTCCTCCAAATGGAATTAATAATTCCCCCCATTTGCATTTCACAGATGTATTAGCACAGTCATTTTTTAGATGAAGGAGCATTATTACTCACATTTGACAAACCAAGAAGTTCAGGTGCAAAAGAATGAATGGGCCACTGATTTTGAGGGTCCACTTTGATTTGTCATAAGCCTGATTTTGCAGAATACTTAGCGTTATTGAGAGCTTCCTATATTCAGGCATAATTTTCCCATCTGAGCACTCAGCACTTCTGGAATTGGGACCGCAGGGTCTCAAATCAGACAGGCCAGAACTGAAGGATGCATCTTCACTGTTGCAGGAAAGCTGATGAAAATGTGTGAGCACCTTGCCTAACCAGCAAGTCCCAGCTTCACACTGGGACTCCTGTGGCAATAGCTGGGAAGTGCTGGGCAACGTTACAGTGTCAGGGCTGGGAACTGCCGTCGCTCGTCACCTACCTCCCCATTTCTGCAACCATAAAGTAGCCAAAGATCTCCTTTTACTTCACATTCCTGATTCAGTCCCTGAGCAGATCCAGGCAGGAGTCTGAATGGGTGGAGGCCCTTGAAAGACTAGGTTGACCATGCAGTTGTATAGTAGCATACACGCACAGAAAGTTTGATTAACGTTTCACATGAAAGTGTTAAAGACCTTAATAACAGGAGTTGGTACAGACTCCAGTTATAGCATTAAAATGTTATAAATATAACTCCCAATCTGCTTCAGTGGAGGACAACAGCAACAGGAATGAACTATTCAGTTACTAGTGTTTTGGTAGAAATAAGAAAAATTGTTGGCAGACCAAG
>NW_008824186.1:582783-617572 GCF_000699105.1 Pygoscelis adeliae
AAGAGCGTCAGATTTACAAGATACAGCGAGAGAGCAGAGCTGAGGCTGGGTAGGGTACAGGTTAGAGCCGCACGCAGACTGCTGATATACTAGTGATTGTTTTTTAATCAGTCCACCCCACTTGGTTCTTTTTCCCTCCAAAAGCACAGTTGCTGAACAGGCAGCTGTACATTTTTAAAAGGTTGGACTGGTCTGTGGGGGTACAGGGGGAGTCACCGCATGGTGCCAGGCACTTGAGCAGTGCTGTTTTCTCTCATTTCAGCGAAAGCTCAGGCTGTCCCATCTGCCTTCCACTCACCTGTCCCTCTGAGCTGTGGCGGTAGTCCTTGTCACCTCCAGTACAGAATAAGTTCAGTCTAAAGAGAGCCCAGAGGCTGTCCCTCTGTGTCAGGGAGAGAGAAGACCTGCAGCAGAGCCTTTTTAATGTACGTCTCCTTTGGGTGGTGGAGTTTCTTTGGATACACAAAGAAAAGTTGCCAGCCTCTCTCCGTGGTATTTTCTCATAGGGATTTGTTGCTGCAAGTAATGATATAGATGGCCTCATCCTCGTGGTTGTTATACTTCAAATCTACAGGAACCTACAGATCTCATGAAGCAGCCCAGCTAGCAAGGTGCTGTTATTAGGCCATGCAGGGCAGACAAGGCAGCAGGGTGCTGCCACCTCCCTGTCCTGCTCAACCGTTCCATTGGTGTGTGAGGTCCAGCAAGCCACCAGTTCACTGTCCCTCTGCAGGGCCGGGTGTTTGCAGAGGAGCTTACACTGACTGCGCCAGTGTGGGAATGACTCCCAGGTGTGCAAGTGCGATTCAGGGGGGTGAAATCATGGCTGTGCCCCTGGGTGCAGTGGGAAGGCGCAGCACCCTTGCAGTCAGGGTGCTGTGCCCACAAATAAGGTCATCCCCGCAGAAGCAGCTGCTGAGCCCTCTCTCGGGCCACCTGCCTTCCACCTTGCCCGGCATCCATGTCGACCAGCCTCAGTAGGGCCCAGGGAGCCACTCGCCCCTTGCGTGCAGCTCATTATGGTTATGTAGGGCTACACAGCCCCGACGGACAGGAGCAGCGAGGGAGCGGGTACCCCAGCAGCTCTGCATGCCCAGCTCGCCTGCACCAAGAGCGTGAGAGGGTTCACTTCACTGCCATCTGCGTCTTGGCCACCACTGTTTAATAAAAAACTTGGTCCTTTACAGGCTTGTCAAGGCTTGGCATTAGCTCCACAGGTGTGAGGAAGCACAGGGATGCCGCAAAGCAAGCTGTAGCAATTTGCAAACCTGTGTTTCATGGACCAGAAAGGCTGTTGCCTTAGAATATAAGCGCAAAATTGGTGAGGAGCTGTTACAAATATATATGCTGGCTGATAAAACAAATGTAGGTGATTTGTCTTTGTTCTGCACCAGCTTAAATGCTTGCATCCCCTGCCATTGGCAATTTGTCTTGGTTCTTTTAAATTCCTAAGTGGATTATAATTTTTCTTGTGGTATTATTTGACAACAGTCATATTTCATGGCTTTACTGCATTCTTTGGATAGTTAGAATTTTTTTAAGGAAAGGAGCTCAGTAAGAGGCGGCCATCTCCAGGGCATGTCGTGTAATGCGGACGCTGAAGACATAGCTGAAAATGTTCTTTGTATTTTTATTGTAGTTTTTATCCTCAGAAAATACAGGATTTGACCTATGATGGTTTGCAGCATCTAAAGCACATTATTACCCCAATGCCAGATGCAAATCCTTTAAATGCTGTAGCATGAGTAAATTCCTCAGCATCTAATGTACTGCAGTGACTCTGGAATACTCAGTCTAAAAGAACAGTGAATTCTCAATATAATGAGGATGTTTTTAAGCTTTTCAGACACTAATGGGCTCAAAAATATAGGCATAAAACTTAGCTTCTTTGCTTTTATCTATGCATAAATTCCTGTCATGGAGTATGTTAGTATAAAACCAATAGGGATCATTTCAGTATCCATTTACCCTGCTCCTAATATTATATTATTGTTTGTTAGTTCATAGAAATATGCCATATCTAATTAGGTAAGTAATGATTGTACTTAGCATAGGAATTGCAGCAACATAAGGAGAAAATAATCACACATTGCAATATCAAAATAAACATTTCTGTCCTAAGACTGTTGTCAGGTGATGTCATACCATCTGTCCTACTGTACCCGCTCGGAAATTTTGCTGCAGCAGCATCTGGTACTTTGGCGAGCTCTGCAGACAACTGTGGTAGCTTTACAGCTGCCTTTAACTTTGCCTTTATATTTAAACAGTATTAAGACTTCATGGTCCATGTTCCTATAAATGCGTTTGCTTTTACTAAAGTTTGGATATGGAACAATTTGTATGTTTTCCTGGTTTGCAGAATAAGGTACAGTGTGTGAATTGTCTTGGGAATTTGCAGTTGCCAAACTATAAAATACACATCTCCCTTCCTCCTTCACTCCACAGCCATCTTTGGCCCTGGGAGAGAGACGCCCCCCCTTTTGGGGAGGACACTTTCCTGGGCACAGGAGAACCTGAGCCATCAGTTCTGTGCCTACAAAAATGTGGTTATTTGTACAACCTGGAACAACTTCAGCAGAGAAGAGTGAGAGGAGACAATCCCAAAATAAATAATAACCTGGTCACTAACAGTGGGAATGGTTTTTCAAGCCCTTACTCTGAACGAGGGAGAGCAGAGAGATGCTTTGGGGCATCTCACATCCCCAGGGAGAGCACAACTGCTGGGCACCCCTGGGCAGGCTACGGAGGGTGCTGGGGGCACCATGGTGCTTTCTCGTATTATTTTGCATTTTTTGTTTTGTTTGTTTTGTCATGTTAAAATGTCTCCTTAGTCCACTTTTGCCACTACTGCATAAAGTAACATGCTAAATCTGACCGCAGACACTGTTATGGTAGTCACTCATGGTTGCCAACCAGTACGATGATTTCCTGTATCGTATGTAAATGGTCAGCGTGCAAGCTAGACCAGCGCTGGGTGAGGGCTAGCTGGTACACGTTCATGGGCACGGTCACTCCTGCATGCATGCATTCAGCTCCCCACCACCCATTTATTTCTCTGCCATGCCTGTTTTCCTCTTCAAGGTAGAAACAGCTTCTTTGGATCAGCTCTGTCCTTTTTGGGCTCCACATGCGCTCAGTAAAGGCTGGGCAAGTTTTCCACTTGCCCACAGAAGAAGCTGGGATCACATTCTTTTGAAAGAGGGCTGCAAGGAAAATCCATGGAACCAGTGCTCTCAGACTTGGACTTGCTTGTGCAAACACCTTAATAAAGTGTTACACTTTCCTTTTTCCTTCCACAAAATTAAAAAAGAAATACAACCCTGTAAAAAGCACGTAACGTATCTCATTTTTGGCCCCATACACAGATCAGTGTTCTCTGATTCTAAATTCAGATTTCACTGTGGTAGATGATTTTTAAATAGATTTCAATTTAATTTCCTAAGTGCAGAAATCTAGCCAGTCCATTTCCTTTTCCCCAGAGTTTTGGACATCTGTTAGGGAAGACTCTGCTTACACCAAAGGAAGGCTCTGAGTGGATGTCCAATTAATTTAGATTTGTCATTTCAATTTGTTCATTCGGCAGGTATATTGTAAACAAAATAGCTTAAATGAGGTCTGCTTTGGGGTTTTAAATATTTTATTTTTGCGTAGCTTTTGGGAATTGCCCCTTATATACAGCATCTGTTCAATATGACAGGGTTTTCTAGCGTTCATTGACTGCATATCAGCTTTCCTTTAATTGAGTTAGCAAAATGTTTTGTGATCTGCATGGTTAAAAACCCCAATGTTTAATCCTGCCACTCTTGAGCTCCTTCAGTCTGCTCACAGGACATGGTGAGCTGCTGATTGACTAGCAGAGGGTCTTTGGGGTTCGTCCTTCCACTTTCATTTCAGGTGCTGGAAGGTGCTCTCATCCTGGAGAAATGGCAGCCCCTGAAAGACCATATTGGACTCAGTAGGGGGCTGCTGTGGACTTCACTGGGCCAAGGATTTCCCCCAGGCAGGAAAGGGGTTGCTGAGGTGACTCCCGTGATTATAATGAGGTGCGATGGGGTGAAGTTAAGAAATAGGAAATTGAAGCTGAATGTGTTTTGGCAAAGATGGTCATCTATAGAGCTAGCTCCCAAGGAAAGTGGTAAAAGTTTGGCTCTTTAATATTACATGGGTCAAAATACTGGAGGACATGCAATGAGGACCACTTCTATAGTAACAGCAACACAAAGTAACTGGCCTTCTTATTATTGTAATTCTGGAGTTAAAAGAAAATCCCTTCTATCTCTTTTAGTTAAGGGGCATTAGCATATGCTATAGATAGAGGTTTGGGTTTTTTTAATAGACAAACAGGAGGTGTATATGTGTGGGCTCTGTGGCACTAGCAGAAATTCAGGCTCTGAGGACATGGGACAGTAAAAGGCATGGTTTAAAGAGGCAGAAATAGGCTTTCCTTGTGAGCATAGTCATCTTATTATGCTCTGCGAAGGGCTCTTTATCACTGTGCTGCCGCTGGGTCTTTCAGTGTAAATTACTCCCTTGAAGATGACCGTGTTTTGTGGTTTGCAGTAGGGACACACGTTTTTTGATGTTGACCCTTGTTCACAAGGGGCTACGACACAATCACTAAGTTGTTCATGGAAATCATACTGCAGAAAATCATAGTCCCAGGAGTAATGTGCGAGTCATTTAATCCATCAAAGCGCGCTACCCTCCGCAGCAGCACATGCGGACCTGTGCCTTAATAAACCTCTGTTCTTTTTGTACCGCACTGATTTTCCTGTTTCTTTCTTGCAGTACAATAAACACCTCTTCGTACACATTGGACACACTAACCATTCTTACAGTGACCCGTTGCTTGAATCGGTGGACATTCGTCAGATTTATGACAAATTTCCTGAAAAGAAGGGCGGTCTAAAGGAACTGTTTGGGAAGGGGCCCCAAAACGCTTTCTTCCTCGTAAAATTCTGGGTGAGTAAGACATGACATGGAGAACCTCTCTTGTCAATAAGGCCTGTGTTTAGTATTTAGCACCCTTCGGGGTGCTTGTGGAAATTTCTTTTGTCGTCATTTAGAAATGCAAAGCTGTATATCCTTCAGGTAGGATGCTGGCCCAGAGCCACTCTTGTTGACAGCTCCACAAGAAGTCTGTGTTGCAGACAACATGCAAAGGCAGATGCGTGCCTCAACTGTGCTTGACACAGCTGCTGGGCAGGAGCAAACAGGTAACGAGAGCCCTCATTTGTAAATGGGGAACTGCCATCTAGTGGTCCAAGAAAAAATGGGGAAGCACAGAAATGGAGACTGCTTTTTAGTGTTTCAAATGTTGAACTCTTGCCAAATGCAAATACTACAAGTATCAGTCCTGCAAGCAGTCCACGCTTTTGCAGAGAGGACCAAGCAGGATTTGAACCAAGTGTGCAGCAGGATGACTGTGAGCCTGGAAGGGTTCCAGGGTTTTTCTTAAACATTTTTCGGTTGCTAGAGCACATTTGCTTTCCCCTTGCCTTTTTGTTGGTCAGCCATGGGACTGTGCTCCAAAAGTTATATCTGTTCATATCAGTTGTGAGCAAGAGTGAAAAAAGAATTTGAAGGGAAGGCTGAGATGTTGTATATTGATCTAGTTGTGATAAATTTCATTGATACATCAGATTTTTCTTATTGTATTTACAAAATCTCATGTTAGTGATGTTAAAGGTTCATCAAAAAGGATCATCAAATCTCCAGACTGGACCTTATGCTTATACTAAAGCTTTTTCTACTCATTAATTTGTTGAGGTGGTTTTTGTGGTATACTCCTTTTCATTGCAACAGTTATCATCTAAACATTTTAAAGTTGTCTTTTAAAACCTCCATGAAAGGAGCACATTCAGGGTTTAATTACAGAGTGGACAGATTGAGGCTGAAACCAGAAAAGGTTGATCTGGAATCACTGTTTATGATCAGATTTCCTGGTGTTTATTGCTTTCAGTTAAATTTATCTATGTGACCTGAAATACTCTCCATCTTGTACCTATCCCAGACTTCATACCTTGCCAAGAGTTTCTGTGGCACCAGATTTGGAACTGGAAACTGGGAATGAGGGAGACTCTCTTTTCTCAAATCTGGGTGTAGAAGAGAGAAACCACTGAGCAGGACCTGTGCTGGACTGCAGAAAAAATCCATTGAGAAATTCATGGGGCTTAAAACTGGGCATGGGAGCTGTAGGCCAAGCATTTGAGGGCTGGCTGAGCAAAGAGGCCAGGAACAGGAGGCAGCAGAGAACTGAGAACTGAAATACAGCAAGCACCAGGAGCCTGGAAAAGGCAGGTGAGAATGTAGGGTCAAAAAGAGGAAGGCAGTGGAAAGAGGGAGCATTTGGGATAAGGAGCCTGGGGGGAAACAGGGATGAAGGCACAGAGCAGAAACAGGTATGTGAGAGGTGGGAACAGGACAAGCATAAGGGCTGAAGAAATCTGGCTGCAGAAGAATAGAGCTTGGAGGCTAAGGGTCTGTGACCACTAAATACATTTCCTTGCAAAACTTGGGCTTGAACTGAGGACCGCCATCTCACCAATCTACTATACTTGCGAAACCTGCTGGCAAAATGAATGTCACCTCACTTGCCTGTTCTCAGTTCCCACAGAGAATGACAAGCCTCAGCCTTTAGATTAGACATGGAAGCAGCAGAGATTTGTGATACAGTCATTGATGTATTGTATGTTCTGCTTTTCTCAATGTGGAAACCGATTTTCAGGCATGCTGAATGGTCAAAGATGTATCTAAATCCAGTAGAGATCTTCTTTGGATCATTAAGGTCTGTGTTGTTCTCATGACTTTGAAAATTCAAGTGCCAGCATTCTCTGCTTCATCTCCTACAAGAAGTGCACACCTTTAACACTCTTGCCTCAGTTCCCCATCTGTGATATGGGGGTGATACCATCTCTTCACCCCAGGTGGTCACTGAGAAATCAAACTCGTGGCTGTTTATAAAGAATCAAGATAATGCCATGAAGAAAACCTTTATAAAATTAATAATTCTGTGTTCAGCACAGGTTTTGAGTAGTGTGCAGGAAATAGGGACTGGGCCACACTGAATAATGAAGACAAAGTAGTATTGTATAGATGCTCAGAGGGCGAGTTTGCAATCATGTAGCTAAAGACTGTATCATGATGCAGTTCAGCAGTCAGGGTGTGCAGACAACTTCAATCCAACATTTCCTAACCTCACTGTGCCTTCCAACATAATGGTCTCTTAATACAATTTTGTGTTGTATTTACTTAGAGATTAAAAAACATACAGTGCTAACATCCTTCGGAGTTATACATTAAACATGTGGTGAGAATGCCTTCCTGAGCCATGACCTTAAAATAGGCCAGTGGATTTTCTCTCTCATTGGGTGAGTGAGGCAGAGGGAAGGTGCCAGGGGCAGTGTTTGGGTGTAGCGAGAGTCACGATGAATGCACTTCTAGGAATAAACTTCACACCAGTGCCCCCCATCTAGAAATATGTATAGGAAAAACAGAAGATGGCTGTGTAATTAGTCATGAGAATTAGATCCTAAACTGTCGGCTCGCTGTCCTTAATTTCTTTCACCCCAATAGGACATTTCTTCAGAAAAAAGGACGCTGTTCCCATTTTTATGGGGAGTGTTGAGAAACTGTTCTGAACAGTCATATTTTTCCAGTGTAAAGCTGGCAAAGGTTGCTGACAATCTTTTTGACCTTATCAGTAACTTCAAGTTTATTAATATGAAAATAGATTAATTTTTGTATTCTTGTCCTTTTAAATTAAGAATCCACTTCTGAATCAGTATCTACTCTCTCCTTATCATCCGCTACCTCCTCCTACTCTGAAAGTTCAACTTCTCACATGTTCTGTTCATGTTGCACGGTTATTGCTTACTTACAATACTCTCTCTCACCCTTTATTTTACTCTCTCTCACCCTTTATTTAACCATTTCCCCCTTCCCATCCTTTCTGTTGTCTTCTCCCTTCATTATCATTTAACCGTCGATAGTTCGCTCAGCACTAAGCCAGTGCATCCTAGCATCAGTGTCCAGTGACAGTCCACGTTTTGGTGGAATTTGATTGTAACGTGAGTAAAAGAGGAACATGAATTTGTGTTGGGCCAATAAGTACAGGTGAGAAAGCACTGTAAGGAGAATCAACAAAAGAAAACCAGGGACTCTGAGTGAAAGAAGTCAAGGGAAACAAGAGAAGGAAAGCAGGCGGGTGTCGTGGCATGTGGAAGCTTGAAAGTGAAGGTGAGGATTTGATGCCAGAAGGGATGGTGAGCCTGTAAACGGATTTAAAGAGAAGCTGGCGTGTTGCTGGAGGCAGCACAAAGGGTATTTTGTTTAGACGTTAAATCTAGTGTGGAAAGGAAGGATGGGAAACAGGAAGACCAAAGACAAGCACTCGAATTGAGGATGACTAAGGCAAAAAGTGGCTTAGCTCTGGTAGCCGGAAAGAGTACTCCTCTTGCTCTTTCCCATTTAGTTCTGCTTGAGGCTTCTCAGCAGCAGGGTTTTCCCTGTGATAAAGGTAATAAGGTCTGATTACAAAAAAGTGGGAGGGAAAGGTCTGAGATCTTGCAAGAAGACATTTGGTAATTGTGGAGTTGACTTCGCAAAGCATCACAGGCATGGAGTACAAAGCAAAGTGTTGCTCTGCTTTGCAGAGGTTTATTGGTTCTTACAGATTGTATCTCCTGTGAAATACAGCCTGATGCTGGGAATGGATGAGCTTCTGGCCTCAGTCCTAGTGACACATCTGGACGTCACGCTTTTGGGCCTCTTCCTACCTAACAGTGCAGGAGGTATAAAAGGAAGAGACTTCTTTTACACCACCTCAAACAACCAACCTTACAGCCCTGCAAAGCAATTCCCTGGTCCTTGTCTTGCACCTTGAATGCAGTGACTCTTTTCTTCTGTTTATCCTAGGTAGTCACTGGGAACCAGAGAGTTCAGGGAAGTCACCCCAGAGACAGGCTTTTACAGTAATAGATAGAAGGAGCTTCACTTGGTATGTTGTGCACTCAGTACGATGAGTAAATAAGGAACAACGTACTAACGATAGAGCACAGGAAATTTGTGTGACAATGATATGAAACCGGAGATTACAGGGATAGAAAATGAAAACAAAAATAAATGTTCTTAAATAAATTTAAAAGTTATTTCCTAGAACACTGACAAGGAATTCGGACAAGGCTGCAGAATATCTGCAGATGAAACCTTTTCCTTGGTGCAGGTTGAGTGCACAATCCTGCTTCTGTTACCTTAGTCACTAGCAAAATAAACCCAATCTATGTAAAACAATCAGGTATGATTCATGGCATCTAATCTTAATCTGAGTAAGGTCAACATACCCGTTGGTTAGTTTGTACTTAAGCTGTGTTTGTGACTTGAGAAAAGCCCTGAAGTTTTCTGGTCTTTGAAGTTCTGATTAGCCTATCTAAAAGCTAAGTCAACACATGTTGCCTCTATTGGGGTTTTTTATTGGTTGAAGTTCTACTCATATTTGATATCTAATGCTATCCCCACTGATTGTTTACTATTATTCTTAAATTATCTAATACTAAATAACACACTTAGGCCTCCTGAAAGAGTTCAAACTAAATGATAGATTGCACCTCCAGCTTCACCCAAAATATCTGTCTAAAACATTATTGCTGGCCTTGCCTTCCTGGCCCGCAGAGCGGATTGCCCAGTGCTCTGCCTCCCCTGGCTCTCCACTTTCTCTTGCAGGGGGTTGATGGTACGCCTGTCCCGCTCACACCACCTCCCTTTTGAATCCAGTATCTCTCAGCCACATCTCCAACAAATACCTTCATTTTGACTCTGCTGTTATGATCACATACACCTCCATTGACTCCTGCAGGGGAATTGCTCTAGGAAGGCACAACTCTATCTCCCTTTATGCCCCTGCTAGCTTTGCTAGCTCTGTAACTTGCCCCTATATAGTGCTAGTTCATCCGGCAAACATGTTTCACCACTAGGAGCACCTTTAAGGTTAATTCAGCAGTGTGTATCTGTCCACTGCAGCCTAGACTAAATTCTTCTGTTTTAGCTAGTTATTTCTCTCTCATGTTTTGCCTGAACCCCCGATCGCAAATTCTGAGGCAGGGATTCTTGTTTTGCATGACTTTTCTATGTAACGTACAGTATCGTGCAGTGGGTCCGTGCCTCCGTGGGGATCCATAGTGCTGGTGTAAGCACACCTTGCAATAATGTGGCTGTGGATTTTGTGTCTCTGACACTGCCAAATGCTCTGTGACTCTGAACTCTGACTTCTGCAGCTACAGGAACAGATATGGGAAGCAAATATATCTGAAAGGAGGAGGGATGTTTTCTAACTAGAGACACAGGAAAAAAACAGCTGATATAAATTAATATTGGGCTGTCAGGCTTTCTACTGATCTGATCCACTGGCTTTATTTTAAATGTTTGCAGTAGTTTGAACTATTCTTCAAACTGAGGAAAGCGTAGTCAGAGCTCAGTGCAACTCTGAAATAAAGACCCAAACTCATCTGAAGATGCATGGATGATATTAATTGATGTTTAAAATGAATGCCTCTATTTGCAGGAATCTGCAATGCAAACTAGGAGTTTTAGAAAGTAATGCATATTATAATTAGGGCAAGCTTTTAAAGATGCTTTGAAGTCCTAAACATTTTTGAAATTCAAATGTGGGATGGAAATAAAGGAATCTACACAATAAAGGGGCATGAAATTATGTCCCCCAAAATTTCACTGTTTTATAGATGTAAATATATGCCATAATTAGTGGTAAGTAACATGAGGAGGATGGTTAAGTTTATTCCTATTCTTATTCAAAACAGCTGTGGCATGAAAAATAATGCTCCTTCTCTTTGTGATACACTGGAACAAACAATTTACCCATGTAATCAGTGTTCAGAAATGGCTTGCGCCTGTGGTCTCCTCCCACCCCCTCCTGAATTTATCCCCATGTGCTTCCAGCCATCTTCAAAGGTGCAGAGATTCTTTGTGCCCTTCAATCACACACACACAATTGTGGCTACTGCCTTTTTTTTTTTCCTTTCTATGTTTACATGTAATTTATATTGCACAATCTAGAATCTTGGATTTCCCTCCACACACACAGACACACATGCACACTCGCCAGCTTTGACTGGCAAATGATCGGCAACTCACAAATGGGATCCATAATGTGAATGGGTCTATGGCCAGCATGCAAATGTATGCAAAACAAATTAGATATGGAAGAAAGCAGACATCCATTTTCTTTTCCCCATCACAACCCTCTCGGCACTCGGAGCTCACGTGGTGCTTGTGGAGGATCCCTTCGCAAATTGATGCAAGGGCATTAGCGCTTGAGGCTGGATAATGAGTGGAAGGGGCCGAGCAGCTGCGAAGCCAGAGCAGCTTGGCCTGTCCATCACAAGCCCAACCATGTGGCAGACCTGGACACAATTCCTGAGCTGCAGTGTAACGCGCGGTGAAACGTGCCAGCGACCCAGATGCTCCCGTTGGAAAAAATTGCTTCACAATTTGGAATCTCTGCTCTTTGATCACTCTTTGGAGAGGGGGGGGAGGGGGCATGATGTGGTCATATGAGTAACACACCTCCCTGCAGTCAGCAGTTGTTAAAACCTATATGTTGTTAATAAGCGACCTTATGTGCTTAATGCCAGTGTAAATTGTTCTGGCCCTCCCCAGATCCCACTGTTTCCAGGGAAGGATTTAGACTCTTCTCAGCAATTTTTGCTGGAGTTGCTTTTTTGTTAGCCAAAGCTGTTATTATTACACAAGCGCTCTACCCTCTGCCCCCCGCCTTTAACACAGAGCCTGAGAGCTCTTCTGAAGTGAATGTGAAGACTTTTTTTTATTTATTTTTACTCTTTATTTTGGTTGCAGCCAGCTCTGTTTTGGTACTTGCTCTGGCACACTGGCAGAGGCTTTTCCATGCAGCACGTCAAACACTTGGTGCTCTTAATATGTAATATTTGCAGTGCTACCCATTGTCAAGCTATGCTTTATTAATGAATTAATCATGCTCTTACACAACCACTGTACACAGGGTGCCAGAAAGCCGAGTGCCTCTCCCGCCTCCAAATGCATTCAGCTAATATAAATCTCAGCCTTTAGAAATAAATCAAAATTGGAGTTTTACTCTTGAAAGTAAAAAAAAAAAATAAATTCCATTTGGGTTTTTAAGTTGTTGGGGTTTTTTTCCTAAATTATATTGATCTTGTATTTTAAAATTCAATGACTAAATGGACTCCTGTTCATCACATGTAATCATACCATAATATTTGAAATGCCATCATATTTGAAATCATGCCAATATATTTGAAATAACCATTCAAAAAGTTATTTATCTGTATATGCTACAATAGTGCTCACCAACCCTAATTCCTGCAGCCATGGGTCAGAGCACAGTTGCATGAGAAGCTGTACAGAAGGGAAAGCCAGTTTACAGCCCAGGAGGACTTGCGATCTGAGTCTGAAATGCAAGAGAACAGCTAGAGAAAAAGTACCAAGGAAATAATGAGACAAAGCTGGTTGTAGCATGAGAGGCTGCAAGCACAGCGCTCCAGAAGCTTGACTGTTGTCCCATTTTTCACAGGGATCATTGAAAAATAAAATTATAAGGAGAGGGTTAATTGAGGTTAATAAGATAAATTCCTATATTTTAATTTTGCTATTATTATATTTATCTAGTCTTGCCTCTTCTGTAGTATAGGCGGTGAATGTCACTAAGTAATGTCTGCCTCTGGACAATAAGCCTACTTGACCTAGAGCATCCTTGTTAGTTAGATATTTAGCTTGGTTAAAAAAGACCCCAAGTAATGGTGATTCCATCACATTTGAAAATTATGCCAGCAGTTCATTGCCATCAGGGTTACCAGCCTCTGCCTTGTTTCTCATTTAGCTTTTGCGTAGCTTTAGCTTTCTGTCTTTTAATGTCCTTTTCTGCAAGATTTAATCTATCAGAAGACTCTTCCCCATGTAGCAACTTGTAGGCTATGACAAAGTCGTGGAAAAACTTCCCTTGGAAAAAGTAAGCAGTTGGAGTTTCATTAGTCATTCACTACAAAGGATGTTTTCCAGACCTGAAATCATTCTTGTAACTCTTTTCTGAATGCTTTCCAATTTTCCAACATCCTTTCTAAAATGTAGACACAAAAACTGGAATCAATATTGTAGTAAGGAGCCTGCTGAAACTGAATACCGGCGTAACACATCACCTTATTCCTGCTCAAAGCTACATCTACAAATCTCATAGCCACAGCAGTGCCCATTTTTAGCACAGCCTTTTTTTTTTATTTGGTAGTCTCAAAACCTTTTGGGGGTGGGCAGGGACAAATCCCCTGAATTTTAATTGTGACCTGCTTTTGTCAGTTCAAGAAATACAATTTTGCTTTCAGGTGTATGTGTTTAGACGAACCCCTTACTATGTAAGCCATAACAATATAATTAGCAAGTCTTTCACCATCATTTTTTAATCAAAGTTTTGTATTTTACCAGAAGTGATAGTCTTTCCTTCTTCTCTAAAGGTATTCAGCATGGAACAAAGCTTTCAACACCTGGTTCAGAATACTTCCTTGATGTGACAATCCCCTCTTTGCAATGTTACGCACTCCTTCCTAGTGTTCATGTACTCGGCCTCTACTGAAAAAATTTGAACCCAGACTGAGGGGCAAGATTTGTTATAGTGTGTGAGAACAGACAAAATTCTTTCAGTATTAAAAGAGGCTTTGGTGAAGCCTTCATTTAAGAGTATTTCCCGTTGCCAACTCTTATTACACTTTTTGGAGGAGTCTTAAAGCGTCAGCTCTCAGCTGTTTGTAATTAGTTGAACATGAAAACTGTTGTTTAAAAGGAAAAGTCTGTCTTTCCTTGAAAACACCTTTATTGTGTCCTAGACTAAAAAAAAAATCAAATAGCAAATAAAGATAATTCATGTCTATATTACCATCATGGGACTTTTGCAACAATGTTGTGATTGCATAAGAGTAAATCATGACATTTGAGTGATAATTTCAAACATTCCTCATTCAAACATCAGGGCCCCAGCCTGTATTTTTTGTATACACAGGACCCCTGGTGATTTCAGCAAGAGTTGGAAGAGCTGTGGGAGTGATCAACAGGGTGCCAGATGGCCACATGTGTTACTTTTCCAGGTTAAATGTCAGCATGTAAATACAACAATTAGAGTTTTCTTTCAGTGGGCTTCAAAATCAGAAGGCAGCAGATAAAAAGTTATTCTAATTTTTTAACTTTGTAAACAGTTGCTATTGCAGCTTGAAATGTAAGGTCTATGCGGTTGACCCTTTTGACAACGTGAAATTGTGAGGAGTATTTTAATTACAATTTCTTGAATATTTGGTCCATATCTGAAAGGAAAAAAAAGAAATTGTTTTGATAGTAAAATTGTAATTGTGGTAGCAGCAGGGATAACCACTTTTTAAGAGATTACTATTGTTGTTGCTGTTGTTATTTACAACAATGCAATTGTTTTATCAGAAATCCCTATTCTTTAGAAATTCCGGTGGAGCAGCTGTGGCATGGCTGATGGCTGCTACAGTTTGTCATGTTTAGATGTTTGTCATGTTTCAATTGCAAGCCAGCTGTGATGGCAAATTTCTTATTTACTATTAGCTTAGAACAATTTCTTACAGCTCACTGTGAACACACTGCTTTAGATGTACATTAAACATTAACTGCTGACCTCATGCAAATCATGTGCAAGAAACAAGGTGTAATAGCGATAGGATTTCTTTCTGTTATGCAAAATACATGACTATAGGGCTGTTTGTGTTACTGTGTGTAAACCTCAGGAGACTTCTCCACTGATTAATTTACCAAAGCCAGCCTGAAGTAATCTTAGACCTATGTCTTCTCCGTACCGCAAGCTAGCTCAGTATGTGCTATTATCAGCATATTGCCTCAGAATGTTGTACCACAAATAAGGACTGTAGACACTAAGTAGAATTAATGAGTTGTTGCCTAGTTAAAAATTAAATAGCAGTTACAAATGACCTGAACAGTAGTGAAGGCAGGATTATAAATGTTCCACACTAACTAGTAAATAAACATACCTGTAAACTGCGTTTTTAAAAAGTCTCAAGGTAGACATGAAAGTATCTGTCAAAATTTTTCTGTTACATTTCTATATTAGCAATAAAAACAAGCAGAGCTAGGCTTGCAAGTGAAACAACTGTGAAAGTGCATTTCCCTGCTAAAATGCTCATCTCAGAGTAAGTTAAAAATTCAGATGATTCTTCGATGTTACGCTGCAGTAGCTGATCAGCTATTTCCACATGAAAAGAAAATCCTGCCCACTTTCTCCTTGGGCACCAAAGATGTCAGCAGAGCTAATGCCTGAATCAACAAATCCAGCTGTGGATATCCCTAGACTCTGCCTATATCCATATTAGTGCTCTTTTAAGTTGAAGGCTTTTGAAAATGGGTTTATGATGACAAAGAGCACAGTGGCAGAACAGCTTCAGTGCTGCTGCAGGCCTGGGGAGGCCGGATTCAGCATGTGACCTGTGCCGTTGCTTTGTAGCCAAATTAATCATGCTGTGCACAGGACTTGGATTTGGATATAAATAATTAAAGGTAGCACTGTTCCTCGCTTGATCCTGCAAGTCTCAATCTCTGTTGCTAGAAATCAAAGGCAGCTGGATAGTTATTCAGGCTGCAGAAAAATACTGAAAGAAATCAAATCGTTTCAGTAATATTTTACTGGTGCGGTAGGCATGGCTCAGTGCACACACAGCTCGTGTGAAGCCTGTGAGTTGTGTCACACAGCTCCCTGAAGTCAAGTATTTTGCTGAATCAGGGCCATATGGCTTGACAGAGTCTTATCAGAGATCGATTTCCTGTGGCGCAGCTGCCTCCCTTTGCTGTGAGGATTTCATTGCTTTAAGAAAGGAAAAGGAGAAAGTGAACTATGGCCTCTCGGGAGCGGGATGGCTCGGTTGAATTTGAGGCCGCAGGGCAGGTTCCCTCCAGAGGAGTCAGCTCTGGAGCCAGGCTCCTCACAGGTGATCATTCCCTTTGCTCCAGGGACTTCATCAGCTATCTGCCAGACAAGAACATCACCTGTAGCCCAGGGAAATACTGAGGTTTTTTTGTTGTTTAAAGTTTGAAGAAATTGCGGCTTCCCTAAGGTTTTTACTGCAACAATTAGGCAGGTACTTTCCTGACAGACTTTTTCCACTGTCACTGTTGTCTCTATAAAACTTCCCCCTCTCTCCTTCATTTCTGAAAAGAACGGTGAGCTAATTACAGCTTATGCTACTGACATTGTCAAATGAAAAATAAAACCTTCAACATCTATTACTTTTTCCCAACAGGCTGATTTAAACTGCAACATTCAAGATGATACAGGAGCGTTTTATGGAGTCACTAGTCAGTACGAGAGCTCAGAAAACATGACAATCACCTGTTCCACCAAAGTCTGCTCATTTGGAAAGCAAGTAGTAGAAAAAGTAGAGGTGGGTGTTGTGATGGGATGTGTGAGATGATTCTCTGGTTCCCTTTCATTTTAATTAGGCTTTTCTCTCTCTTGTCTTTACTTTGCTCTTGTCTGTCTTTTCCTTCCTTCCTGAAATTTTCCTTCCCAGCAGTGTTTGGGTTCATTTTAAATCACCGTGTGAATGGTGACACTACAGTTAAGTAAAATCCTAGTTACCTGTTGCTTTGGAGACCCTCCTCCACTCTGCCTGTGGCACCCTTTGATGGGGAACCTGCAGCTGACATCAGTGCCACCTCCTCCATCACCTGGCAGAAAAAAGCTGAAGCAAAAATGCTTTTGCTCCCGTTTCCAAACACTTGGCCAGCCACGTAGCCTGTTTGGAACGATACTACAGTGACGAGCTACCCTCTATCATCTAGATTTTTTTAAACATTTTAAAGCTGTGGATGGTGTGTTATGTTTTGTCTATACCCATGCTTATTTTATGTTATTTTGTGCACAGAAAGGCATGCTTTCCCCAGTGACCAGAAGCTTTTGAATACAAAGTTGCGTATTTTCTTAACATGCAAGGGCCTTTATTTATTTTTTACCTTTTCTTTTCTAAGCACAGAACTGTATCGAGTGGTCAGGTAGCCAGTTGGTTTATTGTACAATGGTGCTGCAAGTTGTTTAACTTGTCTTCTGTGTACTAAGCCCCACACCCACATCTGTTATCTGCAATGTAGTTTTTGTACGGGTATTTTAGCCTAGAGCTGCAGGTTGAGTCTTTATAGATGTCCTGGTCACTGTGCATGTCATTCTTATTCTAAATATGTTTTCTGTGCATGGTGACCATAAAAAGGTTTTCCATCATTTCTATTATTCCAAGCTTATAGAAAGCCAAAAAAACCCACAAGCCATGGAGTAGCTCATCTAAGCAATTGGTAGCTGGGCAGCAGGAGTCCAAGAGTCACAGGCTTACCCTCCTTCAGCCCCTTGTGAGCCCCTGCAATCTAAATCAGTCTGGTTTTCTTCTGACTGTAGTCTTGCATCTTTCCGTAATTCATAAATTGCCTATTAAATCATGCAATAATATAGCTATGTTTGTATGTGTATATCTATGCATAAATACATGAGCTTATTTTTGCTATTCCCTTTGCAGACAGTTGCCTCAAAACTACTATAGAATCATCTTACCACAAAGTCTTCTGCTTAATTCATTTTTACTTGACTTGGACTTACCTTTGTGTAATCCTCATCTGTTCAGTTTTTTAATTCACAGGTTAGAGAACAAGTAGTGATATTATAACTTTTAATAATTAAGGGCCCTTGCATTTTTAGCAAAGCACTGCATAGCTCAGGCAGGGAGTTAGCAAGTAGGCGTGTGTGTGTGAGAGCCACTTTCTCTTTTTTCTGTCTACACAAAGAAAGAAAAAAACAGATTTAGTATTCACTTTTTTGCTATTTCTGAATTATCTTATTCTAAATGCTCTTTTTTTTTTTTTTTTTTTTAGACTGAATATGCAAGGTTTGAGAATGGCCGATTCGTGTACAGAATAAATCGCTCTCCAATGTGTGAATATATGATCAACTTCATACACAAGCTGAAGCATTTACCAGAGAAATATATGATGAACAGCGTGTTGGAAAATTTTACAATTTTATTGGTATGGACTCACTTTTTATTTTTCCATTTCTAAAAAACTCTCAGGCTTTGTATGGCTTGCTTAACTTGTAGTATTTAGAACCAGTTTCCAAATCCCTTAGTCATGTTGCTTACCAAACAAATCATCCCATTGACTTCAGAGTAATACTCTTGGAATTGTGCACTATAGACGCTAAGGATGAAAAGGCTAAGCTGGCTGAGAACATGAACAAACACCTTTGTTACTTCCCAAAAATTCAGCTTACTTCTCTTTTTTTCAAGCAAGTCTCTGGTGTTTGTAGCGAGCCCGAGGCAGTAACTTTGAACCATCCCATTCATCTAATGTGTTCTTACGGAGATGCCAGTTATAATACTGCAAATGTCAGTGGTGTTAATTAGTTCTTGGGCCAGGAAAGCATGCAGTAATGGGTACACCCAACAGGTGATCTAAAGCATGAAGGATGGTCCACACAGCGGCGTTTAAGACTGTTTCATCCAGTTACCCAGCTTGCTTTCACTGTGGCTTTGCAGTGGCACCTCAGCCGAGCACTTAGAGCCATGCGCTGCTGCTGCTGCTACCATAGTATTCAGGCAGGACTAACGGCTGGCGGCATGGGGAAGAGGTAGGGCCGTGAGCACGGAGCCACGTGCACCCCGCTCAGCTGCCTTTTGGCAAGCGAACACAAGGTGACAAGGGTGCGCTGGTTTCCCTTTGCTGAAGTGGGGCTCAGGTTGAGGAAGGCTGAGCCAAGACCACATGATGGTGCCTCATGGTCAAGCAGCCAGGGTGGGATGAATCTCAGGGCCCTCCGCTGTGAGCTACAGCCCTGTAGCTCAGCCCCCGAGCACATTATGTGAGCACAGTCATGGAGGTCAGTTTAAATTGCCAAAGAGAGAGCGAGAGGACACACATTTCAAACAGTCACATCTAAAGATTGTCTTTAATGAAGCCAGCCATTTCTTGTTTTGGCCCTGGTGTTTCCAAGTTTGTAATATACTGTCTACCTCTTCCTTCCCGTCAAACAGGTTGTAACAAACAGGGATACACAAGAAACCCTGCTCTGCATGGCTTGTGTATTTGAAGTGTCGAACAGCGAACATGGAGCACAGCATCATATCTACAGGCTTGTAAAGGACTGAGCAGTTATTTATATATACACTTCATTTCACTTCTTTATCAAAACACAGACTGTAAACCTCAACACTAAGTGGCAGTGCCTCTGGCCCAACTTTCACCCACATTTTTCTAAATCCTGTTTTAGTGAAGTAATTTTTAATGTGTTCATATATAATTGTAGCTGTGAAATTCTGGTACAGTTGTAAAAATTATTTCTAAAACTAAGTGTTCTTCAAATTTGTAAACCACAGTTCTTTGGGAAGACTGTATTTAAGAACCTAACGCCTCTGTCTGTGGAGGCCTATTTTTAATTCTGATAGAAAAATGTATGACAGAGCATTTGCCATGGGTAAAAACTGACAGCATTTATAAGAATTTATTTTGGGTTTTTTTCCAACATGAAATACTTGTTTTACAATGCAAGTGAAATTGAAATGAATCTTTAGCTATAACTGTAAATGAGTACACAAAGTTAATAATCTTTATAGAATTATCTTTGTAACTAATTAGGGTGGAAGATATGGACGAATGTAATTCACTAAATTATTTTTTAAAATGAAACGTTTTTCTGTTTGAAACCAAATGAAAAATATAGCCTTAAGAAATGCCTGATAGAAACAGACAGGTCCTAAAATTAGGCAAATTTTGTATTTTTTTCTCAACGCTAAAACTAATCTTCTAATCCATTAAACTTTCAAACAGGTATTGCAGAGAAAGAAAACATCATCCCTTACCCCTAACATATCTAGTGTATTTTAAAAGAGTATAAAGTTGTATTGTACTAATATGAAAATTTGATTATTTAATGAAAAAGATGGCTCATTTTGCAATAAGTAGGTAAATACTGAAGATTTAGACTCACATTATATGTAGTCTTGTGTGTGCAGTTATATTTTATATGGACAACTATGTTTTCTAATACGTTGAGTGAAAAACTTGCAACTGAAATTAACAGATGAATGGAAACAACTGACATTGCGACAGCATTGAGTAATTCGTAAACTGAAAGCAAAACACTAATGTGTTTGAAAGAAGAATACGTACACCTCTGAAAGGATCAACAGCTTTAATATCTATGAGACGCTAGAAAATCACAACCAACATCAGGCAAAGAAGACTGGAAAGTGGAGATTTTTTTTCTCCTTTTCCTCTTTATCATGGTGCTCTTACACCTCTCCCAGTTGTCTCTCCAGTTCCCACTGGCGAAGACCTTATCTGAAACAAACACGTTCGTATCACGTGGGGTCTGATGTCCTTTTGCATCCGGATGTGGTAGCATTCATCCTTCTGACATATTCAGGGAAGACTCCAGGAAGTGAAGTACAGCTGGAGACATTTTAATACTGTAAGGATTCAAACCGTGGATGTGGGTGTGAGTGAGTGTCTGAGGTACGCACATGTGAGAGAAGTAGTCTCATTCCTCCTGGCTACACCAGAGAGTGTCGCTCAGTTTCTTTTCTTGTGCTGCACAGCCAGCGCTGCCCCTCAGTTGCCCAAGCAGCAGTTGTTTCAGCAGGTGCTGGGCCAACAGCGGGTTCTCACACAAAACATTTGTCTGAAAGGCTGAGGGCTGCCCGGCCAAGCACAAGCCACCTTAAAGATCAGTCGTGAGGTATCGGCAAAGAGTATTCTTGGGAAGATCTTTTGCAGTCCTGAATCAAAGAAGTTAACGTTTAGCAGGTCCCTCCTCCCTGCCCTTTACCGATATGTGCCCATGCACAATTTAAGTCTAGAATTTACTCCCAGGCACAGTGCTGTAGTCTTCAAAAAAGCCAGTCTTTTTTTTTATATTACATTTCTGTATAGTACCCTCTGTTATAATTGCCCATTGTTGAATTATCTAGACTAGAATATAGCCTAGATGAGGCAGCAGGTTGCTGCACGTCTGCGTCAGACCATGTTCATACTTAACACTGGTGAGGACCCAGGTTAGAGGACGATACAAACATCACTGAGGGGAAGGGCGACTGCTTAAATTCCTTAGCCTGCCTCTGATCTAACTCTAGTAGGTGGATGATTGCTGTGATGTCTAGCTGTTACCTGCTTGTGGATATTAGGGCTGATGATCTTTTGGTTTATATTCCGTGAACTGAACAGAGAAATATGTCCATAGTAAGGTCTCTTTTAACACTCATTTTTAACACTAACAATCACATCAGGAAAAGCACTGCATTGTAACAGCCTAACGGTAGCCCTTTATTCTAAGCACTTGGTGTTACAAGTCAAAAACTACTTTTGTTTTATTTTGTTCTAAAGTTGTCTTTTATTTAGGGTTTGAATTGTGGTTTTGGTGATTTTTTTTTTTTTTTTTAATAACAAGCAAACTCTTTGAGGCATATAAAGTATGTAAGTCAATTTGCAAAACCAGGTACAGTTTTTTTAATAGAATCTGGCACACTACATATGCCATAACCATAGGGTATAAAAAGTCACGATGTTTATTGGTGTTCACATATGTAATATTAGGGAAACTACTTCCATCGTCTTTTCTTTATGCTTCTGTAAATGATCCATACCCTGTATATGTTAATTCTTAAAAGCCTTAATCCTTCAACTGTTCAGTGTGGGGTGTGTAGTCCAACAGGCTGCCTGTAAACTGTGAGCTCTTTTGTAAGCTGGAAGTACTTATCTTGTTACTGTTACTTTTTGTAGGAACCTTTTAATTGAGAGCTGCCAAAGCATTACAATATGCAGTGCCTTAGTATTATATTAGAAGTACCTTTAGCCTCTTAACATAAATTTTATATATTGTTTTATTAATTGGTTCCATTTTTTAAAATACCTGTATTTTTTCCCACAGAAACGCTCTTTGACTGCTTGGTCTAAACGAACCTTCTGTACAAGTCAGTCCCATTACTACGCAGTTAAATGTCTATACCAAAAGGAAAGGTGACAGATTCTTAGTCCTCCGTGAAAAGTGAATTGTATTAATAAATGCTGCCTTTTTAAATTTCATGACCAAATAATTAATTGTGACTCTTCTGCACTCTAGCATGAAAGTGCCTTTGGTTTGAAATTCCAGCTTAGAAAAGTGCTGCCATAATAATGACAATTTGTAGAGAGACCAAAAATATTTAGTTATCACCGTAATGCCTTTGGTTTATTGGAATAAGTTGAATCTACAGGCCTCCATTCACAAAAGAGCACCGTTTATAGCAAAGTCATTTTGCTAATGATCAACCTGCTGAAGAATAATCTACTGTTTGCCATTTCTGACAGCGTTGCAAACCAGCAACTGATTTGTCTGTGATATAAAAATGAAAACGATTCACATTTATATTCTCTTCATCCAGTTGTGCATCTGCATAATGAGAGATCCATATACTGCAGAATTTCAGGCAGTGGACAAATGTGACTTTATTGTTCTCCTCTAATAATATTTCAGTATCTGTGAAGACTTTTTGTTTAGACAGAAGATTTTGTTTACAAAGTTGTGCATGCTGAAAGTCAGATGCATAAAAGAAGATGAAAATGGGGAACAGACAATAGCTAGGGTAAATCCAATTGTGTGGGTTTAAGCATTGAAATGTTGAGTGTGAGCGTTGTGGATGAAGGTGCTGTTAGAGAAACTCTGGCCAGCACGATTCAAAACACAGGGTTGTTTTGTTTTGTTTTTCTCCCAGATGATGTCTTGGAAAAAAAAAATTAGCTCCTCTTAATAATGTCTCTGTATTTGATACCTTCTGTGAACGGGGGCCATACTGTACACTACAAATAAAATCGACGGGAAGAGGAGCAAGACTTTAAGAAAATGATTTTAGAAAGAACAAATATCAGCAAAACCAAAAGCTGTCAGAGGGATTATATAGTTGTGAATACAATTTTAACTTGATTTTTAAAGTATTTGATGAAAACTAAGATTAACTTTTTATATATAGAAATATTGTGACACTGTGTGGTAAATATTGTGATAATTCAAGTTCCCTGTCTCTAAAATATTATTTTTGTTATTCCTTCAAGGTCTAAATCTCACTTACCTCTATAAGACAAGTAATCCTGTTGAACTCAATGAGACTGAGGTAGGGCAAAGACACTTTCGCCCCACAAGTAGAGCATATCTTTTCAGTTATTACCAAACGTTTCAGCTGCACTAGTCAATATTTGTGAAAAACTACACTTCTGTCTCATTAAAATGTTAAAATAAGCATAACGGTACCATTTGGGGCTGTTAAAAATTACTACTAACAAATGTAGTTTTACTTACTTGAATTCCAAAATGATTTTATTTAGGTACTGCACCACTATTTTGAAGGAATTGCAGATATAATGCCTGTTTCTCACTTTCCCTTTCTACCGCAGCTACAGCTCACGAAGTTTGGCAGTAGCTTCTTCCGTTAAAACCTCCACGGTATAGGCTATTTGAAATAATGAAGGGTGTACATTAATGTTGAATGTAAGTAACTGGCCAGTTCAAGGCAGATACAACATTTGACGTACTAATCCATATCTATTTATTTTTCCACTGCAAGTCCTAGGGCATACTCGCTTTCTGAAGCAGTTCCCCTTACAGTTTTCCTGGATCACTCACTCAGTCGTACTGAGAAACCTTTTGTCTAGCCTTTACTTGACCCATACTGATACACGTACCCGGTCACGCAGCAGATGTGTATAATAGAGTCCGGTTTTGTACTTTTCTCAGGATGATCTCTTTCCCCCTCTTATCTTTCATAACGAGATGTTTAGCCCCCTAAAAAAGATTGAGGCTGGATAAGTCAAAGTACAAGAAACACTTTGGAAACACATCTTCATCTTTTAACTTTTCAGGTCATTCTTGCTGAGATCATGTAATTAGTTTTAGTGTGTAAATTAAATCTTGAATGCACTCAGTTGACTAAAAGGAGATGGATCCCTGTTACCTCCTTACAGAATATGTGTTTTTGTTTTTGTTTTGTTTTGTTTTATGGGCCTCTGATTCAGGCTCATGACTGCAGACAAAAAATACAATATGTGCCTGAAAAAAAAAAGACAAAAGAATTTTATAACATTGAAAACCTAAATAGCCTTTAATTCTTCAGTACATTTTATGTAAAACAGGTTGGGTTTTTGTTTTGTTTTGGGTTTTTTTTGCCATGTGCATTTGTTCACATTTGTAAATGACAATGGAATTCTCACTTTATGTTTATTTGTGTAATGTGTATAAAATGGGTTTGTGACTTAAGCATATTCATATATGGTCAGTGGTTACTTTAATATTGTACTGCTGCTGGTAACTTTTGATGTAGAACTTGCCTTTTGATGATAAAGTACCTCTAGGTTAGACAGGGAGGGAAGGCTCTTTGAAAAAAGTGAATGTTCTCCAATGTTTTCTTAACATATTTGCAGAAGCTTTCAAAAGGAGTTTCAGTCAAACCTCTTGGCAGTACAGTATTCTTGTATTTGTTATTGTCTGTGTGTAGGTACTGGTACCTTTTTTTGTTTAAAAATGTTTTAAGTGTTGGCTTTAAAGTGAATTTATCTTTAGTATGATAGTAATATGAAAATTATAGGTTTTGTGTGCAGAGAATTTTTTTATAAAGTGCTTTGTAAAAAAAAAAATGTATTCTAGCTTTCGCGGTACATATGTGTGATAACTTTAATATCCATGACAGTTAAGTGCAATTATTTCATCACTCTAAAAATGCTATTTTTGTGTCGGTTACTGCAGGTGTTTTCATGTCTTTGCAAAGTGACACATTTTGATGCCTTCTTGATAAAGTGGTAGAATTTTTGTAGCTTTCTAGAAACTTTGTATTCATACAGTATCGATTGAAAATAAAGAAAATGAAAGTGTTTTGTGCATTTATCTTAATCTCTTACGACAATCTCTTTTTTTAATGTTGGATGCAACTTTCAAAAGCATTTTCCAAAGTAGCACAAGGCCAGACTTGCAGCAGTATCTGTGTACCTCCCTAAAGGTGCAACGGACATCCATCAGGATTTACAAAAACCTGTAGGGATGGCACTCAGGGCTGGCACATCTGGAAGCTGTGTTCAACAACGAGTCCATATGCGTCCTGGCATTTTATTAACAAGAAAGGTGACCATCTCTACCTTGTATGTCTTCCTAAAGAAACAGTGGTGGATTTTTTTGAAACACCATTTATAAACCATACTATTTTAATGGGAAAAGCCACCCATCCCTCTTTATTCCAGAATCAGGAATGATCTATTCAAAATCTGAGGTAATAAATGGTATCAAATACATCCCTCACTTGGCAACTAGAACTGACTGAGGAACACAGTAGTTATCTGAGGTTGAGGTGTTTCTTCCAAAAGGACGCTGAGCTCTGTGGGAGCTGAGGTCCTAAAAATGTGACATTTTTCAAGAGACTAATTGCTAGTTTTTCTTAAACCACTTGCCGCTCAGCTAGCAGCTATACCTGGTATGATGAGAGGATGAAACAGGATCAACTTGCCTGCTGCATTTATGAAGTGAAACTACCTAGCCAGGAAAAAAAAAAGAAAAAGAAGAAAAAGAGAGTAAGAGGGATGTCCTGGATCAACTGAAGTTAATGGGAACATGACCAGGACTTGGCAGGGAGAAAAATAATGTACAGCTGGCTCATCTTCTGCTTCAAAAGGAGAGCAGTGGCTTTTGAATAAACCACATGCCCCTCCCACACACCCCAATTCTCCTTTTGGGTGGCAGATGTTCCACTGCCATTTTAAAATGCCAGCAGAGCACCCCCCACACGCAAGATGAATGGGTTGAGAACAACGCACAGACACGGTCTGTTTTGACCTTGTTTTCTCTTCTTTGTTCCCCATTAAGTATATGGCTTCAGCCCTTTGAAGTGGGTAGCTGTTTCAGAAGCAACCTGCTTCTTAATTAAGGTTCTGCTTCTTAATTAATTTAGGTTAAAAACCATAAACCTTCCACCTTTGGGAAAAATGTCAGGCAGCATTTCAGGCTGGGAGTCCCCATGTAACGTCACACCATTAGTTTATTAACCAGCTGCCTTCAGCAGAACCATTGGCCTCTCCCTGCGTAAGCACAGTCTGGTTTACGCGAACACGGCAGCATGGTCAGGGAACAAAGACAGACCGGTTACTCCGTGCCATTTATGAAGTGTAGAATGATGGGCTCTATGTGGTCCATGGACTTTCCTGTGGATTTTTTTTTTTTAAAGATGTAGCCTATTTGACACTACAAATACAGAGCACGTTTAATGCTCACAAACCCAAGAGTAAAAGGAAGGTTCAGAGCCAAGCAGTGTGTTAGCAGATGTCTGTAGTTCCCCCACACAGCTCTAGCTGTTCATCCCAACCCTGACCTTTCACAGCCTTACTGTTGTTGTCTGGGGCCCTGTGAGCAGAAACAGCTGAACAATCTGTTACACCAAACACTGGTAACTTAGCAACGTTCTTAAATAATTACCTACCTTGTAGAGAGGTGTGACACTTAATTGGTTAATGGTTGTAAATTGTTATATGATTGCTATTCTGTGAAAGCTAGAGCTGTGCTGGAGACACTAGAAACTCGGTGAAGGTGGGAATGGCAGGAGGGAGCGGGTAGAGAGACTGTACTGAGTGGAGGGAAAAACAAAATTGTAGAAACCCAGAGTGCAAGTGACTGTGAAACAAAAAGAGTAGCAGGATATTGCTTCTCAAAGAAAATGAAAAGCTGAAGACAGGAGAAAATAGGAAGAAAGGAGGAAAAGGATAAAGATAATTTGAAGACCAAAACCAAAAAAAGTCTATCAGAAGAAGGAGGGAGAACTAAAACTAAGAAAAATGCTACAACAAAACAGACAAACATTCACCTTCTAGGTCAGTGAATAGAATTGTTTGTGGGTGGTTTTTGTGTTTTTTTTTTTTCTTCACCTCCTGTATTGCTTCTTATTAGCCCTTTCCAGTTTTGGGACCTATCCTCTTTAAGCTTAAGGGAAAGGGCTGCTGTAGGCCTCCATGCTTGTGTGCCTTGTTGTGGTCACTAAAGCCCAAAAATCTCAGCAGCGAGGCACCCCGTAGCCTCCCTGATAGATGAAGAGCTGTCAGCTTGGTTTCAGTTGGAAAACAGAGAGCCAGAGAGAGAGTGAGTATGAGCAAGAGCCAGAAGAGTATCTGAAACAATCAGCTCAGCAAAGACACTTGAGTGCAAGTGACTGGCCTCAATTTATCCAGCACTGGTGATTTCTCAAGTCGCCTTCCTTCCATGTATGTGTGGGTTTGGGTGCATGTGCAGAGTCCATTCTAGGTTTAGGTTGATGAATTTCAAAAATGTTGCTTTCCATTCCCCTCACTCTATCCTAGAGGTGAGAGCATAAACAGCTAACCTTGATGTTATTGAACTGGAGCAGAACACACGCCCCCCCCCCAAAAAAAAAAAAAAGTTTTTTCATAAATCTGCTTCTGAACATCTTTATCAGCTGTTAGGGATGTCCACACACGGGGAGCAGTTTTGGAGCCTTAGGCATTATAGCTTTTCCCTAACTCTGGTACAGCTAATGTCCCACTAAGGACGGTGGTTGGGGCCATCAGAGCAAATGGTGCAGGAGCCATGATTAATATGTACATGTCCCTTTTCATTCCTCTCACTTACACAGTTCAAAGAGGGGATTAGTACGCTACTCATGCTTGCCTTGCAATGCACCTTAATGCTTTGCTTTCTGGACCTCCAGCAGAGACAGTACATGGCAGCAGCTTTCAGACATACTTTCTGTTTGAACAGAGCACTGAGCTGTATGTGCAGCTGACTTTGCCAGTAGATTAGCAAACTACAAACTGATTTCCAAAAAAAAACGCCCCAAGCATGTAAGTTTATTAGCCATATTTAAAGATCTTTCTCAATTTATTTTTTGTTGGCAGAGCCTAAAGAATAAGGGTTTTTTCCAGACTTTTAAAAATTCCTTTCTGCTAAGATCATATGTTCTTTACAGTGTTATCAGAGAATTTATTTTTTTCCAAGATACTTGTCTTTTCTTATCCCTTCACCTGTGATGTTGAACTTCCTAGTGAGCATTATACTTGGCAAAATATACAAGAACAGCATTCGGGTTATAACCGTTCCTTTTAGTACGCTGTGAGAACACTTCCTTTTTGATGCAGCTCTACATTAATTGGAGGGGATGGAGAGGGGAATACCTGTGTCTTCATGATGTTTAGCCTTTCCATCAGTTTCAAACTGAACCCGCATATGACAAACTCAGGCAATGAAGTACTAGAGTCAACCACATTGCGCACATATTACACCATTCCACAGCACAGAGAATTTGATGGCTTCATTGTAAAATATCTGTATTGGTTTTACCATGACTATATTGTATTTTTAATAGGCTTTAATCTAAGCTTTATCATCAGAACACCATGATCGGTGGAAACTTGACAGTGCAGTTCACCTCCAGAGTTTACAGCAATAATGTGGGGGAGAGAACACTAGTCTCAGCAGGGTTCACGCTCCCCTATCTCCCCCAATGATCTCCTGTTTTGAGGGAGGTGGTGGTGAGTAATGTTTGGGAGGTGCCCCAAGAATCTCCAGCGATAGGCTCCGGATAAGCACGAAGGAGCAGGTAGATGTGGTGCAGTAACAAGAAAACTCCAAACCTTTTGGCTTTCCAGTCCTCTTTCACCCATCTCCCACCCAACAAAAGGAAAAATGTCATGTGGGCAGTGAACAAACATGAGCGGGGTCTTGAGACCTGAGACCCCCCATTTTTGCAGAATTCTTCTCCGACTGCTCCCTTCTCTGAAAGGCTATTACTTGAGACTAGGATCTCCAGGCTCACAATTCCTCTTCACTCTGGGTGAGGCACCACAGGGCATGCAGAGCACTCAGCACAACTACGGTATCAGCTTAGCACTTTTTTCCATGCAAACAAAACATCTCCCCATTAAGAACACCAGTGCTGGAAGTGGTACAAAGGTAATAGCCACTCTCAGAGAGCATGTCTAAGGGCTCAAGAGCCACTGAGACAAACAGGGCAGCCGCGGGCAGTCAGGCAGGCTCTCTCCACATGCCCTGCTCTAGGCCAGTGTGGTTTCTCAGCTCAGGAGGAGATGGGAAGAGAACTGTCTACCCCTGCAAACTGTAGCACCAAGGGAACAGGTACAAGCACAGTGAAGAAAGTTAGCTTGAAGATACCTGAATACTAATGGAAAGGAAGCATTAGCCATGGGGATTAGCCGTGATTTGAAGATGAAACTGATGAAGCAGGAGATAGGGTAAAGGCTGTTTCAGAGAACTGCAGAGGCGGCTTTTCCACTACCTCTGGTCAGACACATAAAAGAGCAGAGACAAAAGTCAGTGTTAATCAACAACTGGAGGCAGCTGAAAAAGTATCAAAGAAAGAGAAATGAACCCAGAGAACCAGACTGAGGTACAGGGTGCTTATTAATATGATTTAATATTGATATGGCCAATAACCCGGTAGGGAGCCACTGAGTGGTGGAAGGGGAGAAGAACATCAGGCAATCCCTGAAATACTGAAAGAACAGGTGCAGAGCTCTGCGTGTTCAGGTGGCTGGGTAGTTGCGAGTGACCATTGCCAACGTCAGAAGTTACTGCACAAATTAGGCTTTCTCGGGTGTGGCTGTGAGACGCATGGGAAAGCTGTGGATGCAGCAGTAGACAGATTTACAGATAAGAAAGATCTGGGAGGGGGTGGAGAGTTCAAGATCAGGGCTGCCCACGGGTTCCCTGCGAGGGAGGAAGATAGGAGGACTAGAGGAGCAAGGAGATAAAAGCCATGGAGATAGAGCTGCACAGGACGGACCTGTGAAGTGGTCTGTCAACTCCATCAACCGGCTCTTCCTTACTAGAAGAGTGTGTGGTGGTAGGAGGCAGCATGGTGTGCTTGTGTCTGCAAAACAGGGGAACAGGGAAGTGGTGACACTAACAGCTCTCCAAACACACACTCATGGCTGAAAAAACAACACGTCATCTGGAGCTCATTTTTGGCTGCCTGTTGACAAGACAGACAAGTATTTATGCGTAAGAGATGGTCACGATTACAAAAGAGATCTATGGACACTGATACCTGCACAATATAATTTAGAAATTTGTGCAGTGTGGATGGTTTGTTACCCTCATGGTCCCCAAACAACAGGCATGTAATCATGTAATGGGGGTGGGGTGTCCCGTTTCTTTAACAAACAGAAAAAGAGGAATGCTGTAAAATATTTAAGCTTTCTGTTCAAAGGTTAAACACAAAGATGCTGCTCAGCCATTAGCAAAGTACCTGATGAGAAGCTGGGATGCTGGGCTCAGAGTATGCGCTGCTCAGCTCTGCCGAAAAACTAGGAAACAGCCTCGGTGCTAAGAGCGTGCACAGCCCCACATCATATAGGAAATACCAGGCATACAGAGAGGCCATGGTAAGAGGCAAAAGAGTAGAAACTTCTCTGCCAGCAAGTGAACAAAAAAGCTTGAAAGTCTGACCAAGATACAACCCAAAATGTCTTTAAAAGAAACATTCATTCCTACTCCCTTTCATTTCAAGATTCTATCAATCCCTACAATAACTGGATTTAAGCCTCCGTATGATAATGAAGTCGGGTTTTGTGCTTATACGAAGTATCACTTTGTGATCTGAACATCTGACAAAGTCCCTCAGCCAGGAGCCCGGGAGGCTTACGCATGTTCCAAATTTTCTCCTCAGACCCTCTACTGAAGTGGCTCAAATCTTTGGGGATGCCCAGGAAAAGGATATGGCCCTAAGACAACAGCTAGATCTTGAAGGATTCTGGCGCTTGCTGCTGCAGCGCAGTCTAATGTAGAGCATGGGGTGGCAATGAGTCTCATCAGGCTTTGCTGTGGTCATTTCATGACTGCAGCATGTCTCAATCTGTTTACCTGCAAGTACTAGGTATAATCAGGTTAGATAAGACCATTACCACGGTACGTAACCTTTGGACTTTGGCTTGAGGCTTCTACTTTCCCTTCTGGAGAGAGCACGTCGTATTTCACTGTCTATTTTATTTCTTTCTCCTTTATTACAGTTGTGCTCAGTACCCTACACAGATTGATTTTCCTGGAGGCACAAACAAGCAGATAGAATCTAGAGGATGTTTAAATAAAGGGAATCATTTTAAATGGTCTTTGAATTAATAAATATATATAAAGATAAATAAGAAACATAGAGATATATAAGACATATAGATAGTACAAACAAATCACGACCCATCTGCCCAGTGTGCTTTGTTCATGTGTGCACTCAATGCTAGGATATCCTGGAAAGCAATAGGCCTCTGTTCTTCATCTTTCTGGACGCACTTGTGATCCCAGCTGGGACACAGGGAATTTTCGACGATCTCAAGTGAGTGAAGGATGGGTCCCTAGATAATATATTGTGACTAATCGGAAGAATTTACCCTAAAAGAATACCTAAAAGGCACGGTCTACCTTCTCGACTAACTGAATTTAAGCTGTCAGAATATGCACTTCCACTGTAGCCCCTACTAATTAGCACAAGAGAAAAGAACTACCAATTTAAACATGCTG
Source organism: Pygoscelis adeliae (assembly GCF_000699105.1). NCBI lineage: Eukaryota > Metazoa > Chordata > Aves > Sphenisciformes > Spheniscidae > Pygoscelis > Pygoscelis adeliae. The sequence continues at coordinate 614,387 of NW_008824186.1, forward strand.
GTGACCAGCAGGCAGAGGGGGGGGTCACTTGTTTTTTTAACAGAAAATTCTCACATTTCTTCCCCCCTCCCATACTCCTGCCAGCCACTGACCTTCCTTCGATCTGCTGTAAATCTTGAAGGTTGTCTTCCTTCTACTTTCTGGATCTGTGTTCAGAAAGAACATCTGCAGCATTCATCGTGAATAACTGTGAACAGCAACTCCTTCTGAGTCTCCTTTGGAGATGGGCTGATCTCTTCCTGCCTAATTAACAGAATATCGACCCTCAGCACAAGGTGAGCAGGATTTGGTAAGATATGTGGTTTTCTCAGTCTTCTCTAGCGCACACTCTGAATACATAATGTAAAAATTTATCCATCAACATAAATTAGGCACCAAAATTGGAAAGATTTGATCCACCCCAACAACTACTACAAAAAAATACCTTTTTGTCCTCCTCCCCTTTCTCACTATGGTCTGGTTCAGCACCACAGTTTGGTACTTGGGAATAGCTTGTATCTATCTACTACCTTAGTCTCTATGTGATTTTAGGGAACTACTAATGTATAAGCAAATGTAATATGTTGTCTTTTCCATTTTCTTCCAAAGCTCTCCCCTGTACCAGCAGCATCCCACCTGTCACTTTCGGTTGCTAAATCAATTAAACACTCAGCTCTGCTGAAAAGAAGGAAAACTGTACCAGTTAGTTACCACAACATATTGGCTTCTGGGCTTCTGCTGAGACAGTAAAGTTAACATTTAAAAAAAAAAACCTCTAATTTTTAGTTCTATTTCAGGTCGATATTGCTTATTTCTCTGCATTTCTTCACATCACTGCCGATACAGTAAGCCATGTATTCTCTTGGCTTGGTTCCGAATTCTCTGTTGCCTGGCCTATGTGATACCCTATGTCACATGGCACATAAAAGAACAGAGGCCCTGCCTCTCCTGGAGACCTCTATGTACTGCTGGAGTGGCACAAACAGAAATTTAAAGCACCAGTTTACTTCCAGCCTTGCTTCCAACTACTGTTGAAGGTAGGTCACTGGAGGAGACAGACTTGGATTTTAGTGACTCAAACTATCGTTGTATCCCTCCGAAGATCAAGGCCAAACGCTGTAGATACTGGCCTTGCAAGAGATGCTCAGTGGCTTTGCCAGTCTGGGAATACAGCTGCGCTGCGATACATTGGCATGAGATGGTTTAAAAGCTGAGTGAGGCACCTCAATTGAATTACACAGTTCAAGGGAAACTAAGACTACTAAGCATATAGAGATCATCTGACTCTCCGCAGAAAAGTTATTACTCAAAAGGCTTTTGTGCTTACCAAATAATCTGATCTCTGGTTACTGCAAAATGGTTTTCCTTCTCTCTTTGAACTGAATTTCAGTGTGTCCTTGCATGAAGAACATAATGAAGTACATGCCTATGGCAAGTGCTGTTTAAAGCACTGTCCTTTATTCCTAGAGACATTTCCAGGAAACGCAAAGCTGCGGTATAAAGCACCTCTGGCTTTATCACAGACTCCCTCTTCTGCGTCACTTTTTGCTCGGGGGATGACACTTGGCTAGCCAGGATTTAGCACAAACACAACCCGGCAGATCTCCCCCTCTCTCAGCCAGGCAGGTGAGAGTCGTGCCTCACTGGAAGGCGGACGTGATGGGGCCTGTAACCTGAAGGCAGCGCACAGCATTTTAGGAGAACTGTGAGGCACAAATCCAAAGATCAACTCCTTCACCTCCCAAAGGTGTGCCTTTGAACAGGCAAAGGTAAACAGCAAAGAGACAGATCCCGCTGTTGGTGTCAATGCTGTAGAAATATAACTGCCCAAGTTACACCACAAAAGCTGATGGGGATTTGTATTCCTGTTCAAAAATCCCACCCTCAGGGAAGTGGGACATTTGAAAGCGATTATCAGGCACACAGCTCATTCTCGGGGTGGCTGGTGACTCACCCTGGGCATTTCTTGTGCAGCCTGAACATAGCCTTACAAGCCAAATACAAAGTGGCATTTTTGCCTCTTTCTGAAGTGCTGTCCAAGAAGGGCCCCTCATATTACACACCTTCCAAATTACTGGCTGGTTAGACACAGACAGCTTTCCAGGCCCAGTGGTACCAGGCCACTCAAGACAGGGTGGCAGCAGCATGGGGCAGCTTGCGTAAGGGGCCAGACTCTCATTAGCATCTCTTAGTCATGCGTGTGAGATCTCTCTGCCGCTCCACCCTGAGGCCCAGGGAGGCATCACTATTTTTCCAGCTCTGCCTTTACTGAATAACTCAGCTAATAGCATCAGATGAAGCAGTGATTTTCTGATGTTTGGCCAAGCTGTTAACATTGTCATTCTAGCACATTTTAACAAGTACAGACAGGTCTGGGCATTAGTCATATTTCTACAGGCAGGGTTTTTTTCTTTGTCTCTTTTTTTCTTTTCTACCTTATCCATTTTACTGGGCTTCAAAGCCCTCGGTGGAAACAGATGTGTGAATGTTATAAAATTACATTGCTAAATCAGGGCTTTTTTCTGACTTTATGCAAACTCGATGTCAAAAGACACTACAGGCAGGAGGGCCAACTACTCTGCATTGAGAAAAGCTCCATGTATATACACCTTATTCTACAGAGTACAATGTCCAAACGGATGCTAGTGGGTTTGGTGGTACGTCTGAAAGCACAGGCTTTTCAATACTCTATCACATCTTCACTGGTCAACAGGTGGCCCTAGCATCATTAACTGTATGCTGGAGATGACCTTTATGGTATATGAATACTTCAGAAGCATGTATTTATTTTCCTGGGGCTCCTCTGAGCAGAAGTTCAGCCTGCAAGGCTGTGACACTCAAAGGTTTGTTTCAGTGAAGTTCACAGCACGGAAGTCTTATATGTCTCCTAGACTTGAATTAAAGGGTGGTACAGGAAGAGTTTCTGAAGAAACTCTTGCAGTGAGCTCTGTTTCTCAGCAAAGTATCGGGCCACTACTCTACCTTGCCTATATCAGCTGTTTGTGTAAGAAGTGCTTCAAGCAACCTAAGAAAGTATCCCATGTTTTCCCTTTGTGCAAGTCAGACTGACTCACAGCCTGGGATGTGCTTGTTACGCATGAAGCAAACACAAATAAAAATCATTAAGGAATGGGAATGATTAGTTATGGACAATACTGCTGTGAAGCTTGTTACCAGCACCCGTCACTCCTGGTATGTGACTGATTC
>NW_008824186.1:617601-620396 GCF_000699105.1 Pygoscelis adeliae
CAGCTGAGCAGAGCGCGTCCCTGCCCGCAGCCCGCCTGCTCCTTTGTGGCCCAACAGGCTGCAGCAAACGTGACAGCAGGGCTTGCACTTGGCAGAGCAACAGATTGCAAAGCATCCGGTGATATCAGGGCCACGCTTATGTGGCAAAATGTGCTACGATACGAAGAGGCGAGCCGCCTGCTGCACTACGGCAAAGCAGATTGCATAGCATTAGCACCGGTGACAACAGGGCACTCATTGTGTGGGACAACAAGTCACACAGAGAATGTGCAAATGCGATTGGTTGGGCCCACTTAACATACGCACAGCAGAGTGACATATGGCAATTGGTGACTTTCCTGCCACAGATGCTGAAAGGCTTTGTTTCGGTATAGTGCGTGGTGCAGATCCAGTACGGCATTCCCCCTTTGGAGGGGAGCAGTCTGAGTGCCAGCAGCGCTCTCCCCCACCTCCAGGCACTGCAGATTCCTGGTGCTGTGAGTGCTTCTAGCTGTGCTGAGCAGACTTTCTGTTACTGAAACCCTACCCATCAGCCAAAGCCTGGGGCATGCTGAGAAATATGTTTAATGTAGAAACATGACGGAGATGGACTCCCATTTCAACTCCTTGTGGCCTTTGCATTTGGGTTTCTATTCACACATATGTATAATACTGTGGCCTGAAACAAACTATTTTTAAGAGTGTTTGCTTTTTCATTAGAACCTTTGTTTTCAATAGTTTCTCTCTATTAATGATATAAACAGATAACCAGATTATGATAAATAGTGACAATCATTATTTTTTCAACTCTGTTAAGCAAAAGCTAAATGGAGGTTAAAAAGAACAAAGCAAAATTATGTTTTCCTGCCCATGGGACTGAGACAAAAATGGAAAAGAGGTTCTATCAGCTTGCTCATGCGGGAAAAATATGGAGGAAGATTCTGAAATCCCGGCACGGGTTGTAGCTGTGCTCACCTGTGCAGAGCCATGAGACAAGCAGAGTCTGATAACTACAGCACCAGACTAAGGCTAAGATACAGAGATCTACGCTCATTTCTGCCACTGATCACCAGTGTGACCACCGGCAAATCACTTCAGCTGAACATGCCTCAGAAATAAAGACATGATACTCATCCCAGTGCACTGCTTTGTGGCTGCCTGCTCGCTGCAGAGCAGAAGACGAGGTAGGAGATGACCTTACAACACTGAATCATTTCACATGGGCCACAGAAAACTCATGAGACAGTAACAGCATCCACCAAGCTGAGGACACGGGGGTCAGAATCTTTGCATCTTATTCCCTATTGCTGGCATTATCAGTCTTTGCTCACTTGTCATTTTATGTGTTTCCGTGGTGAAGAGGAATCCAGATCTACACAGACTTAAAACGCTTTGTATACAGACACACAGTCAGGGTCCAAGCAGCCAAAGCTGGTTGATAACTAAGTGCCACCTCTTGCAGTGGGATACGAGTTGATACAGGCTCTGTCCTCCCCAGATTTTTGCTTGACCAGACCACAAGAATGCAGAACCAGACTAGGACATGGAGTTAGCAGCTGCCGCCACCTCCCGTAAGAGAGCAGCTTGAGAGCTGCCCAGCTGAGAGTAGTTTTCTTCGCTTTATGCTCTTTTTGTTTTTCAAGAGGTAGTGAAGGAAACATGTTGCTTCAAAGTGGGGCTGTGGAACAGCCATACTCTAAGTCAAGGGACATAACATGAGTTGCTACTGCCGTGTTGCAGGAGCAAGAGGCAAAGTGACAAGCTTGAGTGCTGAGAGCACTTCGAGTATAACTGGCTTTACAACTGCAAATCTCCACTGTACCAGGGCTGAGCTATGCCGGCTCTAGGATCCTCAAACTAATTTGTCACTGTGGTCCTCAGTGGATCCCTGAGTTGCTGTATTTCCCTGCAGAAATACGAGCACGTGCGGCAAGTCTGACTAGTTCTGGCCACATCATATTTACTCTGTAAGCACTGACCATCTGTGCAGCAACTGTCCAATACATCCAAGGCTGCATCAGACCCTCTGGACCTGTACTGTGGTGTTGATGCACACATTTGCAGTGCTCGGCCAATCCCTCTGGCTGGCTGGCTTGGCTCATCACTCAAAACTACTGTTTCACCCACTCTGTTGTAACAAAATCCCAGACAAACAGCCTCAATCCTCAAACTTGGCCTGGAAAACAGTCCTGGTGGGGAACAACGCAAGATATATTCGGGGGAAACTGGATTTTCAGTAGTCCTATCTCTGTGGCATTGAGAACGACCTGATGGGATCACAGCAACTGACGTGGAAAGGGAATATGGAAGAAGGGTTTTACCTTGAGACTAGCTCCCTCTGCAGCCTGATTTTCAGCGCCCAGAACCCGGCACGTCTTTTTAGACAAACATTTGTTTAACTGCTATTCACAGCTGGAAAAACCTTCTGGGAATGAACGGAGTCAGCCTGGGAAATCTGTGCTCCTCATCCTCATCCGGTTATTAGCTTGTCTCATGCTTTCCAGTACCATAGGGGCGGTGGATAACTACCCCAGTGATCCAGACTGAAAAGCAGTCGGACTTTCAATTTAAAATTATGTCACCGGAAGAAATGTCACATCAAAAGGTTCCGATAAGGTGGTAAACAAAGAGGTCATTTCTGCGTTCCCTGGAATAACGGAGAGCAGAATCTGGCCCCAACAAACGGACCATGCAAGCTCTCCGCAGCGCTTCCCATTTGTTCCCTCCGGCGGGTAAAACCGCCCCCGGTAGGTCCTTCTCCGGCGGGGTGAGCGGAGCGTTAAGCGTGGCTGCCCCGCCGCAGGGCGGGAGGGGAG
>NW_008824186.1:620640-624727 GCF_000699105.1 Pygoscelis adeliae
CGCTCAGCCCCAGCTCCTTCCTTCACCGTTTGCGAGGCTGGACGGCGCAACCTCTGCCCCTCGCCGAACAACCCTTTGTCAAGGTCTGCAAGGGAGCTGCCATCGCTGGAAATGTTTAAATTGCAATCGGGCACTTCTCTAATAAACATGTTCTCATTGACAAACAGGGCGAGCACGAAGTGGGAATTAAGCCAGGGAAATTCCACGATTTATATTATACAGGAAATCAGATTAGATTATCACTGTGGATCCTTCAGGGCTTAAACCTGTGAATCTGCTGGCAGGTTAATAGCTTCTCTATCACCCCTCATGAGAGTAAAAAAAACCCAGGTCTTTCAGCCACACAGGGAGGTTAAGTGCTCACTATCTTTATTACACAAGACACCATACCCGCTGGCCACCTTCCTCGGTTCTCATCTGCCTGGCACCTGGTACAAATTACACTGCTACGAGAGGCAGATAACAAACTCCCTAGAAGTGGGGTTGTGCTTCATCAGCCAGGTCAACAGGCGGGACGCCTCTCCCTGTGTCAGTGCTTTTCTGCCCCAAAAGCCACCGCTTCCGGTAGCATCATTTGTGTTGAGCATAAGCTGCAGCCGATATGTGATCGGGTTAGCGCAAGCCATTTGCCGAGCCAGCGAGCGGAAAGCACCATGAAGTAACATTGTGCTGCTAAATCTGTGATGCATCAGCGCGTAATGGCGCTCAGAGCTGCAGGCATTGCCAAGGCAGACTCTGACTTTACCACGGTTTCACTGAAAACAGATGAATGCAGTATTGTCAACTTTAGCCAGCCAGAAACCATGTCACGCACCCAAAAATCATGTGGTAGAATTTTTTAAAAGAACGATTTCAAGGAAAATTTTGCTTTCACCTTTTGGTGTTTCCAATCTGCTGTGCTCAAGAGAATGGAAAACATCCCTTTTCAGATTTATAATCATAAGACCTCTACACATCTCACACAATGCCGCAGGTCTGGCTCTTAGGCCAGCACTAAATATTGAGCCATATCATAAAACTGTGGGAACTGTCAGCACTGAATAGAGTGCGCATTTACAGAGACAAATAACCCCATGCAGGCAGACACAAATAACCCCCTTTCTTTGCTGGACAGCAGCCAGTTTATTGGCGAGTGCCTCTTCCAAGCTCTAGACTCAGTGCTGAGAGCCAGAGCAAGCATCAGCCCAGAGCAACAGTCAAAGTACAGTATGTCAATGCAACCAATACAGCTAGAGCATTTAAAAGGAGATAGCACGCTTACTTGACTGTGTGAAGAGTTCACAATACTTGCAGGGTTCAGGGCTCATATATGCATACAATATAAAGAGCTTATTTTTCTTTGTTTACTCTCCAGGATTTGTGCCTGGCTATTTCAAGAGCCACTCCTGGAGGCTGGAGGGATGGATCGTTATTATATATAGAAACCTTTAGCTAGCTAAGAGTCAGAAAAAAACCTGAGTAATTGTTCTGAATGTTCAAAACACAGTCCATCTAGTGAAGAAGCTGCATCATGTCTCCCACAAAAGGAACAACTACCTGGTAGCATAAATTGCTTGTTTGCTTTAGAAAAATAAGATCCAAACTGGTATAATACAAAGACTAGTCCTGAACACGTCATCTCTTTATCTGCTGCCAGCTATCAGTATTGTAAATAGGCTTAAGCAACCACACGTCATTCTCTCACATAGATCTCCTCTCATCTGTAGTGTTTCATCTGTAGATGCACTTATTAAAGTCAGGTGAAAACACACCTTTTCAGTGCCTCCCACTGGAGTAAAAGCTTATTAACAACATTGTGACCATAACAGTTTGCACAGACTACCTTTTCCAGGCACAGAGGAAGGCTGACAAAAGGGTAAAGTAAACAGTTATCCTGGGGTAACCACTGGCTAGAGACCCAAGCTGAACTTGGCCACCAAGCTGCAAATTGGTACAAGCAAACTCAAAGTAGTCTGTCCAAGTTTGGCAGTTAAAAACTGCAAATGGACAGTTCGGAGATTCCAGTATAGGCTTCCTATGTTGCAACTACTTGCCAGAAGATCCCATTCTCCTATAGTCCACCCGCAAAGGACAGCTGGAAGGAGGCCTGACCATCTGGATAAATTGTTCATGATGTTATGTGACATCAAAAAGTAAAGCAAACAGCCTGGCAAAATATTAGCCTGCTATCATGCTAATTCCCATTTGTTTTCCCTTTTGTCTCTTGCGGAGCTGCATATGAGCCCCCGGAAACTTAGGGATAAAGCTTCAAGTTTGGCTCCTCCAGACGGGTCATCCCTAGCTACAGGTGGCCAGCTGGGGATTCTCAGCCACCTGGCTTCATTGCTTGATTTCCTCCAAGGACAAGCCCATCTGCTGGCTTCAGTGGCCAGGCTTCTCCTGCCACGACCACCTCATCTCTAGCACACAGAAAACATGCACCTGGGCTGGCAGCGCATTTGTAAGTCTTCAGACGGTGTGCTACCATGCAGCTCTGCCATACGGCAGGAGGCATGTAACTGACATTTGTGGATATGGTGCAAAGCAGCAATTAAACTTCTTGGACCTCCAAATACTGGGTATCTATGGGGCTGAGATGTTGGGCAGTCCAAGCAGCTTAACTGCATACCTTTGACAATAATAATTATATCCACAGTCATTATTAACAGCCTTGGCCTCTCCCGCAAAATGATGAACTCCACATGGGAAAACACCTGCAATGCTTCTAGCACTCACTTCCAGCTTCCCATTCCTACTTCTGCTACCATTTTTCTTTTCTCCCAGCTATCATCATCCTATGCAACACAAAATAGGAGGCTCATATATCACAAGTCTAAGTGCATTGTGGTCCAGACTGAAAGGTGTTGCTAGAAGTTTAAACAGCATGTTTGTAAGCAATTCAAACATGGAAAGGCACAATCTAACATTATGAAAAAGTAATCCAGCACTTCAATGCTTTTGCAAGACTTCCATGGAATTATGGCATCTGTAGATGGCAGAATTCAAACCAGCTTATGCTAGAAGATCAGTTTTCAAAGAAAATGTTTTGTTCATGATGTCCTTCAAGCGAATCATAAGAGGTCCCTCCCTGTTCACAGGTGAGCATATGATTACATTTCTGTTAACAGGCAGCTGAACCTGTTAATACTTTGGAGTGCATCCTTGAAATAGAAAAAGCATTATATCCAGAAGACGCAGTGACCAAAGTTTTCAGGTCCCTTGTTATTTCCTTGTTTCCTTCTTTATTATTGCAGGCTCATCCTTTGAAGTTCATGTAGCCTCTATTGCTTGTGAACCTTCTGAAGGGATCCTTCTGTTCTGCAGTTTATCTTCATGCAGACAGAGCAACGGACCACCTTCAACAGAGTATGTATGCTTATTCTTCTAAACATATCAGTAATTATTTTGCGATTTTAATACATAGATAGATTCAAATAAAATCATTGGGTTTGGACTTTGAATCTGCATCACAGCTCCACTGTTCTCAAGAGCGGGCTAAATCCAGACATGGATAGAAACATCCAAATAATCTTACATTTGGGTCTGAAGTTCATTATTTCAATTTCAGGTGTGTTTTGATTTAGAGCTTTGATGTGCTTCAGAATGAAACTGAACTGCCGGCTGAAAAATACTCTACAACAAAACAGAAGACTAAACAATCCCCGGAATAAACTTCATGAGTGAATCCTAAGTGTGTTTTTAGGAACTGCTCCACTGCTTGCAGCCATACCTTCCAGTGTACTACAACCAAGTATGATCACAAGGATTTTTTCCCTCATAATCTGACATAAGAATGTGCTACAAAACAGGCAAAGGATTCAGCAAGTATGACTTCAGACTGCTACCCGAGATGCAAATTTTTATTTCCAAAGCAGTTATGTTTCCTGCCAGGTCCTACCAAATCAAAATAGAGCTGACAGAGTAGAGCAGTGGCAAACAGAAAAGACACTCAACACTTGAATGAAAAATGCAAAAGAGCTTCAAAAGAAAAAGGAACAGTAGGGCATCAATCTCTTGCCCTTCCCCAGGGCTTCTTTGCATCACCTTATTTTATTGACACTATCACCTCTTTCTGTACTCTTAAAGCTCAGCTGTGGTGCAAGGCAGG
>NW_008824186.1:624745-633581 GCF_000699105.1 Pygoscelis adeliae
AATCCACTGAACTAAACTAAGCAGTTCTAGCAGGATTGGCCTGGGGCCACTGATTTCAATGGGAGCTGCTGGATGCTCAGCATGACTGACAGTTAGGCTCTTTGTGGTTCAAAAATCAGAATAATTTTGTTCCATCTGGCATTTTTCATGATCCCCACTGTGCCCAATAGTGCAGTCACAACACCTCGCTTTTTAAAAATCACCCCTCAGCTAAAGGCATAAAAATTTAACAAGCACTTGAACAAGTAAAACAGTAGCGACAACCAAATTCTTGCATATTACCTTTCTTTGGTAATTGGATAGAGACTCCTTAAATAAACCTACTTTTTCAGGGAGTGAATACCCCAACTGCTCTTTGAGGTACTTCATTCTTAGACCCCCAAATCACTGGTAACTAGAAAATGTAGATGGGTGTCAAGCTGCTAAACTCTTTTCTAGGTCTTTTCTAGGTCTCAAGGTAAAAGATCTGCTGGAAGTCAAACAAGTTAATCTCTGAAGACAGCCTAAAGAAAGTAGAAAATAGCAGAGGTAGTAAACAAGGCAAAAAACATGGCTTGATAGATAGAAAAACTGAAGAGTGATAGAAACTCCAGGAAACAAAGAGAAAAGAAGCTAAGTTGAAGGAAGTGAGGTTTTAGACTAGAAACATAAGAATTGCTGGACTTCACAGCAGGATACAGCCCAGCATGCTGTTCCAACAGTGCTGAATGGCAGATGGAAGGGTACGAGAATGGAAGAAGCGTATAGTGCTTTTTCTCTGACAAACTCTTTCAGCATTCAGAGATACACAGGGTAATACTTTCCAGAACCAGAGATGGTAACATTTGCATTTAATAGCTTTTGGTGGAGCTTACTTCTGTGAATGGGTCTAGTCTGAATCCAGGTAAAGTTTTGGCATCGACAACACCCTCTGGCAGTAAGGCTCACAGTGTACCTACATTGTGTATGAAGAAGTATCTCTTTATGTCTTTCGGATTTGCCACCTATTTCTTGAACTATAAGAAATGGTAAATGATGCTTTCCTAGTCACATTCTCTACTCCATGCATGATTTTTATACTTTTCTATCTCATCGCCACCCAGTTGTCTTTTTCTAAGCTAAAAAACTCATGTAATGCTCAACAAAACCGCATGTCATGCTCAACACAGAGGGTGGTCCATATCTTCTACTACCCTGTCTGCCTTTATCTTTTCTAGCTCTACTGTTTTTCTTTGGAGGTGTAATCATGTCAATGACACAGTGGTAGAGGTAAAGGAACCTGGACTTATTTCTGCAAATTCCTTTGAATGCTTCTGAAAGCACCTCCTTGAAAGCAAATGGTAAAAGATTTAGCAAATCTCCGTGCTTTTATGCCTCTAGAAGTGTTTTCAGAAGCATGATGACCTCCTCCTCATACCACATACAAACTGAGAGAGCCTAGTATAAGCATCAGGTCCCAAGAATGTATAAACAAAAACATGGATGTTAACATAGAAATGATCTTTTTGTGGGCTCTGTGTCTTATTGCATATGAGCAATAGATGCAATATTATGGAGTGCTGTCCTGTTTGAGCACTGTGGAGTGCTCGTTGCACAAACACTGTACTGTCATATGTGTGAAGTTAGCCTTTTTACTAGCTCTGGGGCAAACAACAAGCCCTGTCAAGGTAAATGTGTGGTTAAAAAAAAGTGCAAATTGAAGATATTTCCAAGTTACAAGGAAAATACTCAAAATTCAGAAATAGACAAAAATGGGAAGAGTCTGGAAGAAGAAAATGATCTCCAGATGGAGGACAGGGGAATGCCAAAAGTCTTGAAGACGTTTTATTTTAATCCCAATTCCCTAAACATTGGATGTTGTTTATAACACAAAATTGCTTGTATTGTTTGTATGTTACTGCCTGATTTCTAAAGCGATGAAACAAGCTGTGGAAGCCACAGCAGGGTTCCCTTTTAAGCATTAAATCAATGCACTACATCTGTTGAAATCCTGGAGAGCCCAAGGCAGCAATGCCAAATTCCAGAGTCTGTACTCAGCAGGAGCCGTGTGGTAAACGTCTGCATTTAGGTTCAAAGTTTGGCTTATTAGCTGTCATCCTCTGAAAACTCTTTGGAGGCTCTTCAGTCGAAGTGCTGGAACTGAGAGTTCTCCCCTCCCACCTCCAGCAACATTTCTGATACAGTAGAGGCCGTGAAAAGCCTTGAACCATACAGGGGAGGACAGTGAGGGGAACTCAACTGAGCCCTGCAGTTACTTCAGGACTTGATGAAGGCACCATCCCAAGATGGTGTTTTAATGTTTTTTCAGAGAAAAGTTTTCCACCTTTTTCTCCGTGCTGAAAGACGGGAAGTTCTCTGAGCTGACCAAAACGTACTGACACAGAAAACTTCAATGGAATTTAGAAGTCATGAAAAGTTCCCAACACCCACATACAGATACGCCTAATGTTCAAAACAAACAAAAAAAAGTTAAGAATTTACTTTACTAAACTCTCCAAATGCCTGAGGTCTGTCTGTCCTCCCACTCTTTGTGCACACAGGAATCAATCAAGTTGGGAACAGAAAGCCTACTAAAATACCATCGAAGGTCTGCGCTACACTATGTTCAGTCCCGTGTGACTCTGGGGCTGCTCCCGCTACTGCCCACTCAGACGTCTCCAGCAACACGCTTAAGCATATTCATTTCATATGTCTGCTTAGGTGCAATTAAATCCTCAGATTTGGGCCTCAGGGTAAAATACCCTGTCCCCTCTGCAAATTGTCTGGGGGAGCACATAAAGAGAAAGGTTAAAAGGACATTCCTGGTTTCTAACCCTGAGATGCTGCAGGTTTCCAGTGGGCGACATCCTTTGACATGCTGCAGCCTGCCTGTCTACCTCAGTGTCTTTGTTTTTAAAATGGAAATGATTTCTGCTTGTCGAGTGGGGGCGTTCAAAGAATGTATTAGCTAGTCATTGCTCTGTTCTTGGAATTAATAGTAAAAAACATGTCAGAAGGAGTTCTTGCTTAATGACTGCGATGCAGTGCTATTTTTTTCTGAGGTAGTGACGATGACAGTCAATAGCGCAAAGCAGTGAGCACGACATGCACACTCCTACACACTGGACCCTCAGTTTAAAATGACTGTATGGTCCACTGTATGGTTTGCTGGACATCTCATATGATATTGCGTTTTCTTACTCTAATGTGAAATCCTAAATCTGACCTGAAATGTCAAACAGGACACATTCTTCTTTCGTTTTCATAGCAACCATGTCTTTTCTGGATACTCACTTTCCTGGCTTGCCAGGCATCTGGCACAGTGGCCACTGCAAACACACATATGCAGGGATAAAGTGCACGGACAGACTGGTCAGATGCTGTCTGTCTTGGGCTTTTGGCTCACCTGGACAGCTCTGCACAGGTGACCTGTTCATGAGCCATTTGCCTGCCTGGGACTGTAGAAGCGCTGCACCCAGAGCTTCCAAAACCTTTACAGTCAGCATGCCTGAGGTATTACAGAGAAAAATTTGGCTCAAGGTTAAATCTAACTTAATATTAGGTGTTGGAACATGGTTGTACCACCTAAGACTTTACTGATTGAGTCAAGCGTTAGACAGATTTCATTCTAAGAAGCAGTGAAATTGAAAATGACTTGGTTTGTGAGGGCACACACATGTTAGTTAATAGAAGCTGTTACAGTGGGGCAAGAGTGAATGCAATGCCTGGATGTTGAAATGGAGGAATCTCACCTAGAAGTACATTACTACTACATTTGGTATTACTACAGCAACTGTATGGTACCTAGTTCCAGTGCTAAGAAGTGAAGAAAGATCAGCTGATATACTGAAGAAAAGACAGTGGAGAGTTGTGAGAATGATTAAAAGGGCCAAGAAGAAATGCTTTAGTTTCTCGTATGAAGATAACAAGAAATACAAAGAGATCCAACAATGAGACCCAAACCATACAATATCCACACTAGAAATATGTTTACGTTTTTCAAAAGAAAGTATAAGCCTTTGGAAAAGCATACCAAGATTTATGATGGATTTTGCCTCATTACAAATTTTAAATTCAAAATTGGTTGCATTTTCTAAGAGAGATGCTCTAGTTCAAATAAATTAAGATATTGAACTCTGATGATCTGTTTAAATGGGAAGCTGAAATCTATGGTTAGAATTGTCTCTTCTGGTCTGATCTATGAACACGGACTTTTTTGTAATTTGGGTTGGGTTTGAACCCTCCTTTCCTAATTCCATGTTTTTCAGATGTGAACAAGGTGAGTCTCCAAATTTGCAGCTGAAACCATTGAGATTTTGCTTAAAAAAAACCCAACAACACCCCCCCAAAAAAAACCCCACAGGAAACAAAAAACCCACAAACCATTAATTTCTGCCAATATTCACCTCCTAAGGAAGAAAAACACATTTCAAAATAGTGCAGAGATTACTAGCAGTATCTCTGACAAAAAAACCACCAGTACTCACTTCCAGAGGAGGTATCCTTTAATCCCCCCATCAGCCTCATTCAATAATTCAGCTACCTAATCTCTTCTGTAATTTACTCAGGACTGCCCAACTGGATCGATCCCACTGGTTTGGTTTCTCACTTGGACTGCAACAGGATAGAAGACTGTACCACAAGGAGATCAGGTCTTTTATCAGGTTGTCTGTACCTCAAGAGAAGGGGAAAAAAGGTCATCTGCCCAGATAAACTGCAATGTTCTATCAGCTAGAGCAGCAAATGCTGGCAGGAAAGAGAGAGATCTGGTAAGAAGCTGACTGCTTGCGAGGCAGCTGATGGGAGAGCGGAGCAGAGGCTGCTCATGCAAAGGGCAAAGATGCCTCCTCACTTTGGGGCCCCCACCCATACTTTGAAGGCAGCTACAAGACAGAGCTCCAAACTCCAGACCAGGTTTAGTAACTACCCACTTCCGCTGCTCTCGCTACCTAAGTCACTTCTGAAGGGTCCTGATGATGCTGAAATCTGGACACTCCCTTCAGCATCTTTTACTGGCTGGATAGTTTTGAATGAACATATAAAAGGATCACATCCCTCATGGCTTTTCACACCTACATATGGGAAACTGCTGAAGGAACAACTGAAATTCCTCCTTCCCTTCTAGCAGGCTCTCGGCCTTAGCCCTGCTCTGGGTGTTACGGGCACGCTGAGCACCGCCCCTCAGGAGGACACGGCTAGAGCACAACTGCCACTGCTGTGTTCCACTCCTTTCTAATGGGAAAAGCCACACTCCAGCCACTGCTGGGTTTTGTAACAAGACTTACACGAAGACCAGTTAAACACTGCTCACGGCTGTCCTGAAGGTTTAAATGACAGAAAATCACCCTACTGTCAAACATTCACTTAACATATTGGCACTGCGTGGCAGGTGAGGGGGGAGGTTGTCCTATTTATTTCAGTCTTGACATTGAGTTACCTCTGGCCTCGCACAGTACAGGTGAGAACCATAATACAGCAGGCAGCTGCTCACATTTTAGACACCCAAATGCTTCCTCCCATACAGGAAGTGTCATGCAAAAATATCACTACATTACTGGGCTTGAAATTGGGATTTTCAAAGGGTTTTTTAGACAGACCTGGTTAAGAATGTTTTATTTTAAGGCACTGTGAAAAAGTTAGCTTGTTTGACCCTGGTGGGAAAAAAAAAGAATTCTGAAATATTCCAATTAGGAAACATTTCCTTTGCATCTCACAGCAATGGTGCTCCCACTCTCTTCCCTAACCCACACTACCCACGTGCCTCCTCACAGTGCATGGAAACAGTTGCATCACAGGCATCCCTAGCCTAGCAGTATGACATACTGCTGTTGATGTCATCTTACAGAGAGCGGAGAGAGCAGGAAACAGGAATCGCCAACTCCAGCTCTGATAAGACACAATGTCAGAACAAACCCATAGGAAATATTTTTCCTTTAGGATAGTTAGCTCTTTTATGACAAAACTGACTTTTTTTTTTGAGGGAAGGAGAAGTTATTGCTATACAAGTTTAAGTTGGCAATGCCAAATTTCTACTTTAAAAAAAACAGAAAAGGGAATTCTACATTGATGTGCAGCAGTATCAATTCAGCCATGATGAAACTGCATTTGCCTTAAGACAAGACCTGAGCCATTCACTTGCATGGAATTATGGTTGCTTGCATGAAGGCAGAATTTGGTTCTCAAGTTAACATTTCACTGCATTAAGATTTTTTCTGTAAAATAAAGCTTAATCTAATTCTATTTTCTATAGAATAATTTACTCAGTGTGATCAAAAACATGTTGCATAATAAAAATACACACACATAACACTGCGTAGCACTATTCAGTTCTTAGAATCCTGCTACGTTCTATATGCTGTTATTCTTACCTAGTGTGTTGTCTGTATTTCATGGGAGCCCGTGAACAGGCACTACGCTGAGACCAAAGATGCCCAGCTGGTACCTGGAGGCCGCACCCTCGGTCAGTTCTCCTCCTCCTGCTGGTCATAATGCCGCTCGCTATTATCTGATTTGAAACCAAAGATGTGATTGCCTCGAAAAGGGAAGCTCTGCCTTTGTACTACCTAACGCAGGGAACTGAAGAGATGACGCACATGTGTATTTCATACAGGTGTATTTCCTATGGGGATAGAATATATTCAAAGTATCAAAGTCTTCCCAAAACAAACACCCTAATCAACCAAATTAATCAATCTAACAGAAGACAACCAGACTTTTACACGATGCCTCCATGTATGTTCTTGAATGATATTTTTCAGTATTTTAAAATACACACATTCTTAACGGCAGCTGTAACTTCCAAAACTCATGCTGAAATCTCTTGCTGCTTTGTCATTAGAGAGAACCAGCCCTCCAGAGCTGTGCCTGTTTGACTCTTCCCTAGTGACACCAAGCCAATGTAACTTACACTCAGTCTTGTCACCTTTGTGCCTTGAACACCAAGAAAAGGGTGGGTGGCTTTTTTTGGCAGAGCAGATTGGTAAACCTGTGATGCAAATATTTTGACTGCTTAGTCACTCCAGCTCCAATTCTAGTGAAGGGTCTAGAGACTGATCTGTGCATGCAAATGTCTTGGCGGGTGGAGAGAAGAAGGGGTTGGGAATAGGAAAAAAATTAGATTACTTACCAGTAATAGGAATTAATTACTTAATGTTTATAATCCACTTCGAGATGAAAAGCAGTACATGACCCTAAATACTATTAAATAATTGAAGCTCTCCGAGTGGGGGGATCATGGAATAACAGCAGGGATTTTTGTTGTCTGTGTGTCTGACTGTTAAGCTTGTTTTCATTATACCTGACCATTTGCGAAACAGTCATGAAAAAACACTCAACAGAGTAACCAACAAAACCAGTGAATCAGAACTGATTATAAGACCATAGGCACAACAGTGTGTGAGTTCTGCCTCAAATACAAAGCTCTTTCAGTCAAATACACTGTAAAAAACATGGGAAATAAACACTCATGCACCAGGGGATGAAATTCTGACCTCACATCAGTGTCAGTTCCTAAAAACTCCACCAGCCCTGAATTACGTCACCGTGAATCTTCTTGGAATAGCCACTGAAGAAATTACCAGCACTGCAGTATGTACCACAGAAGAATAAAGCAAGTACAGCACCAGTAGTCCTCGCAATTACATCAGACACATGTAAAATACCAACAATACCTAGAGCTAAAATTTACTAATCATCTAGCGAAGACTGCAGCTCTGAGCAATAAACAACGTGCACTTGCGAAAAAATCTTGTTGCACAAACTTCACTTCTACTGGATTGCAAAATTAGTGGATGCAAAGAGTACGACACGCTTTTGCTTTGGGGATTTTATTAAGGTGTTTGCTACAGCAGCTCCCTGTCATACCCAGTTCAAACTGCCTCAGACATAAGCAGTCACAGGATGGAAAATTGGCAGTAGCTCTGCAAACAAAGGATAACGATCAGCAGCAAAGTGTTGGAGGAGGTGAGAGAGTCTAATGGAGCACCGCAGGGACTGCTAGCACCTGTCTCATTTAGAAAAACTAAATAAAATTAATAGAAGCACCAAGCAGTAAAAGGGCCAGTTAAAGGAAGGGGCACTCCCTGACCATGTGGAGTACTACGCCTAAATAGTTACTACAAAATTTGCTCAGTTCTGTGTTTCTCCACAACAACATATGAAATATGAGAAGTAAATTTTATTTGACAGTGAGTCCACTGGCAAGTGTTATATACTGCCACAAAATAAGATGGATTTGGAGGTAGATGAAAGTCTATGTGCCTGAAGGAAATAATCTACATCATAGATAATGAATGTGAGAGAAAAATTCAAGTATTTGGGAGTATTTGGGAGGGGTACTAGAGTACAAGTCTTTGATTGCAGACAGGAAGTCACTTGATACATCTTTGCAGGTCTCAATACATGTCATTTTCTGAATTAAGGCCCTAAATAGGGGTATTTAGAAAGTTGCATTTGATTTGAAGAAGGTGTAAGGAATGGTAGAAAACCTCACCCACTCTGTAACAAAAGAAAGATTTTTCTAATGCTTCTCCATTAAATACTTCTAAGAAGCATCCTAACAGCACTTTGCTATACCCAGCTTTAACACAGATATACTGTATGAGGGAGAAATCTTAAAACTTCTTTCGAATCCTATTATATAGGACTCCCTAGGGACACTGAACTTGGAGCTACATAAAAATGATTGCCCCTATGCTAGATGTCAGACAGGCTAAGAAGTATGAATAACAGTGTTCCCTGACATGCTGATGTTAAAGCCTGTCATGGTTTAACCCCAGCCAGCAACTAAGGACCACACAGCCGCTCGCTCACTCCCCCCCTGCAGTGGGACGGGGGAGAGACTCGGAAGGGTAAAAGTGAGAAAACTCGTGGGGTGAGA
>NW_008824186.1:634114-636407 GCF_000699105.1 Pygoscelis adeliae
TTAACCTAGCACTGCCAAGTCCACCACTAAACCATGTCCCTAAGTGCCACATCTACACATCTTTTAAATACCTCCAGGGATGGTGACTCAACCACTTCCCTGGGCAGCCTGTTCCAGTGCTTGACAACCCTTTTGGTGAAGAAAGGTTTCCTACTATCCAACCTAAACTAAATCGGACTCGATGATCTTAGAGGTCTTTTCCAACTTTAATGATTCTAAACCTCCCCTGGTGCAACTTGAGGCTGTTTCCTCTCCTATCACTTGTTACTTGGGAGAAGAGACTGATACCTACCTCCCTACAGCCTCCTTTCAGGTAGTTGTAGAGAGCGATGAGGTCTCCTCTCAACCTCGTTTTCTCCAGGCTAAACAACCCCAGTTCCCTCAGCCGCTCCTCATAAGACTTGTGCTCTAGAGCCTTCACCAGCTTCGTTGGCCTTCTCTGGGTGAGCTCCGGCAGCTCAATGTCTTTCTTGCAGTGAGGGGCCCAAAACTGAACACAGTATTCGAGGTGCGGCTGCAGACGGAGGGGAGAAAACCAGTTGGAGGCTGCTTGTGCAAAAATCACTAAGTGCAAATATTACTGCGAAAGACACTTTCTGAACCCTTTGCCCACCCCACATGAATACCTCTTTAGGCACTCCTCCCTTCCAAAACGTGAGTGTTGACTGAAAGATGACTCTTATCATCCAGCTCCTGGCACAAACGATTCTATGATTCTATTTAGGGAAATGATCCCACCACCTTCAGAAGTAAGAGATTTGATTAGGATCAAAACCATTTGATCATGATTTCTTTTAACCATCATGAGCTGTAAGAAGCATAGAGTTCAGTTTCAACACACAGAAAATGTCCACTGATGCTGAACAGAAAACCAGAAAAATTGGCTTCCTGTCAAAATATTTGATCACATCCTTAATTTTAGATACGTAATTCACTAATTTCAAGAGCCTACTTTGATTTAAAGGTGACACCTTGCTAAATGAGAATCAGCTTACCATCAAAGCAGTCTGCAACTGAACTTACCATCCTCATAGCAAAACTGTAAATTACTGTAAATGAGAAATGAATTTGCCTCACTTCTCAGTACTTTAATGAATGAATTCTCTCTTGCAATCATATTTACCACACTTAATTAGTTTTCCTCTTTTTACATTCCATTTCATTTCATTTCACTTCATTTCACTTCACTTCATTTCATTTCATTTCATTTCATTTCATTACCAGTAGAATTTATGCAAATCTATCCACTGCCAGCGTGTGACACGTGTATCGTGGAGCTGTGGGAACCTGCAGCTGATTTGCTGCGTACGGGTGGACCCCGGTGCTGAGATCTGGCAGAGCTGGGCTCCAGTGCTGCAATGACTGTTTTGACCTTTCCTTGTTACATGCAGCCCTGTAGCCAGTTACTCATCTTTACAAGGTCTCAAAATAAACTTTGGTAAAGAGGTAAGAGTTCAGATCAAAACATGCAGACTATGCTTTTTTCGTTAACTCTTGTGCTAGCTTACCAAACTATTATCTGATGCCAGAAGATGATGTGGTTTGTGCTAAAGGTTTGTTTTCAGTAATGTGAAGATACACTGAAGACAAAATGCAGCTTCTGACTACCATAGCTTTCTCCAGGCTGGGTTACAGAGGAAAGCTCTACCATAACAATGAGCCTCCCAAGCCGGCATGATCCCTGTTGGGACCCTGTGATAAGAGACCTGGCTCTGGACCTCTTCTGCAACCTCACAGCACAAGCAGGAGCCGTTCTTGTCAAGTCTTCTCCTTCCTTGCGTATCGGCTAATTCTCTGCCTTTCTCAGCCCCTGAAAATGAAACCAAGGACCTATCGTCCTGAGAAGATTTGGGGAATCTGTTAGAAAAAAGTATTCTGGGGAAAAAACGTCTCATCAGGAAACTATTTTTCCTGTTGTCTTTGAACAACCTGCAGTTGCTGTGAAGATTCAGATTTACACAGGCTCAGCTGAATGCAAAGTGGGCAAGCTGTGCTCTGGCCACGCAGAAGTAGGCAAAACGCACACCAAGGTAAACCGTAGTGCCACGAGCGGGGTTTTAGATATGCAGGAGGCTTTTCTGCCGGGCAGTCTGAAACGGAGCACCCCGATTTTAAGGAGGAGATCGACCGCTTTTTACCCGAGCAAAAGCAAGAGCCACGCGGAAGCCCTGGTGAAGACCAAGGCGCCTTCGCACTGGGGCCGCCAAGGGCTTCCCGGCTGGAGCCCAAATCCCGACCAACGCAGAACCACTCCCACCGGCCGCTTCAGCACTGCCACGTTTCCGTCAGGAAA
>NW_008824186.1:636837-640255 GCF_000699105.1 Pygoscelis adeliae
GAGTGCAGGCCGACACAGAACACGGGCACAGGGGGTGCGGCTCCAGCAGTCTGCGCACAGCAGCTTAGCCGGGGCATTACAGCTTTCACGCCCTGCTGGCGACCTCGAGGGCAGGCAGCATCAGTTAGTGAGCGTACGGAGGCCGGGGAAGTAGCTGCAGACTGGAGACACAAAACCCTGGCAGGAATCTGAAATTAGAGACGCGGTACTGTGCGCATCCAGCGATCTACAGCGGGCGCTGCTGAGAAAATCAGTAGTATCAAAAGGACAGTGACCAAGTTAAAGCTGTGTGGGACACCACGTACCACATGTCCTGGGAAGGCAGTTCCCATACACCTCTGCAAGGAACGTATTTCACCGAGTTAGAGAAATTCCCTCTGAGCAGAAACTCGGGAGTACCTGTTAGCTAGCGGTGGTAGAAGTGGCTGGAGAACAGCAGCAACCAGAGCTGGTGCCTACTGCCACGGGGAAGAGACATGCTGATGCCACCCACGCTGGTGTGGTGCTAGGAGCTCACCCCAGGCCCAGCTGGAAGACAACTAGAAAATTCGTGGGAGTAAGATACCTTTGGAGCCATTCCAGTGTAGTCTGTGATATACAGTTCAAAACATTTAATATACTTTGAAACACGGACCTCAGAATCGATGTGTTAATTCCATAGTGGCAGGAGGATCGGACCGAACGACCACCAGACTCCCAGTGACTGCACTGGGCTTTGGAGCAGGCTCGGCAAGAGGTCGATATCATCTAGAAGTCATGGAGTGACATTGTTGTCTCCGACACTGCATGAACTGGTTTTGACACTTGAAATGTGATAGACAGATCGCTGCCTATTTTTAACCCATAGTAAGCCAGTGAGAAAAAAAAAAATCAATAAAACAACAGCAGGCACATTGGTGTATTGCAGAAGGAGCTGAACAATGCAGAGCAGAGTAAGGTGGGACAAACATGCCAGGTCAAACGGAGTGGAGGGAAGGAAGTAAGGGGGAAATCCTTCCCCCCAATACTTTTTAGGAAGGAGATCCTATTACTTCACTGTGGGCCTAAATCTTAGCCCAACCAGTGTTAGCAGCTATTCAAATTAGAAGGAGCTCTAATGATGAAAAAGACTCGCAGAGTAATTACTTCTACACAAAAAGTAGAGGTACCGATGGAATGTGAAATAAGAAAATTGGCAGCGGGCTTTTCTTTCCAGGAGGGAGGACTGGTAAGTTATATTGCCACATTTTATCACTAGAGATATAATTGGGCAAATCCAACAGGAAATGTCAAATAAGTCACGCAAAAGTAGTTAAACAACAGTGCATACATGCCACTCAGCAAAAGATCATAGTCTGAATTCCCAAGGAGGAATGTTACTAGCAATACACCTTTTTCTCCCAGTTTTTTTTCTTTTTCTTTGTGGACCCTTCACTTGTCTCTTCTGATTATACCAAAATCACAGAAACAGTGTCACAGTGTGCTGAGCAGACAGCAAACTTTCACACACAACTCTGTCACACGGCTTGTGATGCAGTCAGATCTCTGACCTCAGCCTCCTCTGCTGTATCATGAGACAAGCCCAGAGTGGAGCACACTGCTAAGTACAGACAGGTAAGGGAAGCAGAGGGAGTTTCTCAGAACAGAAGAATAAGGCGGAATAGCAAACACACTCTGCCCCACTTGATCACTGTTGCTCCCTGCTACTGTATCTCTAGAGATGTTTCCACCAGCTTAAGGAAATTAAGCTTTACGGTTGGAGTCGATGATCTTAAAGGTCTTTTCTAACCTAAATGATTCTATGATTCTAAAGAGGACTCAAACTTTACAGTGCTTTAAGATTGGCCATAATCCTGCAGATTTATACTATACAGAACAAATGAGATCCTGCTAAGTACTGAGTTATCAGTAAAGTCTTAGCTAAAAGCTAGGACTACCTAAGAAGTTCTCAGGCACTTGATCCCCAAAAATGCACTGAATGAGCACAGAAGACCAGGGTTTCAAGCATCAGGCTGGAGCTATTCGGTCTACAACAGATGTCAGCTCAACAGACACTGACTCTTGAGACTTCGCAGAGCAGAGCAGCAGAGTATAATACAAAGAAAGGTATTTTTGCTCAGTTACTCCTGATGGGAAGTAACGATGAATGAAAACAAATAATGACATGTTTTATTCCGGTTTTCTGCTGGTGGCCCATACTTTTTACGGACACAAATAAGGCTCCTGCTCCATGACTGTCCCATCACGTATCCTCTACTCTCCACCACTTATGACTGCCACCCCCTTTGCACTCCTTTCCCACATTTTCCTATTTCTTACCTCATGCTACATACCAAGATCTTCATGCCTCTCACTTCACCTAATATTCCAAGCCAGGAATCCTTTCCTCCCAAAATTCATACTGCCCACATTACTCCCAGCCCATTTTGCTCTTTCCACAAATAGCCTGGCCCACTCATGCCCTGCATTCCCAGCTGGAGATGCAGGTCCTAGTCTTTGTCTTGGACACTGCAGACCACGGAAGCTGTGAACTGCTGCTTCACATGGGAACAAATTAGTGCATGCCAGCTGCTCTTCAGTAATAGGAGGTGGCTAACCTTTCTGTGAAAGAGGTATAACCTTGGGTTTACCACAACACACCGCATGATAGACACTATTGCACAGCTGGTCTTAAAATTTGTCATAGCTGCAATTTTATCTATTTTCAGTAGATATAAAATGTTGAAGAAATCCCATTTCTTAGCAAAACTGCAATTGTAAGAAGCAACATCATATATGCATACTTATGATACACTTTTCACCTTGACTACAGCCTATCAAAACTGTCTGTGGGACTTAATCACTTAAGCATTCTCCAACCCCCTGGGAAATGGGAGCATTCATCAGCCCAAACACACGGTTACAAGATCAGCTCTTTGACAGGAAAATGCTGCAATCATGTGGGCAGGATCTCTTAAAGAACTCTCCTTTCAAATAGTGGGGGTCTTCTCTCTCAGGAGTGCAAACTTTGGTGAAGGGGAAATGATTGAGGAGGTTCCTGGATTTGAGATTTGCTTCTTGCCTCCACTGTGTCCCTCAGTCCTATGGAAACAGTCACTAAATCTGCATCAACTTTCCAGTTCCTGTAGTCCGTAAATCAGCCAGAACTCCCCTTGACCTTGGTGGGAGGTTTGCATGATTAAAGCCAGCAGAAGAGAGACAGGAATGAAAAATCACATACAAGAGCCTTTCTTTTCTTTTTCTTTCTTTCTTTTCTTTTGAAGAAAAAAAAATATTTCTAGCAATGAGAAATCTTTTCTGCTCCTAAGGGCAAACCTTGAAAGTGAAATAACAGTTACACGCGTATATCCTATTATTTGTTAACAGGTTTCACACAAGTAACTTGCTCAAATCACTTTGAAAACATTTCCTTTAATATAGGAACACAGGAGATAGATTA
>NW_008824186.1:640273-651846 GCF_000699105.1 Pygoscelis adeliae
AGAGGCTCTGGAACACTGAACTCAGCACTTTGTAAAATTATCTCCCTTCAAAAGAATTTTCTACTGTACTGATTGAAAAGGAAAAGAGAGGCAGGAGCCAAATAATGCTAGAGAGAATTCAAGTCAATTCCATTACACATCCATATTCATCCTGCATCCTGCTCACACCACCCTCCACTCATCAAACAAACTCAGGTTTCAAACACAGCCAGCCACACCTGCAGCGCATCAGCCATGGAAGATGCTAGAGCGTTGTGGAAATAGGCCACTAAAGGGCAATAGGCCCCGAGGGAATAGCTGTGGGAGTCACTGCCTCGTCATTAGTTGGCCTGCACCAGCTTGTCATGGCCGGTAGCGATGAAGTGAGGGGAGCAGTAGGGAAGGTGATGATGGCACCTCTGACTTCAGGGCACAAAGCTGACCCACTGTGCCTTGGGCTGGGGCTGCCAGCTCAACACCCCCCAACTCAGGCAAGTCCACAACTAAAAAGCTGGCTTTCAAAGGCACAAGTGAGACTTAGAAGTCTAGAGTCAGTACATTTTCAAACTTGCCTGGTCTATTGCTGCATCCTCATTCTCTCTCTCTAAAACAGAAGTGTAGTTGCTCTCTTCCCCCAGCATACCTTTAGCTAGTCCCACTCCTAAAGGGTATACATCTCTATGTGCCTATACAGTAACCAGCCTGACAGGACGCTGGCCCTGGCTGTGACCTGTGACCTTTCTAGAGCTCTATTTACCTGAAGGCCTCCAACCCACCATCTGGAAACCACAATTAGCCCAATGAATAAAGAAAACTATATATAACAGAAAGTTCGGAGAAATTACTCAACAAATTCTGCACTCAGGTTTCATTTCAATCCTTGGATTACATGTTTTCATACAAATCTACTCTCATTAAAGATGGTGAGATCTTTGTGGATATCTAGACATTTCTATCACACTGATCGTTGTGTTATACCAGGGCACCGAGCTGCAGGTAGGCTCCACTTCCCAGGATTTAGTCTGGTGTGTTTTAAGAACCTCACTGTCAATCACCCCAATACAGGATTTCAGCTTCCTTTCAACTCTTAGCCAAAAGGCTTCATATCCCTAACTTGTGCTGCAGTATGAGTAAGCATGTATTCCTTTCCCTTATTAGAATAAGGAAAAGATGAGACCTGAACTTGTCCTAGGCTATGAAGATTGGAGGATTGTGCCATATAGCTCTGAGCATCTCCAGCTTCCCTTGAAGCCTGTGGCAGCAACTCAAGATCTCTCTGGATCAAGCCTTCACTCATTCAGAAGGTAATTCTCCTGGGATTTTCAATAAGGTCTATTTTTCAGTCCTGACACTGCTTCTATGCTACCAATGCTCTCTTCCCCCAGCATACCTTTAGCTAGTCCCACTCCTAAAGGGTATACATCTCTATGTCAGTATACAGTAACCAGGGACGCTGGCCGCTGGCCCTGGCTGTGACCTTTCTAGAGCTCTATTTACCTGAAGGCCTCCAACCCACCATTTGGAAACCACAATTAGCCCTATGAATAAAGAAAACTATATATAACAGAAAGTTCGGAGAAATTACTCAACAAATTCTGCACTCAGGTTTCATTTCAATCCTTGGATTACATGTTTTCATACAAATCTACTCTCATTAAAGATGGTGAGATCTTTGTGGATATCTAGACATTTCTATCACACTGATCATTGTGTTATACCAGGGCACCGAGCTGCAGGTAGGCTCCACTTCCCAGGATTTAGTCTGGTGTGTTTTAAGAACCTCACTGTCAATCACCCCAATACAGGATTTCAGCTTCCTTTCAACTCTTAGCCAAAAGGCTTCATATCCCTAACTTGTGCTGCAGTATGAGTAAGCATGTATTCCTTTCCCTTATTAGAATAAGGGAAAGATGAGACCTGAACTTGTCCTAGGCTATGAAGATTGGAGGATTGTGCCATATAGCTCTGAGCATCTCCAGCTTCCCTTGAAGCCTGTGGCAGCAACTCAAGATCTCTCTGGATCAAGCCTTCACTCATTCAGAAGGTAATTCTCCTGGGATTTTCAATAAGGTCTGTTTTTCAGTCCTGACACTGCTTCTATGCTACCAATGTTAGGGTTTCTGCCAAATATGTGAGGCTTCCCTTCCTGTCCTCTTTTTCTCCTTTTTTTCTTTAAAAAAACCCAAAAAACCAAAAAACAAAACCACAGTGATGGGTTCAGTTTTCCTTTTTTTTTTTTTTATAATGGATTGGCTTGCTTTGTTATTTTTAAATAGCACCTTTCATAGTCCGGAGTAGGAGTGGTTCAGTGGAGCTAGATCAGGCAGAGCAGCGGTCAAGAAGGATGTAGGGGACTGGATACCCAAAGCACAGAGCTATAAGCAGTAAGCAAGGCTGAGGCTGTGTCTATGAGTAGTACATTGAATACTGACAAGTTCCTTAGGAAAAACAGACCTCAAGCTGCCAAGAGTGCTAAAACTCTAAGATGGAGAAAAGTCACTTAACTTTTCATGCTCAAAGATTGTCTTTCCTTCCTCATATCTGTGTTAAGAAACACTGCCAAAACCAGTGACTGATGCTGGTACAAGCAGGATAGAAATGAAATGGAGGAATAAAAGACTGAAAAGAATAGAGGGCTTGTCATAACAATGTGGGATTTAAAACCTGTAGTTAAGATTTTTTTTCAGTTCAAATAGTATCAGTTTATGCAGTGCCTTCTACTTAAGTAGCTGACAAAGTTTTAGAGTTAGAAGTGCATTTTATCATGATAAATGAAATCAAGTTAAGTTTCCTTGCTAAAACAAAGTACATAGGGATTCAAAGGTTGCCATGCATTACAAGAAGAAGAAACTGTAGGTAATACAGCTTCAAAAAGGTGTCTGGACCAAATCTTAAGCTGACGTAAGTCATTATAGCTTTAAGAAGTTAATTGACTTCAAGCTACTAAAAATCTGATTTATGATGAATATTCCTAGTAGAAGTAACAGACTCGTTTGTTTTTTGCATATAAAACCCACCCAAATTAATTTTATTTATTATTATATGTACTGATTAGTGATACATAAGTCTCAAGCCCTCACTAGATTTAAAATATATTTGCTCCATTACAACAGCAGCCTTTTCAGTTCATAAATATTAAATCATTAAAAAATTACGACTCTTCAGTCATTAATATCCGGTCAACAGGAAACACTGTAAATGTGGCCTGCTGGTGTTATTTTTCCCACTGAATAGTCAGCTTTTGACAACTGACTTTACAAGCACACAGTAGAAATCCATGCAAGGCATCCAGAGTAATCAACTGCCAGCAGAACCTACACCCACCCCAGCAGCCCCATGAGACTCCCTGAGAATTGTTTATAAAGGATAAGACTGGAGGCTCTTTACAATAACAAGAGAATTACAATGCAGTGGCCCACTGCAGCACAAGGAGCTGATGATGGATGGAGTATCGTTCTTTCCTGAGTGACAAGTAAATGAGGCAGATACAATCTCACTTTTAATACGGTTGTCAATTTGTAAGCTAACCTGAAAAATCTCTTGTGTGAAAAGCACAGCATTATACAGAAGGGCAGGCACATTAATAACCAGTCTTTTCACTTGTTGCATGTAATACCTGCATGGTTTTGCGAGGATTTAGGCCTTCCAAAAACTCGGTTGCCACTACACAGATGCAGGCTCTAGATACGGTCCCCATTTCTGCCAGGATCATTTGCTGTATTTTACAGTGCTGTGTCAATTCTTGGTTTTATCAATGTTGCTGTCACTTCCTTTAAAACAAAACTCTAGAAACTGCCAGATCTGACTAATTTTCTTGACATCCCCTGAATTTTTCTTTTCTTATTTTCCTTGCACTGCACTTGCTGTCATCTCTCCATTGCTTTCATTACGATTTAATACTTACAGCTTAGCTAGGGATCATGCTATCTTATTAAGCTGAGGAAAAGGATAAAGCAAAAACTTTTTTTTTTATAGCGATGTAACAAGTGCTAAACAATTCAGGTGTCTCCTACAATGTTATTTTTCAGGCCTGTGCTGGGCCATCCTGAGGGAAACTGAACATTTCCTTAGATCACACCATCTTCCTGGGACTCTCAGAAAAGCCATAGTTCAAAGAGTAACACACCCTGTTTCCCTGCTGCATGCACCCAACTCCAGGGCTTTTTCCACATTACTTTAACCTAGGTTCCTTTCTCACATTGCATATTACCACTCCAATTTTTCCACCAGCTTAAGTTGCATCTCATTTTATTTTCTATCCATGGAACCCATCCAGGACATATCTGCTCAAGGGAAAGAACTGCATCATTGAAATCATCTTGCTTTCTAAAGAGACTTCTGGCCCCTGGACCTAATCCAGCTGCCACTGTTAATGTCAGAATGGGGTCGGGGGCCACATAAAAATACACAGTCTATATCCAGCTTCATATTCTCTTTAAGTCCTTTTGCATTATCTTTTGCTGAAAACATTTGTAAAGCATCCTTATTTATTCGTCTATGAATTTTATTTACTCACTTGAACTACTCACAAAGGCTCGGTTCGAGTTAGGCTAGTATTATGATGATCTATCAAGAATACAGAAGAAAAATGTTTAGAAATGGGTCAAAGATACAAATGTCTTGAGGTAGTAATACAGAAGTTCAGAAGTAAGGCTTTGGGAATGTTTTCTGCAAAGAGAGAAAGATCACAACTGGACAGAATGAGGCTGCAGAATGTAATAATCTCACAGTCTTAATTCAGTAAGGATTTCATTATACTTGAAAAGTAAATTACACTTCTTACATACGGAGTCACAGCTACATATTTAAACCCTTATCTGAATACAAGTCTGTGCTATAAAAGCTGAAATCAACTATTGATCCTACAAACAGAACAGATAAAATGGATTGCCTGTTAAGTACATTTATAGGACAGACTTCAAAATCAAACAATTTCATGGTAATACTGGAAATACTGAAAGTTTTGTTCATTCCAACACTGAGAATTCCTTTGTCCTCATTCTAACCTGCCAAAATATCTTACTACATCCTGATTTTATCATCTCTCACTTCAGGGTGGTTTCTGACACTTTTAGAAACCTCCCTGCAATGTATTTCACTGGAGAAAAGGATGTCACTAAATCTAAACACAGAAGAGATCCATACACAATATACAGGCAATGCCTACGTTTGCACACAAAACTTTTGATTCTTACAAATTTCTGAGTGAATGTGTGTGTAGGGTGGTAGAATGAGAATACACACTTCATAGTCACAGGCAGGAATGTACGTCACTAACTGTTCTCCAGCTCAAATAATATATAATTAAATTCAAACCCTGTCTTTGTACCTGCAAGAATTTCCTTACAGAAATGTAGTGCATACAGTATTCCTGTGAGCACATGCGAGTCAGACATGCTTGCCAAAACACAATGCCAAGGTTGATCTGGGGCCTCTTTCTTCATGGCAGTTCTGTTGAGGAACCATTACATTGCCAGCATGAAAACAGATGTTTGCTTCATGCCTAACTAACGTTTCCAACTATCAGCACTCCAGGACCAGCTCCCAGGGAAACCTGTCGAAGAGTTTTGTCATTGATCCCAGCAGACAGAGAGCAGCTCCTTTACCTGGCCTGTACAGAAAAAACAACAGGAGAACTTTTCACTAACCATCACCCCCATTAAGGCCAGAAAGCTCAAGTCCCTTCCATACATATAAAACTGACCTGCAAAAGAGGTCATCTGAGTGCCTATATGGGAAACTCTGTATCATCTGTGTTACTGAGGCCACAGTGCTTACTTACTCAGAAAGACGAGTATATTCTAATGGATATTCACAAGTTAGTAGCGAAAAAAAATCAGCAAGATAGGACAAGAGGAAATGGCCTCAAGTTGCGCCAGGGGAGGTTTAGATTGGACATGAGGAAAAATTTCTTTACTGAAAGAGTGGTTAAACATTGGAGCAGGCTGCCCAGGGAAGTGGTTGAGTCACCATCCCTGGAAGTATTTAAAAGACGTGTAGATGCGGCGCTTAGGGAAATGGTTTAGTGGGCATGGTGGTGTTGGGTTGACGGTTGGACTTGATGATCTTAGAGGTCTTTTCCAACCTTAATGATTCTATGATTCTAAGAATATTTTGGCCCAAAAGTAGTTAAAAGTCTTCCTGATAAATCTCAATAAGATAACGAATGACCTAGTACATCTGTTTTGAGCTTAATGGTCAAAACTGAAGAAACAATCACCGTGAGAGCCTCAGGCATTTTCTCAAGGGCTAAGAGAACTGTTTAATGTAAAAGCAAAGAAGCTACAAGTGCTAAATAATTAAAATTGTCATATTTGCACTGAGGATGTCTGCTGAGGAATGTCACTATACCTAATTCTTGATTCCTTTTTTGATCAACAAAGACTAAGTATTCAAGCTAAGACTAAGCTATTAGAGTAGTACTAAACCATTTTCAAATACATTTAACATTTTTTGGAGAAGGAACGTTTTAGCCATCATTTGAATCTGATCTTTCTCATATTTTCCTCCACTGACTCACTTAGAATCAAAGCTTTGTATATCTATTATGCACATTATAAGGAAAAACGTTTTCTGCTCTGTTCAATTATTTTTGTTCTTTTTCATTTATGCTAAATAGCATTCAGTAAGAAAAGAAAATCTGAAACATAAGGTGCAAAGGGAGAGGGATTCTTTTCCATCCTAAGAGTCGTAGGCACATAACAAACAAACAAAAACAAGTTGTTAAAATATTGGTTCAAAGATGAGAAGCTGGAAATCGGTATTCTTAGTACTGATCTTTGCTGTGCCCCTAATCTGCTGCATGACGTTGGTTAAGCCTTCAAGGCAGGGACAGTCTCTTCCCATGCATTTACACTACATCTAGCACATCAAGACTTCCAGGCTGTACTGTAATATAAATATACGTCATCATAATTTTCTTTAATGGTAGTCTATAGACATACTTGCATTTTCAAAGCATTGCGGAGGGCTTTACCCATGCAGCCCCCACTGATTTCATTGGAAGACAGTTTCCTCCTGACATACCTGTTTGTAGTTTGGGTGTGTGCACATCAAAAAAGAAGTTGGATAAAGTAGTCAAAGCAGTATAACCCAGCATCGGCAGCTATTATTTAAACAGATCACACCACAGTCTTCGCAAATGGATGACACAAGCATCTAAGTGTCACCAGCAATGTGAAGCAAAGAATTACTCCAGATTGCATATGTCAACTGGCAACGGTAGTGGTTGCATAGGGGCCTTCAGAAGCAAGACAGTACTCATCAGATGCAAGAAACTGAAGGAAGCGGATCAAGAGTTCACAGAGCTTATAGCTTACAGAAGCAGATCAAGAGTTCATTACTCTTCTTACAAGTCATCTTTATCAAAAGTGCCAGTTCCTTCAGTGGCTTCAACAGAAAACCTGAAAGTAAGAAGCTTTCTCTCATGTCTAAAGCTGTTCAGATACAAACCGAACAACTTTCTTTCAAATGAAAGTCTAAGTCTACAAACTGTTTTGACTAAAATCTGAATACTCCTGCTAATAGGTAGTTTTTCAAGCGCTTCATTCTATGCACGCTAACTAGGGATGATTTGGTTACTCGCAACATGATTTGGTTATTCGGCTTTATACTTTCAGGAAAAACTAGGTACAAAAGAAAGAAGCATCCGTGAGAGAGTGACCTGTAAGCTCAATAGCCCCTTCCACTATTCATGTGTCTGTAAAGGTGAGCAAGCGTTGCAGAAGTCTGTAATATTAGTCTGTCCTAGGACTTCATCAGTGTTTGTTGAGGCAAAATGTTAGAAAGCAACATGTATAAGGGACCAACAGCTAAACCTCACAAAATAAGATTAACATAGGAAGAGGAGCCGGGAAAGCAGCATTGCTGTTCAGCATCACAAGAAGAATGACTTCTCCAGACAGTGATGGCTCAATAGATTACCAGTTTCAGCCTGCCTTTCCTCATCTCACTTAGACTGTACTCTTTTGAACTGTAACCTCAGGAAAAATAAGTAAATTGTCCTGAGGGTGATCTAAAAAGTAAAAGCAACTTCACTGTGGAAAAAAAGAAAAATACCCTGAATCCAAATCTCTACATTTTTTCCATTTAAATGCTTTTGAAAGAAATAAATTCTGTGTCTCAAATAGAGTTTTCTAAGACTTCCTCCACTTTACTGCTATATGAATTATGGAAGCAGGAAATACATTTTTATTTGTTTTAGATTCAAAGTATTCAAGATAAAGTCTTGCATCATTTTGTTTATTAAAAATATCAGGGCTGCAATTTCATTCTGGTAGCTCAGCTAAAAAAAAAAAAAAGAATAAAAAAAAGAAACAGACAGGTCACTATCCAACCCTATAATGGGAAATGCTGTTCTTATCACAAAAGACTTGGTAATTTACTTGCACACCTCAGCAAAAAGGAAGGAAGAGGAAGAACTTCATGTGAAATGCCAGAATACAGCTGATTTCCCATCACTCGGCCTTGTAATTCTTCTGCAGCAGGTACAAATAAACTAGCCTATACCTGGCCTTGGAGTTTTCAATACAGCCTAAAATGTTAAGCTCATAAATCTCCTTTTGGAGGTTAGGCGGCTGTTAAGAATATCATCAACTTCGAATTTTTGCAATTAATAAAACAAATCAAAGAAATACATGCCACGCAGTGATGTTCTGGATAGCATTCTGTCAAGGAAGTTTGCGCTTCAGAAGCAGAGCCTGCTGACAGCTGTGCATCGATACAGCAGTATAGAAACAGCCTCTGGATTACAGAAGATCATGTTTATTACATTTTAAACTTTAAATTGTGCGATATGCTTGTTTCAGAAATTACAGAAGACCTCATATATCACTGCGCTGTGGGGAAGGGAGTGAAGAGAGGAACAACTGTCCTTCCCTCCGATTTGGTATTTTAATGACACAGCCTCTCTGCACGTCACTGCTGAGGCTTGCAGGTCTGCAGGCACAGTCAGCTGAAGGAGGGGATTTGCCTTCACCAGGCGGGAGATGTCTGAAGTAGGCTGTAATGCCACTGCCTCCTATTGCCTCACCGGAGATATAGAATGTATCGTCTGCTGAGTTTGCACTTTCATTTTATCACCGTCTGTAATTGTTGAACTAATGCATACTTCCTCATCTCCCTTTCTCATGGAATAATTAAAAGGAGAGGAAGGAGGCAGAGCGCTAGGCAGTCAAGTTCAGTGACTAATGGCACCGGAGTGAAGGAACCTGATTTGCTTTGTGACACTGCTACTGCCTTGCTATATAACCTTAGGCGAGACACTTGACTCCTTTATGCCATAGCATTCTTATCTGTAAAAATGAGATAATAACACTACCTTCCTCTGCAGGATGCTTTAAGATCCTTGGAGGAAAGGCAAAGGGTTGCATGCATTCAGTTGCCTTTTGGGATTCAGCACATGTCAGGGCCCAAACTTTGCTTCAGATAGGTGCTCATGGGCTTCAAACTTTTGAAGCTTTGGTGGCAGTTTCCTGAGTCTGCAGACAGCCTGAAACAGAATTCCTGAGGGCTCAACTTGAGATCTAACAATGTAAATTTCTAATGCCAGCTTTTTAACCATGGATTATGTACATATTAATCTGATAGGCTTATCCTACCAAAGTCAAGTGTTCGTCTCCTTAATCTTAATCTTGCTGCCTCCAACCAAACTGCCAACATCTTCGTTCTCTCTCTGGCAATGCTGCCTTGGGGGCTCCACTGGGGAGGCAAAGCCGGTTTTCCGTACACAGAGATGTGGTCAAGGAAAGATGGAACGATCACCTTCCAATTTCACCGCACAAAGCCAGGCTTGGATGCTGGATAGATACAGGCAGTCAGACAAGTTGGAGCAGCTTGACCTGTGGGGAGCATAAGATGTCTCTTCACATCACACCCTGCTCTTCCTGCATTGTTCTTTGCCAGCACAAAGTAGGTACAGACATTCCCATAGGAAATACATGTAAAATGAGATCAAAACTAAATGGGAAAGGCAAGGAACACCAGTAAAGGAGTCAGCCAATTTCTCACTGCCTCATTAACCCTTTTGCTGCACCTGATTCTGCAGAAGACAACAGGGAACTTCCAAGTTTCTGCCAGCCTGATGAGAGCAACAAGGCTTTTCTTTTCCTACTCTCCTGGAGTTTTTTTATCTTGGGCCTTTCAGAGGCAAAGCTGAATCGTACATCCCATTCCTGTTCAACACCCTCTCATTCTGGGGCAGTGTGAGCTGTTGGGTTTGTCCCAGAATCCTTACAACCCACTTTGTCAAGGGTATTTTGTTCTCTTACAGGACTGCCGTTGCTGGGTCCACCTTCCTCTGCCCTGGAGTGAATGAGGCTTTTAGGCATAATCGACGCACTGAACAAAAAGACTGCGTACCTCAGGAATAACCTTCCATCAGCAAACGCTTCCCTCTATACAAAGAAAGCACAGCGATCTAGCACTTCTGACACATGATGAGGGCAAAATTACTTTAGCAGTGACAGACTTTACCATTGGACAGGAATATGCAGCTTTAATGTAAGGTGGCTGGGGTCAAGAACCAAATTCAGCCTGTTACCAGCACCCCTATCTTGTATGCCCTTATTGCAACATGCAGCGGCCAGCTCGATTTGGAATCGTTTAACCTGCAGTAACACAGGAAGGGGACGTTAGCAGCAGGCACATGATCCGCGTGATCTTCAGCTCCAGGAATGCTGGCATTCGGTGGTCCCTCAGCCCACTTCCTCACTGGATAGGAGGCTGCACGGCAGAAACCACGATCGTAATTAGCTGCCTTACGCAGCCAGAGCAGAAGGCAGGCTGTCTTCCCCAGGACTACTCCTTCCAGGTAAATACAGGAAAAGCTAGCGCAGCAGCTGCCCACACTGAGCCTGTGTACTTTAGGTGAAAGGAGGACGTTAGGCTGCAGAACTGTTAACTCGCTATTTTGTGTGCCCTAACTTCAGTTTCAAACAGCAGAATTACAGTAGGTAGGCTACAATACCATAACTCCATTCTGTTCCACTGACCGGGTCACGAACCTTATTCACGCAAAAATCCTCTCCACAGGGCACACCAATTTTATGGGCTCTAAAAATCCCCCAGAAGGTACAGATCAGCCTTCAGGTTTTAGAGAATTTACCCCCTTTACCCATTAGAATACTTTCTAGCCACATAGAAAAGCACGGGTCCGTGAATCCCCACGACGCAATCGCACCATGAAAATCAGTGCCACAACCCTGTGTTTTATTACCATTTTTTACACCTCCTCATTTTAATCCGCACTCAGAGACCGATCCTGTTCCCATCAAAGCACACAGCAAGCTCGCATTAAAATCTGGCTCAGCTAGTATTTTAATAACACTTAGACATTCCCGTCCTTTGCATATTTCATCTGCGAAGTGCTTTACAAACACGAATTTCCTAATTACAGGCGGATGATTTACTAAAACTGGAAATTCCTCACGAGTTCTGGCTTTCGCTTTGAAGCTCCAGGACTCGCTCTTGTCCCTCGGCAGTCTGGAAGATCCCTCGACGCCGCTCGTTCGCAGCGAGGCAGGGCAGCGAGGAAGACGCAGAGGCGACGGCGACCTGCCTTGAAGTTTCCGCGCCGGCGGATTTCGGCGCGGAGT
>NW_008824186.1:653917-671382 GCF_000699105.1 Pygoscelis adeliae
CGCAGGAGGCAGCCACACGGAGGAAACATTTTAATTTTAGCTCTTGAGCTTAAACTTGTTCTAACTAGTCATCCGCGGGCAGCGTTTAGGCTGACTCGCCGGAACTTTTATCTAAGGAAGAGAAACCCACAGCGTGCTTGTGTTTCCTTCACGTCTGGGATAGCTCGCTCCCTAAATCCTGCCGCCTGCTTCCCTCCGAAGGTTTTCTTGCTGGGCCTTTTAATCCTGCGGTTCCCCACGATATCCCCACTGTAGCATAGGCTACTTCGGATAATCTCTTTGCGAGTAAAACGCCAGGACGCAGGCTCCGTAGGGTAAATCAGTTATCGCCTTAACAGTTTCTCAGCATTGCAAAGTCAGATGGTGGGTTATACTGGCTGTCACTTGCAAATACACCCGGCTCCTTTAAAGGCAAAAAGTCACTGAGACTAAAGCTGCTGGTCGTTTGAAAACTACGGAGGAAAAGAGGTGTCAATACCACTGAAACTGACACTGGGATCTCCCAGGGCGCAAGCTTTTGGGAGGTACTGCAGTTCCTTTCGGCAACAAAAAGGGGTGATAAATCACTTTTTTTTTTAAAAAACAAACTAAATCAAAATACAGATTAACATGTTGTATTTGCTCTGCGTAGTGCTTCTTCTTATGCATAGATAAGAGTGCTTTGTTTAAAGGCATACTAAGAAATATATTTGTATCAATGTTCATTTGACAGTCATCGAAAGTAATTAGCAGTGCCTGTATGTACACAGCCTTCAACTACATTTTTTCACTAGGCTAGCTGATATTTGGCTGAGCTTGGTTGTAGATAAACAAAGTATAGAATCAGCTTGAGCTACTGTTTTTAATAATATAGTTTGTATCAGGCCAAGAGATACAAGGATAAAAGCATGACTCAAGCCCTACCTGCACTACAGCTTAATCTTTTCAGTTATTCCAATAAAAAAAACCACGGCATCAGCTGTAACATGCATTTCACTTAACTGCCAAATCTTCCTCTGCAGCTTAACTCTTACCGAAAATACATGATCTGCTCTTACAAGAAGAGACATTAAGGATTCTTGTATTCCAGAATAATTGCAGAAACAGTTTAAGCAGTGAGAGAACAGAGAATGTTTAGTCAGGTCTGACTGACAGTGTGAACTTTTTAAAACTTCTGAGATTATTATTTATGCACGGCTATTTATGAAAGTTTCCATTTAACAGTAAGAAAGTATAAAAAAGGGGTACACCACCAATAGACCAGTTCTTCATTTTTGATAAAAACCTCACAGCTTCCTCACCTGAAGACCAGGTTCCACTCTTTCGCAGTGTTCTTGCTGGTGGGAATTCTGTTGGACAACAGAAGAATAGACTCTGCAACCAGTCACTTTGAAAGCAATCAGAGAAATACTGTCTGTGGATTTGTTGAGGCTGTACAATTCCCTATATGCTATCATTCTTGATAAATGTTATGCCACTGAATGGGTCTCAGTTATAACAAACTGTGGTTTATTTTAAACACTGATTATATAATTGTTTTTCATATTTTAGTCAACCTTGGAAAATATTTAAGAACCTATTTTTAGAGCTAATAAAACTCGAGTCTAAATGAGTGTTCCAAATTGAGTGTGATTAAAAAAAAAAAAATCAGGTCTGGGATTTTGTTGTGTTGTCTTGTGATGTCGTTTACCCTCTGGCGAAGCGAGTAGAAAGATATACC
Source organism: Pygoscelis adeliae (assembly GCF_000699105.1). NCBI lineage: Eukaryota > Metazoa > Chordata > Aves > Sphenisciformes > Spheniscidae > Pygoscelis > Pygoscelis adeliae. The sequence goes on from NW_008824186.1 coordinate 655,617, forward strand.
AAGTCAGACCTCTCCAGTCTGTCTCATGACAGCATTGTCCCCTCACTTTCTGATGGCACGAGGGGCTCCCTCAGGTACAAGTAACAGAGTACACGTTCCTCAGATCAGTCGCTGCAGGAGTAGCGTAATGGCATTTAGAAGTGGTGGCACACGTCCAGAGTGAGGAATTTCACCCCACTCTGCAATTAAAAATACTTATATGGAAGTAGAGCTGAAGAATAGGTTGGGGGGGTGGGGGAGTCCCATCGTCGCACTGCATTCTATTAACCAGTGCGGATGTAATGGGTGGGTGATGCAAGTATCTGTTGATAGCTTCTCCAGTGACTGATGTAAGCAATAAACCTGAAATTGCTTTACGTAAGTTCTCCCATTAGCCACACCAAGCAAATAAAAAGCAAGCGCATTATAGAAATAAGCCGCAACAGGCCGTACATCATTATGCTATTGATATAGGCGTCAGGTATTTCGTGAAGCGTGAGGTGAAGGAAGCCAGGAAATTCAAAGTTGTAAAGCAAAGTTTGCCTACTTGTTCTTAGCTATGAAGAGCCTTAAAACCAGGACAAAACCACTTGTGCTCTAGGTCGCTGAGGGACGCGCTCATAGGGAACCATGCAATGCTTGCTCTCGGCCTGTCAGTACCCAAGATAATGATGCAGTAGATCATGACCCTGCTGACCTGCTGGCCCCTGTCCCATGAGGACAGGGCTGAGAACACTGCAGGTGGCACTGTAGTCTCAACATTTTGGTGGGAGGTGCAGTGACTTCCTATAAGCACGTATTTGAATGTGCTCCTATATTGTGCAGGTGAGATTGGGTATATTTATTTGATATTTAAACAGTTACAAATGCAATTGCAATGGGCTCAGTTTTTGTTCCTGCATACAAACTGAATTCAAACATCTTCACAAATCCCCCTCTCTCTCAAACCATTATTAAAACATCAGTATACAAGAGGAAATCACTGTTTGCATTGGACCAGGTACTTCTCCCTTCCCATCCTCTTCTGGACTTGTATATCCTCACTTAGATAATAGAGACAAGCGACAGGGTGCTTGACTTTGACAGGGAATTTGGCTCTGGGCTTTTGCCGGGCACATAGCCAAGGAGAGCTGATTCAGAATCACAGGTAGAAGGGCAGGATTTTTATCTCCTTTCCAGTTCTGAGAGAATGGAAGAGAGAGCAAGCAGCAGAAAAAACCCAACCAACATCATGACAGAAGTCTACCTTCCGGCACCGCCAAGAGAGAGGTGAAAGCTCCAACCAACACCCGCTTTTTTATACCATTCTCTTCTGTCTTCCAGAGCCAAGTCCAGTCTAATCTTTCTCTCATCCTAAGACCAGACAAGCAGATATAGATAGCCATGAATTAAATGAGAAACTAACAGCATTATGAACTCTTTAAGATAAATCTGTGTATACTACCACATTGCTCTATTTATTCAACACCCTATCTGCTTCTCAAAGCAACTGTCAAGGACCAAGGCTGCCAGGCCTCTCTCAGACACAATACCTACAGAAATCAAAGGGAGTTTTGTCCGGGAGACATAATCAGAGTAGAATCAGGCCTTAGTTTCAGGCACCCTTTAAACAAGCATTATCAAGCACTACTACACAAGTCCTGCCTGTTTGCTGCCGTTGGCCACATTTTTTCTGACCCTACGTGGCACTTTCTTTTGTGCCTATGCAAGAGTTTGTGGGACCAGATAGTGAACCAGATCAGAAAAAAATTGATGAGCTTTAATTTAGGTGAGTCCCTGTTGTGGCTCAACGTACAGTCACACAAATGCTTCCACCAATGACAAGGTACGGTGGTAAAAATAAGAAATTGAAGGCACTTGGAAAGGTGGAACTGATTCTTTCAGCAATGGGCACTGTCTTATACTGACTTGCATGTTGACAAAAGCTTAGTTCAGACTGTAAATATCCCTCCACTCACAGTCTAAAGAGAAGGTTTCTGGTAGGAGACTGAGGCTGGAGCTGAAGCTTCATTGACATCAATTACACTCACTTACATTAAACCCAAAATGAGTCAAGTAGTCCAGCTTTCAGCCTTGACCTTGTTTCAGAAACCCACGATCAAGCAATATTATCAGAATGAAGACTCTGTGTCAAATTCAATATATTTCTAGTCCTTAGCACATGTAAGAGATCTGCCAGTTTGAATGAGCACTTTGTAGGGATATCATTTGATGCCTTAAACGTGGAGGGGAGAGGGAAGGCAAATACATTTACTGTAATGAACACCACTGACATACAAAATGAATGACCTATTAATTATTGCCATTTATTCTAAAGCAGCATGTAGCCAGCCATATCAGAGTCTGGTTGATTTACAGTGACAGATCCTTTTCCAAAGAACCTAGAGTCTTGGTTTCAGACAAGATATAGTCAAAGGAGGGAAGCAAGTAAGTGGGTGTGAGAGAAAGAAAACATGTCATCAAGCTTTATTATTGACTGCTTGCGTGAAGCACATTTTCCAGGTTTACTTTAAAAATAGTCTGTGTGCCTATGTCTGGAGAAACATGCACACAGCCCTGCCCCCCTCCCAAATTCTACACTACTTTGGGCTTTTTTTTCCTCCCCCTTTCATTTGCACTGAGCTGGGACTGTAGCTCAATACATGAAAAGGGCAGCACAGGCCTTGAAATAAAATAACAGGTCTGGTGAGGTATGCTGGTTACCGAGTTGAAATACAAGCCATTGCGGATTGTTGGAAGCAGTTGTCCTTTGAAGTCACTTGATATTATTGCTCCTGAGCTGGCATACAACGTTTAAAGAAATGAGCATCGCAAAGTGCAGGGAGTCTATGCGGATGTTACTTCTTTTATACAAACTCACATTGCTAAATGAACTTGGAAGCTTAACAGAAAGGGAAAATTTAATAAACTCAAAGCAAAATTGGGCTCTATATGCAAATTAGCCAAATATCTTCAAGCAGAATTGTCAAACAGTATTTTAAAAAAATACTGCTTGCATAATTTAATACGTTACTTGTGTAAATGCATCAGAGCAGAACCTTCCACGCAGGGTGGATTGTCACACCCTTTCACACGCTGAATAACACCACTGAGTTGGCCTCAGAGTGTACAGTACTAACTCTACCAGGGCATTAGAATATACTCTTAAAATATAACTTCTGCGGGCTTTACACACTGCCTACATACCAGTTTGTTTACACTTTAAGCTTTATTTAGGAAGTTTTATTAAAATCTCCTTCCCTCAGTTTTGAAAGTGTTCCAGGAACCCATTGATGTTCCATAAAAAAATAGTTTCCCTCCCAATAACTTTTTTCCTCCTTCCTGCCAACCTGCTCCTCCCCTACTCATCAGCATCTGCTCTGAATTTCATGAATAGTCTTGTTCAAATTGGTGGGACTCCATGGATTCAGTATTAGGATCCTACTTGGTAAGAAACCTGAAGAAAGAAAGTTTCTTTCCGTGTCTTGGCAAAAACTCATTATTTGTGTAGTACGTGGCAGTCTCAGCAGTATTTTTGTAGTTCTTTATATAATAATGTCATACAGATTAAGGACATACTCTCACCAGCTGTTTTATGCCACTGTTGCTCAAGTCTCTTGACCCCACCCACCCACACACCCCTTTTTTTTTTTTTTAAACATGTTTCCAAGTTACCTTCTCCTAATTTGAGGCAAGTACTTCTCACACAAAGAGGGAGCACATCTCCTCAGATGATATTCTGGGGGGAACGTTACTGTGGAGCACTGGGGTAGGGAGATACAGTTTGTATTCCTGGTTTGAAGAATAATGAGTAATGAGTGGTATTTTATTTCCCTTGGAGCATAAGCTTTTGATGAAGATTTTTACTGTGTGATTGTACACCGTCTGGCAGAAGTAGGCCTAATCTACCAGGGGCCCTCTAGGTACTGTTATAATGAAAATGTTAAACAATTTCACTTTTCTGTGCCTCAGTTCCCCCACCATTGAAATGCTCATGCTTCCCTTTTCTAAATGGTTTCAAATCATCTTTTCCATTTAAGAGCTCAGTGAAACCACTGCAGGGTGTCCTCAGAACACAACCCTGCTAAGTCAGTCTTGGGATTTTATAGAGTTTACTGGGGGGGGATAGAAAGAGCTCTTACATATCTGAAACATACTATCATCAGCTTACTAGCACTGCACTTCATATGGCTTAATTATGTGATTATTTAGTTTATTATCTCTAAAAGAAATACTTTTCATCAGTCAAATTGTGCTCATAAGCACGTCTTTGGAAAATGCGTTGAAAGCCTTTAGGAAAAATACTTAATCCCTGTTTCAATTTAATGTAATCCCCTTGTTTTAATCTCTTACAGTGTATTTTTTTACATGTAATCAGGCTATTAGTTTATTCATTTAATTATCAGTGTAGCCTAACAATTTTTTTTTCCTGCCTTCCACTGAATCTCCACTTGATAGACGTATCTTAAGAACAGATGAAAAATGACTTCGGAAATGGAGACATGGATCACCTTTTGAAAACGCTGGCGCTTGTTTTTCCTACCACTAGCATAGAAGCAAATTATTTGCTTTCAACTGCAAACTTCTAGCTTTTTTATGTTTCCCTTTCTTTCACAGTTGCTCTTCACTTTCTCACAGTAAGGTCTCTCCATAATTCTACTACAGGTTTCCTTTTCAGAGTGACCGGATGACTCATGATTCACCAGTAGGTTAAAAGCTTAAAGCTAGGATTGTCATCTTTTTTATAATCCTGTCCCTGCACATTTTCCATGTCTCCTACTTTCCCTGCTTGGTCTCAGAAAATATTACTCTGACCAGATAACAGAGGGTCAGGCACTAGACTTTTGCCATCCCTCAAAGGAAGACAGAGCCCACACAGCTCCAGGTGTCCTGTGTCTGTAACACACAGAACAGTACATACAGCTGTGCGCCACCCACAGAAGTGAGCTGATTAGAAATGTCTCTCCCAGGCTAATACATAAAGAGGCAGGTTTGAAGCCAGTATATTGTCAATTACTCTTAGCCCTGACAGGGGTAACTAATGATCTTCAGCAGGTGATTCTAATGTGAAATAGAATAACCCGATCATCTGATTATTTTGAATTAATTTTTACATATTTACTGACTTCAGGGTGTTGATTTTTAAAAACAGTATCCCCTGCCCAAGTGTACAGTTAGGTAAGAAAATGCCATTCCGGCTTAGAGGGATTTATAAACCAGTCAGGGTAGTAACAAGCATGGACCTTGCTGCTTTCTCTTCTGGTGAGAGAAGGAAAACTTTCCTGCCTCTGCACTGCCTACATGAATTGGGGATGGACGGGGACAAGAGTGTGGAAAATGAAACCGTGTCAGAAGAGAACAGAACCGATCCCAAGACACACAAACTGGAGAGGAGGTAGCTGAAGGGAACAAACAAGAAAGGACAAAAACCAGCAAGAAGCCTGGACAGGAACGTAGCAGGCAGCATGAATCAACCCCTGCATTGTAACAAGGGAGAACACTCAGTCTGTGATAACCACCGCGCATCTTGCGCTTCAAGCTGTTTCACTACGACCATCTAACAAACAGCAGCCTGGGAGGAGCAGGAGTCCATGCCGCAGCATCTTTACAGCTATCAACACTGTAGCCGGGTGAACAGGAGGAAAGAGAGATCGGTGAGAATCTTGTGATTTTCCCCAGGTTTTGTTAACTCAGCTCTAAAGGCCACTGACTGCAGAATTTGCAATAGGCTAGCATGCTGAGAATTTGAGGATGAAGTGTCACTCTCAAGTTGTTGGGTTTTTTCCTTCACTTTTAACTCATACTTAGCAAATATGGGGGAATGAGTGTTTCCCTAGATGATACATAGTTTATATCAGAGTTTCTCCCCAATACATTCCTTTCCTAGAACATTAAGCCTTAGCTGCTATTTTATGATCCAGGATGTTGTCATGTTGCTCTAAGTGTTTACCTACATGATTTGCCAAAAACAGTGGCACAAAGTAAACAGGGTATTTAGCTTAATTTAATAGGCAAGCTTAAGCTAAAAGCAAATCCAGACCTATTACTCCAGTTTACACAAGCCAGCTTGCAAAGCATGCGCAATGGCATTTCTAAGTATGTTTTGCAAACTAGTTTGTGTAAAACAAGCCAACTGAGCCAGTTTTAAATGTCAGGTGTTTAAAGCCTCTCATCATGTGTCACTGAAGTGATTCACATGTAGATCACTTAATCTAGTTAATGAACACAATTACCATGTTTTGACAATATTAATTGGACCTGTACTTATACTCCTTTCTGCATTTCACCTTCATAACCACCTCCATAATTATCAACTCCTACGGCTTTAGTATGCCCAAAGGAATAGTTTACCTTTATAGAACGTATATTTCACTCTTAACTTCTCTCTCGTTGCCCCCTCCCTCCAATATTTTTCCCCACAAAATTTCCAAGCCTTTTTCTTTTCCTCCAGTCATTAGCAATTGGGCTTCATCTTTGCAAGTAACAAGGGTGAGAGATACCTGCCTGTTCAGAAGTCATCTACCACACACTTTCAACTCAAGGCTTATAACTGCTAAGTTACAGTCATTCCAGCTGAGTTGCTTTCACACCAGTATTCTGGAATTTCTTTTACTTATAAAACTGAAGAACCGACATTTTCCTAGTTCAAAGACGGGTAAACAAACAACCAGCTTATGCAAAAGGGCACAAGCTCCACTGTTTTGCCCAGGATATCAGAATCTGCTTGTAAAAGGAGACAAGTTAGAAACCCTGAAGATGTACCCAGTTAACCCAGTGATTAATTTGTACAACATTTTCAGCTAGAGCTAAATAATATCATTCTTATTAGCATTTGTATAGCAATAGGACCACACAAGATAGAAAGTTATTATACTATGTATTTTTAAAAGACACAGGACAAGGCAGGCCTTGCTCTAATGAGATCACAGCACAGACAGTCAAGCCAGACACCATGGAGATGACAGGCATAGGAGCTGCAGTGACTTGAATTGGGTGCGCAGCAGGTTGGTAACAAAGACAGGAACAGAAGCCAACTCTCCCGATTCCCAATCCATTTTCCTCTCTGCTAGACCCACACTTCCAGCCTGTGATGTGGTACAGACAAAAGACGAGGTATAAATTCATCTGCACCCCTTACTGCCACGGGAGCCGTATACCAGCTAACTTGTGGAGACTTATTCAAGCTATTGAAGAAATACAGGAGGTCAAAGAGTATTGGGAGAGCATTCTACTAGACTACTACATTTCATAACCATGTTTCTTAATAGTCTCAAGCCTGTAATTTTGTACTCTGAGAATTTATGGTTTGAGGAAGATTGTTGATTCATTTACATGTTAGTGGCATAAATAGCTGCTATTTCTAGAAACGCGTTTCATTCTCCAACTCCTGGATATCTGTATTTCTTTCTGCAACAAGGAGAACCACACATACTGTAAAGATCTGTCCATGAGCAAATTTTCCAACTAAAGTTTTTCAATATTGTTAGCAATAGACACTTAGCAAATCTATAGTTTTGGGACTCAGTAAAAAAAAAAATAAATTATGCTTGTGTTTCACTTAGGGCCTCAGCTCTATCATTCACCTTTTTCTCTATGTAATACTGTTACATATTTATGTTATACACTACTCAGAGTCATGAGCCTGGAGAGTTCTCTCAGATTTGTTGATCATGGAAGTCCAAACTTTGTCATTAGTTCAAGTGACACCAACAAATTTTCAGTAGCTCCATGGAAACACAAACAGAAGTTTGGCCTAACGTTTGAGATACCTACCACAGGATTTCAGAAATTGGGATACTCGGTTTGTTCATCAAAATAGCCAAATCAGTGCACTAAAACATGCCTCAATGAAAAGCAAATTGATTTTCACATGATGTATAGTGGAGAACAGAGTTGGTTGGGAAGGTTCAGACAAGGCTGGTATATTTTAATTTGCCAATCCAGCAAAAGCAAAACACTGTGAAGACCAACTCTGCCAAAGCTGGTTCACCCAGTGGGCAGGTATCACTCCGAAGCCTGCCCGGCTTCCTCTCAGATGAGCTCTCTCTAGCTATCGCTGTTCTGCCTGGGACGTGGCTGCCAGCATGAAAGTTTCTCCTTTTCTATCACTCATACCGGGCAATTTCAGGTGAAGAGGAGTATCAGAATCAGTATCAGTGGCTATGGCACCTGAGAGAAGATTATTTCCTTCAGACAGACTATTGCCAGTACAGCCATTTGAACTGAGCTCAGTCCTGAGGTTCTCAGCTTTACTTAAAAAAAAACCACAAATGGAGTATTTTGAAGTTACTGAAGGGCACTGCTATGGAGATTTGTATTGCCACAAGCGGCTTTATTAGACAAATATTCAATACTAAGAAAGATTGCATCTTTTGCTAGGGCTCAAAAGGAACAACTCCAAATATTTTATCATGTATCTTTTGATCTGTCTAGATGAAAGCCCTAGTTATTATATAATACAAACGAACATTATGGCTGGTTCTGTTGTCTAGGAACCCACTGGGATTAGTGCTCTACAAGTCACAAACAGTTTGGTCCCTCAAAAGCTTCTATGTGGGAAGGTAGCCATAATGCACGGTATATGACTAACCTGAGAAATTTCCGGTTTTGTTCAAATCTCTGATGAACAAAATAATATCAAAGACAAGAATGGAAAGTACGAAACCTAGTGTCTAAGTCTGCAAGTTTTTTAGACATTGAATTATGAGCTTTAATAAAAGCGGGCCCTGAATAGTTACTTACTAGATGGAAAAACACAAATCATGGCAGTAATGAGAAAATGGTGCAATTGGAACTTGCTTTCAACATTTCATATGGCTTTATATATATTTAGTATATGACATGCATATACATGCAGCTCTTTTCCTGCTGCTTTGTATTTTGGATTGTGTCTCCTCTTACGACAGTCAGAGACACTAGCTAGAACAGATGAGTGTCTTGCAAAATCTTTCTTAAAAATTAACTGCAAGTACAATAAGTATGTTTAAATGTTGATTAACTGAACATGATCATTAATGTAATGATACATATTAATCATGATGTAGTCAATTATTGAACAAAATAACTAATATCCTGCTCAGTCATGAGAAGATGAGATCACATAATGAAAAAAAGGCCTTATTTCTATCCTTTGCTTTAAAGTTGACAGGTAGTCAAGACTTCTCTAGAAGACATTTTTTGCATGTCAACATACACTCCAAATTGAAGAAAGAGGCGTCAAAAGTATCTCACAATTCCCAACAAATTCTTCCAATAGCGTAATGTTTGCAAAAAATCAGAACTCGTGTTCATAAGCTACTCAGTTAAACAAAAGATGACTAAGGTTGATTTAATTTTTCTTCCTGATCCCATATTTGAAGTATGAATATCATTTAGACATCAGTAGATTAAAAGTATGTCAATGAAGGACAAGTACAAATTCAAATTACTAAGGAGAAAAATTAAGTTAATTTCAGTGTGGAATGTTTGTAAGCAGTGTGTAATCAGTCTTCAGTTTAAATGACTCTTAATTAAATAATCTATTATTATGTTCACTGGCAAATCGAGCCTAAACATGTACAAGTGCAAAAGCTAAAAGATCCAACTACATTCAGCATTCAAATATAAAGAACTTTTAGTACATTAACATTGGCCAAAAATGTATTTTTGTCTGTGTGGGTTTTGGGGGGTTTTTTGTTTTGGTTTTTTTGGGGGGGTTTTGTTTGTTTGTTTTGTGGGGTTTTTTTAAATCCTTAAGGGTATGAAGTGCAGCTGAACAATCCATTGCATGTTTCACTAGGAGTAATAAGGGTCAAATTCCAGCCCAAGGTACAAATGTTAAAATTTCCATGACATTCATGAGTTATATATTCACATCTGAGTGCAGTCTGTCCATAAACAAATATAAGCCTACAAGGAGACATTCTCCAACACTGTTTGAGAAGTCTGCTGCTCACTTGTCACTTGGGCACACCCATGCCTAATTTTCTTTTCAGCAAATAGCATTATCCTCTATACCCCCCACTCTGAAGCAATTACTCATTTCAAAAAATAATAGAACAGTAGTCCCCAAGTGACTGCATTCAAACATCTTTCTTGATGCTAAGCAAACATCACACCATTTGGAGTATAGTGCCTGAGCTTGGCCCTGTTTCTGAAAAAGGATTAGCACAAGCCAACCAGTCTGGCAGGACTGACAGTCATTGACTTCAAATCAAACATCATCTCCACCCCAGAGTATGCCCGCAGGGGCTTCCTTTGTGAGATTTGCTGAGGGGAGAGAGGGTGTGTATAAGACACTGAAAGCCACCTCTCAACTTAGGAACCCAAGTCCCGCTTTTGGAAGAGGTGCAAGTTTAAGTGTCTTTAACTACCAGTGAGACCTGTCCTCCAAAATGTTGTTGTTTCTGAAAATCACGTATGAAAACAGTCCAAAATCACTTAGACTCTTTTTGAAAAGCGTAGCTGTGCTACATAATTCAAACATTATGCCTTTGATACTTAAAGTTGTAAACTAATAACAAGGGAAGCATTTTCTCCTGGAAGACCAGGAGAAAACTTCCGCATGGAGAATGTTTGCAATGTCATACACTGAAACCTGTCTGGAGTTACCACTGGTGACTTTCTCGCAATTCTGAAGAATCGCATCCAGTTCTTATTAAAATACAGACCGAGGACAAACATGGAAATATTTAGGATCTTTCCTAAGCTCAGCTTTTCTAGGTCATAGAAATACATGGGTAGGAAGTGAATTAAGTCAGCACTGTCCCACTGAACTGTTTTTTAAAAGCTCACATTCATAACACTGTAGTATTCTCCTTGCTGAGCATACACATCTCAGTGCCAGATCTGACCAGGTCCACAGTGTAACTGAGCAAGATAATCACCGAGATTTATTGTGAAAGCTGAGGTTTCCACAAATCCAGCTGCCTGACTTAGCTGATGCTCAGACAATGTCAAATTTGCAGAATAGAAAAAAAAAAAAACAATTGTCCCAGCTCCTGACTTCTTTCTAAGTGCTCCCACATCCAATTTACTTTCACAGAATGAAACACAAGTCAAGAGCTGCCACTACTAAAGGCATAAGCTTAGCTCTACTACTCCACCAGGATGCTAAGAATATGAGACATATCCAAAGGTAGCTGGAAGAAACAACACTGCATGTGAATGCTCGATCCCTGGTTCCCTAGCTTTGGAAACCTATCAATGCCTTTGACCAAGGAAAAAACCTCAGCACTGCAATCTCACATTCAAGATTGCAAGGGTTTTAACTTACTGTAATTAATATTACAGAACATCAGCGCTGATAACAGAATTGCTTCGGCACCTCGAACAAGTGAGATCATTAACAGAACCCCACGATGGTCCCACTTCACTGACAGATAGAGGGGCAGAGCATGCAAGCAGGACTACCACCCGAGTTCATATGCTCCTGACACTAACTCACAGATCCACTGCTAGTGGACCCAAGAACACCGATTCAACAGGCTAATACAGGTCCTTGTTCTGCTGTACAGCCCTGTCTTTTCCTACTGGCATAAACTAATCAAGTATGGTTTCACTGAATAAAAATAATACGTCAGTAACTATAATGCAAGCTAGACCAAACTCATATCTGAGGTTCATACTTCAAATACTGGCCAAGGGAGTGAATAATTATTATGTATTTATTATTTTCTGCTATAAGCCTCCCCGGCGAAAGAGCTAGAACCCGTAACTCCATCAACTTCAAGGGGTTTAATATTCATGACCCTGAGAAAAGATGCATCCACACAGAGTGAAGTTGAACAGTAATCTGACTTTGGAGAATCATGCCATGTAGTGTGCCATTTTTTCCTCTGACATCATTCTTGTCCTGACTTCACTACACTGCATAAAAGTGGGAAAGAGAGATGCACACGCAGATCCCAAAGATGTGTTACACTGATAGTTTTGACATGTTTATGGAGAAAAATTGCATGAAAACAGATGTTTACAGAAAGCCTTAACATTAATCTTGTGCTGGTAAAGCAATCTAGAGGGAAGAAATCCACTTATACACAAATGTAAGGCGTTGATATAAATCTCCTTTTTTTCTATCACTTGGCAAAGAGACGAGAAGAATCTTAGCCATTACTGTTGGGTGGACTTCTAGCCAAAACTGATTGCTAGAATCATTAAAAAACCCCTCTTAGCCCAGTAAATATTTCATGGAAGAAAAAACTGCCAAAAGTTTATGTCAGCAAGTCTTGCCAAAAGAGGCAAGACCATATCACCATATACATTCATATACAAAAACCTAGTCAATTTTGTATATACAGAAAATTCATACATGCTCATCTTCAGCATGAGCTGCAAACATTTATAGCCTGAAAACAAACATTCAGGGAGTGTCCAGACTAGCCTTTCTAAACAGCAAACAATTAACTCAAGGCAAAACTATACTGCAGATATGCCCGAATCCAGACTGTGTTTCATTCCCTCTGGCTGAGAGGAGAACTGAGGTTGAGTGGAGAAATAACTTTTTTTCTGGGAAGCAAGCAGAAGCCCTGTTGCTCTGAAGAAAAGCCATGAGGGAAGAAATGGGTTTGAAGAGCAACACAGCAAGAAGTAGCCAACAGCTGACTGCGGCACTTACTGCTCTCTTCCTATGCCACTGCACGACAGCATTCAAGGAAAGCAATGTGGAAAAGGAGCACTACAGAGTGGGATTTGCAGCAGCAGTTTTAACATGTTTCAAAATATTCCTTTCTTATTAGGCACCTAATTGTTCCAGCACTTAAAAAAAGTCCTGGCTTTTCTGACAGAAGAGAGCTGCTGCTAACTAGCATCCAACACAGCTTGCCCAAGGACTTTGCCTCCCCTCCCAGCACAGAGCAGCCAAACAGGCCAACCATTTCAGCATGAGTATGTTACAATGACAGTTACCCTCCTCCTCATCTTGTTTCAGTAGGGAAGCCAAAGCAAGACATAGAAGAGCTGCAGCATCTTGGCAAGGGCCCTTATTAGGCAAACAAAATATATCAATCTTTTATATAAATCATCCACTGTGTTGCAGGCAATTTTGATGTGTTTTAGGAGTCGTGAGAATTGCTACAAGATATAATCTATACTTAACAACTCAATCCGCTCATCCAGTATCCATGCCAGCAGTGATAACATCTGCTGTCTTCACATGGCTGCATCTTCTCTACGCAATTGCGTTCATCTGCAGTCTCTCTCCCTGCTACTTAAATTCGCTTTCTCCTTTTGTCCCCTGCTTTTTCAGACCTTAGTACAAGGCACCAGTCCCCTCACTACACCTCTTGGTCAAACTCCACTGGGTGCCAGTGACCTCGGGGGACTGGGAGCAGGGGGGAAGGAGGCAGGCAGCCAGCTCCTGGGGGAAGGTGAACGGTAGGAGGGGGAACTCCTTGAACCAAAACACCACGTTTCTTCAGGAATTCAAGGCCTTGGAACAGCACAGTGCAATAGTGCAAGCCCCATAGTAATAATTGGGCCCAATATTTCTTCTTCGGAATAGAGGCTCTCCCTAGAAGATTCCACATTTATAGGAGTACGTTAATTATTCATTCAGATGCTTTTTAGCTCCACTTTGTTGCTGTTAAACCAGGAACAGAACCATGTAACTGAGCAATTTATCAGGCACTTAATTGAGCTACAGACCTGGAGTAGTGCTGTCTGCAACTTAGTCTCACAACTTCATTCCTACAAGGGTTAAGAAAGAAACCACAGGAAAGTACGAGGATGATATATTATGTCTTGGTGGGCATTTCTCAAATACACCACCTTGGGAAAAGCAAGGCTTAGGAGTATTACTGAATCTTCTAATGATTCCAGATGTTCAGATTATGGCACTAGCCAAAAAACCTATTTTTTTCCCCTCCTGTACTGTAAAATTATGAACGTTTCTTTCATATGATGAACAATGGTGTCTTACTATAACACATGATACAAAAGTGGCAGCTCTTAAAACAATTATGAAGATTCACCTAAAAAAAGAACTCAGTAGCAAAGTGCTGTTACTGGCATTACTCCCAGTCTATCTCTAGGATATATCCGAGGTAGAATTTATGGTCCAGAAAACCAATCTATAAGGCTAACTTGGTTTGATTTCAACACACTAGCTTAAAAATAAATATTTATGTAGCTTAAACAAAAGTGGCTTAGTGGCTGAATATATCCTGGACTCTGGAACTGGCTTCCTTCCTTCACCTAACACAGCTTGAATTGGTATCTTTGGGGCGCGCTATTTTGCAACCCATGAAAAGCAGAAAGTTGAAAAAAACCAAACAGGTGGATGTGCAAGCCAGCTGTGTGGGTTACAGACTTTTCACAGTAGTCTAGCCTAAAATATTTTTAGCAATTCATTTCAAGAAATCTTTACATCCCTTTTTCACACTTGAGAGTATCAATAAACTCAGCTCTAAGGAAAAAGTAAGAAGCCTCCCCGTTCCCTACAGTTTTCCATAAAAACAAGCCCTGCCTTTCCCCTCCCTGACCATACGAAGGGGATCAGTCTTTGGCGATGAGGTGAGATGTACGTGACAGTAAGTTTGCACACCAGCTACTTTAGCTGCTCTACACCAGACACACTTTGATCTTCTGATCAAAACGTATTTTCATTTTGAACATTTGCATCCATTCTATATACGTATGAGCTCTAGTCATGAAAACAGAATGTGCTCATATGACTATGCCAAACATCACTGAGTTTTATACAGTAGTTCCTAGGAATTGAGAGAAGTAACAGCAAGAGCTTAAGAAGGCATAACAACTCCTTTTATTAAGCAATTTATTGTGTTACTCTGCACCCCCACAACCTTGGAGAAAGGGCTGGGATACATGTTCATAGGCCCAGCAGTGAATTAGATGCAACTTGTATGAAAAGGGTGGCTCTTGCCAATACAAATCAGACAGAGTATTCCACAATTAACTGCTAACTTCTGATTTTAAGAGGATGGTTTTGAAGGAAGAAAAGCCCTTTCCCTAACTATGTATTTCTTTTGTCTATTTAATTCAATATGAACAAAACCAGAACTTTGCTAGGGTATCATTAAGGTTAGATGTCTGAACTACTTGCTAGAGAAAATATACTTTATTGCTTTTATTTCTTAAAAAGCTGCAATTTGAAATTTCTCAGGACATAGGAAAGTTCAAATAAATTGCTGTTTTTATAGCACTCTCAGATCTCCAGATGAAAAGCTTAAGTGCATAACATCAGCCAGAACAGCTGTAACATTATGTATAAACGTTAAGTTAAATGTCATAGTTTAGCAAATTGTAACAGCATCAATTTTCATCCAGTGTCCCAGCCAAAGCATTCAGTATTAAGACCTACATTAACTGTGTGATCAGAACAAAGTCCTAGATGCCTTTTCTTTCTCGTACTGGCATTAATTAGCCTCAGATTGTAGGGTTCCACTTGAAAAATAAGGAACACACAGTAATCAAAGCCACATCTGTATATGTATAAATATGCCAAAAATCAAAAGGCTTGCATAGATGCTTCCCAACAAATGTTTAATCTTTTGAAACTTGGAGGGGGGGGAGTTCCATTTGTTTCACATGCTTTTCAATGCAAAAAAGATGCTTGAAGGACCCCCTCCAATATTGTGCTGCTAGTAAACAGGTGTTTTTTTTTCCCCGAAGTATATGTGCCAAGCTGCCATGACACATCACCTCATGGAGGCCTCTAACCACAGGCTGGCACCCTGCTTGCTTAGGCCAACTTTAACCATCACCTCCATTACAGTGGGATATGGTCAGTCTACAACAGGGAACAGGTGCACAAGGCAGCTTCTGGTATTCACTGAAGGTATGGGAGAAGGGAAAGGTCAGGCTGCATTTG
>NW_008824186.1:671425-674617 GCF_000699105.1 Pygoscelis adeliae
GGAAGGGTGGAGGTAACTGCCACCCAAGAGCGGCCCATAGCACAAAGATTAAGGAGCTCCAGAAGGAGGTGGGATCAGTGGGTTTGGATCCCCTTAGGCAAAGGAGGGACCTAAACCTGGGTAACCTGCTTTGTGGATGAGACTTCAAAGCTGGGACGACTACTCCTCTCCCACTCACACGCCCTGAGGCGTGGTTTTACACACACCCCTCACACAGTGCTTCCTAATGGCTCTCGAGGGCTGCACACACCGACTGATCGGCCGGGTGGCTTCTCTCACTGAGCTCCAGGTCCCCTCAGGCACTCCACTCCGCATGAGGAGCTGCCCTAGCAATTCTGCTACTCAGCTCATCGGCCCTTTCTTCGTGCCTCAGTTCCCGGCTATTAAAAGGAAACAGCACTTCACTAACTCACTGAGGTTTTCCGAAGATAAAATACATTAAAACTAAGCTGTCAGAGCATGAAAACAGATAATATTTGTAAGACTGATAAATTGAAAGACACAAGAGCCCCAAGTGCCTCATATGCCACCTCTGAACCACACTCTGGCTCTGAGCAGAGATGCCAGAAGAGGTTTGCCCACACGATAAAGAAGCCTTGGAGCTCCGCTCCTCCAAGGGCCCCGAGCCCATAGAGTTAATTGCATTAAGTCTCATATAGGTCCTGTAGGGGGAAAAGAAAAGCATCTCTCGGGTTACTTAGAGGTTGCAAGGAGGACCTCTGAGGGCATTGAATTGCACAGGCTGATTATTCTCTGTGCCAATAAGCTTTGCTGAATGTAAAATTAAGACAGCTAATTAGTGTAAATTCAGTGTTACATTAGCCATAATCTATTTAAGCGATATGACTGCAGTGAGGAAGCCCACAAGCTGCTCAGGACAAGAAAGTGTTCTGCTTAAAACAGAAAAGCTTTCATTTGGATATATTGCATTTCTTTTCTCCAATTTGTTTTGAAAAATTATGATGAAGGATTAAGTACCACTAACGGATTCAGTGCTTATCCTTTAGTTCTGCTTAACAACCATAATAAAATATATTTATTTTGAGATATTAATTTTTAATTTTTTAAGCTTTTGAAAACTTCAGAAATACATTTCACTTGCTGAATTTCTTTTAGTTTAGTAACACTATGAAATCTACATAACTGCTTTAATATTTACTGGTACTAATCTGGTCCCGCTGAAGTCAATAGCAAAAATGTCATTATTTTTACTGAGTACAGGTTCAGGCCCATAAGAATACAAAAAGATATTTAAAAAAAAAAAAAATCGCATTTTGAATAAGATAAATCTCATTCTCAATATAACCCAATTTCTTGCAGTAGCTTCAGTGCCTTTCCTTTCAAGGATTTGTATTCTGGAAATTAGAAGGGTTTTTTTACATTTTTTAGTACTTTTTTTTTTTTTTAATGCTCATAAGCAAATACGTTAACAGGCTCAAAAGATTTATTAGCCAGTCTTAGAATGACATGGTCAGTAAATGAACTCTCTAGCAAGCTTCTTTCTTGCTATACTTAAAAGATTAGTAACAAAGGAGAAAACAGAAAATCTGAATTGCAAGAGCTTAGTGTGTTCCACCAGTTGACAAAAGAAAGAGGATGAATCCCTTTGCTCCCACCCAGGGAACAGATATTTCGTTGTTCCTCTGTTTGGTGACTGTCTGCAACTTGTCTGAATACCTTTCATTTGGTAATGGCCGGGAACTGTAATCTTACCATCTGACATGGCAGAAGGACAAGATGATTCTGAATAGAGGAGCAGTGGAAAGGATTTTAAACAGACAACCATCCTTTCAACTACTACAATAAAACAGGTACAGAGACACAGAAATGTCTTGCACAGGACACTAAGTTGACATTCAATGCCTAGAACAATCTGTATAATAAAGGAGCAGTATAATGAAGATCAACTTCCAGTATTTAGCATTCCAAAGCAGAGTAGTTCAGGCCTGCTTGAAAAAATTACTTCTAGAGGAGATCTGAAGTGTTAACAGACAATTTCCCCCCTGCTCCATTTTAAAAGCTTACGAAACTAGGAGCATGAAATAACTCTCTCATCTAGAAATCAATGTTTTGTCATGGTGTGCTTGATTTTATCTTGCTTTCAAACTGCTTTGATTAATTATATCATTAAGCATTAATTTCAAAGCGTTTTAGATATTACGCATCCAGATTTAACATACCTACTTTTCCAAAACACAGCAAATTGTATGTGAGGGTTTCCAAAATATAAAGCAAATCTTTCAAAACACTCCTAAGCACCAAGCTCCCTTTCAGAAGGGGAGAAGAGTTTGCATCCCCATACAGGTGCACAGCAGCCTCTGCGCATACAGACATCCGTGCTCCTGTTGCACCACTCCTTGTTTTTGCAAGCCTTGCCATATAAACACCATGTAACCAAGATGTCAGGGGGAGAAGCGCAGGATATCCTGAAGGGACAAGACCAAAGCATTCTACATATAAGCTCTCCTCTGAACCCAAAGGATGTCTTTATTTGCATTTACATCGTTGTCACAAATATGCTTATTTGTAATGCCTCAGAAGTCATTGACACAAACACACTGATATGCAGTATTTTAAATCTGTTCACATCAGATCACTTTCAAACAATATCTCCTGCTTATAATCATATTTTTCATCTATTTAAGATGCTTTCAGGGAAAAGACAAACCTTACGAAAAGAAGTAGAGGCTGCAAGAAGTTAATGGAATCCAATCATAATGTACTTTCTTGACGGAGCAGGGAGCTGTCAATAAGGAGAACAGAATGAAGAACACAGATGAGTATCTGCTGAGATAATTTAAGACCAGCAGACAGTGTCCCAGATTCCTTACTGGATCCATAGGTTTTCCCTTATTACTCAGTCTTTCTATGGTTACAGAAAAACAACAACAGAAATTTCTTCTTTGTACTGAATGAACCCCTTCACACCCAGGAATTGGATATCTTCCCACAAAATCATTTCCAGGCCAGTTAAAAAAACCCAAACCTTTCTTCTAGGTGTTTACATCTGCAGCGCTAGCAGGTATGTGAAATCAATGTTCTCCCAATTAAAACACTCCATATTAAGAAAAAAAAAATCCTTGCAAACAGAAAATAAGCTTCACTAGAATAATGACTTTCTTCTAGAAAATCGCTGCAAGTAAGCTGATAGTCTGGTACAATAGCACAGTGTTCAAATGATGTGAATCGAGG
>NW_008824186.1:674633-679194 GCF_000699105.1 Pygoscelis adeliae
ACAAGCCCCCAACAATTTAAAGTGGGGAGAAGAAAGAGAAAGTTTCATAATTTAAGGAAAAACATCGGACACATGGTACTCTCTCAGACAAAAAAAAATGCTGCTCTTAAGGTGTGTTACTTGTCAGCTCCCAAAAAGAAAAAGTGAAAAAGGCAGCCGACCAGAACCCAGGGTAACATTCTCCAAGAGAATCCCCAAATTTCAGGACAAGACTCCTAAAATCTCCCAAGATGAATTCATTCAGTGCTGCATAGTCTCTCTCCATGGCGTGCCCAGAACACTAGGAGAGCATTCAACCCCATACCCTTCAACTGAAGCATTTTAACGCTACAGCATCCAGCAGAAAGCTAAAACTTCTTTTCACCTTGACTGAAAGAAAAAAATGGATATATAAGAATAAATGCTTGTACAATACATGGATGATAGGAAAAAAGTGATAGATAACATTTTGGCCTAGAATTTCTGCAGATTCTGGAAATAAACAGGTGACAAATGGCTGTAACTGTAGTGAAAGAAACTGGGAAAAACAAAAGGAATGAATAAGAGAGAGAACGCCAAATTACATGCAAAAGAAACAAAAAGCCTGTTATAGGCAAAGCATGAATGCAAATCACGAAACATTCGTTCCGCTAATTTTGCCAAGTCTGATAAAAATATTCTATTAGAAAAACAAAAAAAAGAACAGCAAAGTGTTTGAGGGGTTTTTTTGTTTGGTTTGGGGGGTTGTTTTTTTGTTTTTTTTTTTTTTTAAGAATTTTCACACTAAAATGGATCTATAAGAAATTTCTTGTTAAAAAATTATTTATTACTGGGGTAGAAAACAGCTACTTTTAACCCTTGGGGCATAGTGAAATGTACAATATTACAGTCCAATGAAAGGGGTCTTTGTAAGACCACAGTATGTATGTTGTTCTTCCGCCATCCTAATTATTATAAAAGATCCACTTTACATCAGATGCCTCTAGGCATACCAGGAACGTGACACTAGTGGACTTGATGGTAGTAAGAATCACGCAGATAAACTCTGCTTTAGCTATTGTTACGAAAAACATCCCAAATTCTTGGCTGAGGTTAAATGGAAATAGTGATGGAGATGTCAGTTGGAGATGTCATGAGGGTCATGACTGTGTGAAATGAAGTAGGAAATCATTTAATTAGGTCATGAATCATTTTAATTGCTGTGAGATGTTTTCACAGACTGGTCCCAAGCATTTTGCTTAAATACTTGAAGAACAAATATTTTCTGTAGATATTAATATTCTTTGAATTTCGACAACTGTAAAGAAGATTGATAAAGCTTTCATTTGTTTATTGATCGACTCCTGAGAAACAGTAATAAAACCAGAAAGAGCAGCTGATTTTGATATTTTAATCTTACTGGTTCTATATGAAATAAACCCTATGAATCTGGAGGAGCATGGAAAAAGGCAATAAGCAAGAACACCAAGAAACATGTGCAAACACCTCAAGAACTGAAAGTGATATAAGACAGCCTGTTTTCATTAATATTTTCTGAAATTTTTCTTCCACGTTTGCTAGATTTGGTGTTCTCTTAGGTATCACTCGAATACAAATGGCAATAGGTGCAATCTAGAAGTCAAAAGCATCACAAACAACTGGTAACAAAAATAAGCCAGGAAATGCCTGGTTTCAGTGAACTAGGAGTAGGCCCTGGATGCTACTGCTGAATGATTTGTATTATTGGATGATTCTGGTATTTTAGTATTGCTCAATAGAGCATTAAATGGCACACGTGAATACAGAGATATATCAAAAGGTCAACATGAAACAGGAAACTGAGTTTTAGACACTAACAACATTAACTGTGTAATTTATGCATAATTTTTACACATTAAAGAACCTTCTTTAACGTAAGCAAGGGAATCTAGGAGACAAGCCTGGTGCTTGCAGCAACGTCACTAACAGTTTAAAAGTTCACTAGCACAATGCATGGCATTTTAAGTTTAATATTTGCTAAAATTGATATATTTGTTGGTGGCTCTGAGGCTATAAATTGATCACATCATTCACTGCAGTTGGTGCACCATTGTTTAGCAGTTGTATACAAGGGATGGCCATACAAACAGGAGCGAAAGCCCTCCACTGTCAGGCTAGCCATGACTAACTGAAGAGAATGAATGGCACGTTTGTTGTGGACCAGTGAGGATTTAATAAACAGCAGTGTGAAGTACTTGTTGACTCTACCTAAGGAAGGTCACAACATGTCACAATTGATCATCTGCAAGCAAACATTAGTTTAAAAAACATACTTCAGACTCTAATCAGTGTTTCTGTAGCAGAATAATACATTCTCTTCACTTCTGCAGGTAACTAGATGGTGAGTTTCACACTGTATAATTTGGGGAATCAAGCACCGAAGGGAAGTTGTTGCACATCTTTGCATGCAGATCAATAATGAATTGGCACAGAGATTCTTTCAATTCTAACAAAGGATCACTGGCAGTAGCCTTCATGACGAAATCAGAGAGCCCAAAAGAGAAGACTAGTGCAAGGATTAAGTCTTGATTGAAGATGTAACTGTCAAAGAATCATTCTGTGATAATAAATATAAACATACTCAAATTTATCATTCCTGGTGGAGTACAAAAGCCAAAAAGTCCTTAGGCTGGCACACGCTTCTGAAAGGGGACCGACATAAAATGGAAAGAAAACTAAAAGCAGTAGCTAAAAGGGCAAAACAGAACAAAATAACACTTTCAGGTGACATGGCAGCTATATAAAATCACCATTGTAGGAATGCATTTTTGCAGCTTTAACATTAGAGAGTATGCATTATTACCTCTATTTGAAAAACTCCACAGCTTTATGAAAGGTCGCATGAGAAGTTAGCAAAGGGGATTATTAGTCTGAAGAAGGCCATTAGCATTAAAAGGACGCCCTTTGAAGTCTTGCCCAAATGAACTAAGGAAAAAAACCCAGTACACTCTGGCAAGTTAAATGCAAAACCATAATAATAGAGGACAAAAACAATTTTGAAGAATAACTTGCTAAAGGCATAAAATCTAATAATAAAAACTTTTTCAAACACATCAGAGGCAAGAAGCCTGGCGGAAAAGGACCTGGGGGTGTTGGTCGACAGCCGGCTGAACATGAGCCGGCGGTGTGCCCAGGCGGCCAAGAAGGCCAACGGCATCCTGGCCTGTATCAGAAATAGTGTGGCCAGCAGGAGCAGGGAAGTGATAGTGCCCCTGTACTCAGCACTGGTGCGGCCGCCCCTCGAATACTGTGTTCAGTTTTGGGCCCCTCACTACAAGAAGGATGTTGAGATGTTGGAACGTGTCCAGAGAAGGGCAACGAGGCTGGTGAGGGGTCTGGAGAACAAGCCTTATGAGGAGCGGCTGGGGGAGCTGGGGTTGTTTAGCCTGGAGAAAAGGAGGCTGAGGGGGGACCTCATTGCTCTCTACAACTACCTGAAAGGAGGTTGTAGCGAGGTGGGTGTCGGTCTCTTCTCCCAAGTAACTGGCGAAAGGACGAGAGGAAATGGCCTCAAGTTGCGCCAGGGGAGGTTTAGATTGGATGTAAGGAAAAATTTCTTTACTGAAAGAGTAGTTAAACATTGGAACAGGCTGCCCAGGGAAGTGGTTGAGTCACCATCCCTGGAAGTATTTAAAAAATGGGTAGATGAGGCGCTTAGGGAAATGGTTTAGTGGGCATGGTGGTGTTGGGATGACGGTTGGACTCGATGATCTTGGAGGTCTCTTCCAACCTTAATGATTCTATGATTCTATGATTCTATGAAAGGATTACTGGCAGTAGCCTTCATGACTTATCAGTGAGGATTGGAAGAGATGGAAAAAATCTCTGCCACAACTACTTCAGAGACAGAAAAAATATGAACTATTAGTAACCAATAGGTGCTACTGTACTTACCTTTTCCTCACGTAGTCTATGGAAGAGAATGTTTGAAGCTCAATATACCAGAGTAAAAACCAATCATTATGAATGACACATCAGAATGAAGATAAACTGCTAAAACCTCATGCAGGTCTTTTAAGCCTCTCATGTTTTAGAGAGTTTTCTTGGTAAGATTGCAATGAGCGGCTATGCAAATAAGTATATTCCTACCTACGGCTCTATAGTAGCTAAGGGCCTACAGCCCTATCACTGAAGGAAGAGCTAAGGAAATCAACTGAGCTTCAGAGGGACAGAATTTTATAGTGGGAAGAATAGAGCTGTAGGGGGTTTTGCCTCACAGTATATCTACTTGCAACCTGCCTTCTGTCCAACATTGCTAACCTATGAAGGCAATTCCCCCCCTCATCCCGCTTATGCTTGCTTGTGGAGGGAGAACAGCAGCAGATACAGCATCATCTGCTCCCCTACTTCACAGAAGAAAAAGTTGACATCAGCCACATAGCCAGCTAAAAGAAAGGGGGTTAATTTCTGCTTTATTCCTCTGTGCACTCATGTACCTAGAGGGTAATAGTTACCTCACAGCAGTACCATTCATATTTCAGAATATATTATGGTACATTAGTATCTATAATGTCATGTAGATATACTGCTCCAAGACACTCTTCAGTACATCTTGGGTCCCGTT
>NW_008824186.1:679209-683403 GCF_000699105.1 Pygoscelis adeliae
TTCCTGCCCAAAGGTCATTAAAATAATGACTAATGATTCTTCTCAGTTCCTCTCAGCACCACATTACAGCAGATTCTGCCGGTGTCAGATACTTCCTCTCCTTTTTGTTACAGGGAGGTACCTAGCATTATTCTTGAGAGTCCTTTGCCCAGCATCTCAGGCTGCACTGACTGCAGATGCTCCAGAAGGAACAGACCCCATTTACCTCCTGAGGAGACAATGACTGCCTGAAACCCAGCTGAAGAATTGGAAGAGGCCAAAAATGGGTTTCTTTTGGTGACACCTCCCCCTCAGATGCATGTACGTACAGTAACTTCTAAGAAGCTGCAAGACAAAACACTCTGAGGGCAGTACGTAGGAGTGAGGATGGGTTAGCTTTTATCGTTCTAACAGTACATGAATACCACGGTGGTGATGAACTAACAACCTACTTGAAGAGATTGCTTTTAAGATATACATAGTCTCTATCTGACACTCCTAGTACAATGAACACCACCCAGCTAACAAGCACAGCACCTTTCTGTAAAGGAGAAACAAGAAGTGCAGGCATATTTGTTTGCTAGGTCCTGCCTGGGTTGCCATAACAACAAAGATGTCTTGATCCTACATTGCACTTGGACTGCCAGGCAGTAAACTACTGTCCCAAGCCAAGCTTTACAGTAGGATATTGACCCTAGTTTTAGAAAGGACAGATTTGAAATTACAGTAATAGCCAAAGTTTGCTGTTGTTTTTTTTTTTTAAAGTAGTGAACTATTTTAAAATTGACTCATACCTTTTAGAATGTGAAGGATATATGAATTTATTTCATCTGACTGAAACAGAGGAGGACTGTTTAAGTTACAAAGTTTTTCAGGTCATACTGTGTTTTCTCTACTGTAATTTTAAAAAAAAATCTAAAGTGATTACAGAGGTCACACATCAGGTCTCTAATCAAATACAACTCACAGCATAAGGATTCCTGTTCTTAATTCAAAGAGGTGAAGAATGGAATGCTTTGGATGGAGAGGACTTCTCTACTCAGGTATGAATAGATGGAGTTTTCATAGACACACTTCATAATAACTGTTCATGTGAACTATACACATTAAATGCAGTTATGAATACATTTTCTTCCTCTTTAGAGTGAAGGCCAGGGTCTGGTCTTCCATTCTTAGTTTAAAAACACCCCAAAAATTATTATCTTCACTAGAATTAACTCAAAGCACTTAATCAAAGCAATCACTACCTGTCTAATACTAATTTCTATCTTTTTGCATGAAAGAGTTATATAAATAATTTGCACTTAGAGAAGTATAATAACATATTTAAAATCAAAGACCTCAGTTTCTGGGAAGATATTTAAACAGATTACCTACCTGGAGAAAAGACAACAAATCAATGCACATAAGCTTTGTGTGCAAGTAGGAGAATTAGTATACAAGTAGGAGAATTAGTCTTTTTTTTTTTTTTTTAATCCGTGCTTTAAACACCGATCAAAATTCCACAGTCCTTATGCAGACAAAACTGCCTCCGAAATCTTGAACTGGAAATGCAGGATCTGGCCAGACACATATTTTCCACAAGTCCACAAAACAATCCTTACATTTATTTTTATGTGAGAAAGAGAACAAACTGAAGTTAATTCTTTTCTGAAATTAATGGCAATTATTTTCCAAGACACAGAAGCAAACAAGGTGATAAAAACTATGTTCTGAGTCTTCTCACTCAGAACACGTTATTCAGTGAATAGAATCAAATCAGAACCTTAGCTGTATAATAAAATTTTCAATATTTTCTAATATCATTAACATGGGTTTATTAAAATGAAAATACTTAAAAAGACTCCTCCGTTTTCCATACTCTCATTACTTACTTTTGTACTTCGTTCAGTTTAGACAATGAGACAAGCATTTTCATTTTCCTGCTCCCATCCACTAGACCAAAGCTACAAAGTGCTAGCTTTTGTGACATACTTTACAGACACAGAACTTTTCTGCTTTCATTAGAAACTTATAAAAAATACTATCAACATTAAGGTCGGTGAGGAGGGGGGGGGGAGGTAGGTAATAACACACACACAAAAATATACCTTTAATTCTAAAGCCTAGAATGTGCTTTTAAAGACATGTAGATAATATTTATAGTTTTGTTTTGTTTTTTAAACTTAATTAGAATAGTTTCAATGATGCCAAAGCCTACTGTCCAGCACACCCATATGTGTGCACACTTATCTGCAGAGAGGATGGCAATCGGTTTTTCCAGACCGACGTTTCTGGCATTTTACCTCTCGATCCCCTTGACTGCTCGGTCTCCCAGGTCTCTCCCGGAGGGCGGCAGCCCTGCCCGCGCTTCCTGGCTGAGTGCAGGCACAGTGGCAGGAGGGGACGCCTTTGTTAGCCTGTCCTTGAAAAGTTGTGAAGCTACAAAAGAACATTAGGGATGCACTGAGGAGGCTTTCACCCATTCTTTTGCCTTTTCTTCCCTTAAAAGTCATGTAATAAGATGACAAAGCCTGCACACTCACAGGGGCAGAAGCCCAGTGACATAATTTTGTAAGTGGGCACCTAATGCTTAAATGGAGGGCACAGAGCAACATCCCACTGTGTAACCAGCTGCAGAGCCTTCCTGTTCTTCCGAATCAGGGTTTTTAAGTGTCACACACTTCTGCTATTAGCATGTTTTAAGACCACAACAGTCAGTACTTGATAATCCCTCTTCAGTTTACTTCTTTCAATATACATTCAACTAAAAGTAAACTTTGAGCAGGCATCATTTATTATCCCACCTTTACTACTTGCGGCTCCTTAGGAATTAAGGCATTGAAAGAATTCCGATTCGTAAAACATGCAATGATGACTAGGTAAGTTACAGTTCTGTGCAAGTGGCATCCTCCAACCTTACTCTCAAATCATTAAGAAATACAGCTCAGCTGTAATACATGAGCCATAAAAAATGCCCACAGCCATTCAGGAGAAAAATACAGGCTTTGCTCTTAGTCTCCAATGGCTCAGACCTACAATCTTCAAAAGTCATGGAGGAAGAAGGAACTGCATTTGTAACTAGATCTGTTGAAGCAATTCATCCTTAGAGTTCAACCACAACAGATTTTTGCTTGTTTTCCTTTTAAGGATGATCTTCACAGCCTTCCAAGTCAATCCGGTCAGACTTAAAGGACTGACAGCTCTTCAAGGCCTCCAACAGAGCAAACTCAACCCATCAGACTTAAAGGCATCTGAATCGGCTCTTGCAACATCTCCAAGTATTTCTGAGACACTTAAATGATACCACATACCACTTCATAATCTGGACTTTCAAGCACCTATTTAAAAGAAAAGTTGTTTTGATTCAGTTTGGTCCTGCAAGCCTGACTTTAACAGCAGAAACCATAATCATGCCAACAATAATTCATCCCCTTTTCATAAAGTCAAAATTACACTGTAAAGGTATGTGTAAAAGCCTAGTTTTAGTCAGACGGAAAACACCAGCTGCTTAATTCCTTCTAAAATAGAAAGAGAATGGAAAGAAACTAGGACCTTTGCCAAGTTTTCTCCACAGTCCTCTAGCAGCTTATTTGTTCACAGCATTATGGCTCAACATCATCGATTTGATACATCACTGACTCAAGGAAAGCATGCTAGGGAAACCAATTGAAACTTCATTTTAACATTCAGATGTCCGGTTTCTGACAACAAGGAAAGGTCAGCAAACTAAACCCATTTTGTCTCTTGGAGGCAAAGCACCGTCTTCTTGAAGCATATGAAACATCTTCCACAGCTTCTAGTTGAAGCATACTCAAGTCATTTAAACCATACCGCCTTGTAAGAGGTATCCCTGTATATGGTGGATATATAAAAGATGAAAGCAGTATGATTTCACCTAACATCAGAGCACTTGACATCCAACAGCCTTTGAAGATCAAGTGTCAGATGCTGTGAAAGCACAGTGAACAAAGAAATACAGACATTTAATAATCTGCAGTTTTCAGGCTACTTCAAAATATCAGACAACTAAAGCAGCAGTGTGGCTGAACAAGTGCAGTTTGCTATTCCCTCCCCCCCCCCCCCCCCCACCCCAACCATAAATAACATGGGTGAAAAAGAGGAGAAATAGAAGGAGCAAACAAACGCAAAAGGAGCGCTGCTGCCGCTCAGCCGCCTGCTGCCCTGGGACGGGCGGGGGCTGCTCCCACCCTGGGCTCCTCCACGGACCCGGTT
>NW_008824186.1:683464-713461 GCF_000699105.1 Pygoscelis adeliae
CGCCCCCAAATTCTGACATCCCTTACAGATTTCAATATTTCTGGCTTAGTCCTGACGACTCTGTTGCTGAAGTTCTCTTTGCCTTTCTAGGAGCACATTATGCTTCCTAGAGCATAGAGCATTATCCCAGAATCCTTAAGGAAATGTATAGCCTTGCCACTTGTGTCTGGAAATATTTTGCGCCTTTCATATAGGAAAGTTGCATCCATCTTGGCTTTTTACAAATGCTGCAGTAATAATTATAATGGTTGGTATCAGATGTGAGGAAACACCTCAGATCTTTAGCATTGTCTGTTTTCATTCTTAGCTGTACAAGTCAGAGGACCTGAGGTCTGCTAAATGCCTTTTTACAAGGTTTAAAGGGACCATATTAATATACAAGCATCACATCTGGAATATCTTCACACAGAAGGATACTAGTAATTTATGTGCTTTTCTGTAGTACTTCAGTTTGTCCTTCCCTTTATTGAAAACAAGTGCTGACAAAGATGTGATAGAGTGAGAAGCATCTCTATTAGGACCATAGCAGGTACATATTAGGACCCGAAGTCATCAAGCCCCACACAGATGCTTAGACCTAGGATCTGAGTCCCTCACCTTAGAGCCATACTGATTCTTTTTGAGCACAGAATGAAATAAAAGATGAAAAATCTCAAGACGCACGACTTAACAGAGTACACGTGCATCCTGGGATCCAAACGCAGGAGGAGGCATGGCTGTAGGGGTGGCTGCAAGGACCACAGTCTGGGGGCGGACAGACATTGGGGTGGCCACAGTCTTGTCCTGCTGTGACACCAATCACCCCACCATGAGCTGTACCTGAAGGACTTACTGCTACTGCCAGTTGAGGGGGCTGTGTGAAGCTTAGCTGTCGATTCAGCAATTGAGAGCTTGTAGGTTGAGTTTTTGGATTTCCTGTCCCCCCCAGTCTTACGAACTACCAACTTTCACACTCAAGGCTTGCTTAGGAGCTACAGTACCTAACAGCCTAAGCACCCCATGAGAAAGGAGATTCGCATGCCTTCTCAGAGTAAGGACACGTGAGGTTCTCCTTATAAAAATCCCATCTTTCCTATATGGGGCATGTTTTGCAGCGGGGGCCTCAGCAATCAAGACCTTCCACCAATCCAGTGATCTGCAAATATTTCATTTTTTTCAGATAGCTTCTTTCAAAGTGATATATTTTTCCAGATATACGTTACCTTCATCAGTGTTGAAGCAAAACATCCTGGCAAGAAGGGCAATGTTTGAAATCTGGAGATGTCAACACTGGAGAGGATCAAATAAAACACCCTAGGGCTCCAAGAAAAATAAAATTCCTTCCCACTTAGAAGAAAACAAGTTTTGTTTTTCCCCCCTTACACCAACTCCACTAATTAACAAAGTGAGTAAGTTATTCACCTGTAAACAATTGGAGCGAGAACAACTTCAGCTTCAGGCAACACAGGAGGATTCAACTGGCAGCACAGGTCACGAGAAGAAAGGGAAGGATGGAGCACCGCTGCCCCTTCACATGGAGGCAGAGAGGGCTGCATGTGTTGCCCCTGCAAGGGCTACTCCATAAATCACCAGTTCAGAGGCATTTGGCACACAACCTATTACAGCAAGCAGTGGAATGTACATGTGCAAGAATACTCAGAGATAGAATCCTTGTAAAGAAAACCGTACCTAACCTGTGACACGCTAGAGAGGAAGCCATTACTCTATGAAAAGACAATTCGAGTTATCTCAGGAAAGGAAGGGACACAGCTTATAGATAGTTGCAGTGTCTAACCTACCTATGTATTGCAGAATTAGTGCAATGCATTACATTATCAGATATGCAATAGATTAAGAGTTTAAGAAAGTTTGGTCTAAGTAAATAATCAACTACTGTTTTTCTGCTCATCAAAATGAAGTCACGACTACCACGGTTATGTATTATCTGAACAAGAACACCACCACAGTCTTTGCTTAGTCAAAAAGTAAAGTAAGTTCCAACCTTCATATTCATCCACTTGCCCTCCACCACAAAATAACCTTATAGATTATTATTTTCTAAACAGCATTAAATATGTCTTATACATAAAATAATAATTGTATGTGTAATAATTTGTTATGTGTGCTGAGGTACCTGTTCTCTGCACTCACTGCAGCCTGTCACATAGCCCAACTAAACAGCAGCAGTGAAACCCACCAACATATCATGAGCTAGCATGGTTTGCTTGCAATTGTGGTGTCCTCTAAGACATGATAACTAGATGACAGTAAGCATCTGATTCCTATACACTTTTAAGAAAGTTTGAGATGAAATGATTTGGCTTTGAAAGGCTGCTTCCTCCCTGTGGTCCAGAGAACAACAATATTAGTCACTAGATAAAGACAGAATCAGCCTTCATTTATGGGTTAAATTATGCTTTTAAATACAGCCTCAGCAAGGAGTACATTTCTTCGTGCTTGAAGACAGAGGAAGTCATGTACAGAAGGCAATATTAACACTGTTGGCTGGGCCGTGAGAGAGTCACAGCTTTGCTCCTCTGCCCCAGTTTGCTCAGGGACTGGGGGAAGCACATACCAATGGGTCTGATGCAGTTACGCAAGAGCTAGAGAAGCCTTTATTCATCCTTTTCCCTGTGCTTCTCAGCTGCACTCAGAAAGACATCAGCCTGTTTGCACAAGTTCAGTCCTGCCACTTTTTACAGCGAGTTGAAAATCTGAAAGGGGTGGTAAGGGAAATCAAATTTAGGATGCTGTTTCTCAGCTATTTTATACTACCAGTTCTGCAGGTCATTCAACTGAAGTGGAGGCGAGTTCTGTGGTGGGTGCTTTTATCTAGTCACTGGGATTTTGAAAAATCTTCAAATAAATTGGATGCATTACTGTGATGAATTGTGAAAGGTCAAAATGCATGCTTTACAGAAATGTTCCTGACAGAAAAGATGTTGCATTTCCAGCCTAAGAAAGAGTTGTAAAACACACTTACACCATAGAGCCTCCAAATGGCAAAACCATGACCAATAAAACTTGGTCTGAAAAAGAAGAGTTTCTTGTTTTAATTCCTATCAGATATCAAAGCCCTTCCTAAAACACATTTATTTAAATGGAATCATTTTCAGACATTGTTTGAGTAGCCAGTACAGTCAAATTGAAGATTTTGTAAGACAAGATAGATGTTTTTTTTGCTGTTTGTGGGTTGGTTTTTTTTTTTTTTTTTGGGGGGGGGGGGTGTTGGTGTGTATTTGGGTTTTGTCTGTTTGTTGTGTGTGGGATTTTTTTGTTTGTTTGTTTTAAACAGGTATCAAATCAGTGGGTTTAATACTAGAAGAGAAGCCCTGGGAACCTAGCCTTGAATTTTGGTTATAGAGTAAATGCTGTACATGGCCATTAGCAAACCACCTGAATTGTCTACCTCAGTTTCCCTGTATTTAAAAGAGAAATAATGATAACATTTCTGAATGCTACTGCAAGAATCGCTTAATGAAGCTTAATGTAGCTGATGAATTAATCAAGAATCACTTAATGAAGCATAATTTATAGTTATAATCAATATCTTGATATTTGAAAATGTCTTTGCTAGCATGAAGTATTGTTATTTTAATTATTAATGATAATTTCTGTGGGGCAGTTTGGTAAAAACTATTCAGCCAAATTAACTACTAGTAGTTGAAAAATCACTAGTATTTCTGCAGTGTAGACTTTCTGATGTGTTACCTCAGTGGTTATTTAAACTGTGCAGTGGTGCACTCTGGAACAGATATTCTAGTGTGGTTTAATATTGTATTTGAATTACACCTGCCTGGAATCTCAAGTTAGCTTTTAGCACTGAAAAATACTAATAATTGTAAAAAAACCTTTGGCTAGGTGCCTTCATTGCTGGGGGGAGGGAAAGACCGAATGGTGATGCTTTTCAAGCTGTCATGCTGTTCTTCCTCAGTATGACAAGAATACCTGCCCGCCCCCATCTAGTGTCGGGTTTCACTTAAAATACTAGGCAGGGAAAGGGAGCTTTGTTTGTGTCATAGAAAACTGTTTTGGAAGATTCCCCACCACCACCACCAGCGCCCACTTTTGTACGGGAGAAACATGTTGTTCTAATGCCCCAAGCATCAAAAGCAGAGAGATGGGACATACAACATCCAAATTATGCTACCAATGCCAGGGCTCTAAGCAGGGTAGAAGAAAGCCCACCAGAGATGCAGAGCAAATGGTATAACAGAGGTTCCAACATCCGAGATTTTGCTTCAGAGCCCCACCTCCCATTAAGGATGTTCCTCTTACAGCAGTCATTAGCAGCACACAGTCCTCTCTCAGTATAAGGTAATGTCCTCAGGGGGGTAAACTATTACTTCACCAGCGTAGCTATAACTTTTGTGGCTTCAGACTTGCTTATTCTCAAAACTATTTTCTTTTATCCAGCTCCTCACTGCTGCTCTCCATGTACATATTAATAAAAGTGTGCTTATTCACTCGTCCAAAGTTTTGCTTGGATAAGTCACCTCTAAAACCCGTGACCAGAACCATCACATTTTGTATACAAAAAAGTGATTAAAAATAAATCAGTAAAATACTTGCTTTGAAAGTTACATTCCTTGATCTAGAAGTTTTTGCTCGCCAAATGAAAAAAAGATAAAAGTAACTCAAATATCATGCCTGGCAACTTTCTTCTTTTTTTTTTTTTCCATTAGAAATTAACCACACAGGAAATTACATAAGGCTCCTCTGTGTTGCACCCTTTAATAGGCCTCAATAAACTATGAAAGGTTTCTTCATTGATTTTCCCATGCTTGGCTTTTCTTTGGCTTTCCATACTGGAAACTGAGGCTACTGCTACACTGTACCGAGCGTAACCGCAGGATCCCATGGCCCCACACAGCTCTACAGTGTCCTGTAATTTAGTGGGAGAACATACTAAATTAAATGACAAGCAAGAATACTCTCAGGGCTAGATTTCTGGCCCCACACAAATGTCCCTTTCTATTATGAGACCACAAACTGCAGACAGGCAGCAGAGGGAAACAACAGCTGTGATAGTTCCTCCTACCATCGCCATTTATACACGCCAGAGATCCCAGGAACCATTTCAGGCTATAACAAGTGAGCACCGCTGGAACACTGATCCAACATACTACCACACTCATGCTAGACCCAGGACTAAAGGAGGGGGAAATCAGTTTGGAGGTGCTTTTATCTACTCATTTTTGGGCAACAATAGGAAAGTCTTTGAATTCTGAACCAGGAAGGAATATTTAACAGATCTGCAAATTTAATTTATTTTTGTTAATATCCAGGGAACACAGCTAACGACAACTTGGGTCAAAAGGCAGCTTTGTTCACAGTATATTCGTTTACTCAGTTCTACCAAAGTTTCAATGGTGATAACAAAGAAGATGAAATTTGACATTTTAACTATGTATTAGCTATTATAAAAGTAAAGGGATAAAAGGAGCAAAAGAAACCACTCAAAAATCTTCAAATCTTGTAATGAAAATGAAAAGGGAAACAGCCCAGTGGTTTAGACATATTTTGCAAATATAACTTAAGCATGATTTAAGAAATTAGGTTTTGTTTTATCTCTTGCTGAAGAGCTGCATACCAGTTGCATTTCCACTCTTGCTAGAGGTGGGAATGTCTGGCCTTACATAGAAGTCCGTTACAGTTTCAGTTAGCAAAATTAAAGCTGACCATACTGGTACAAGTATTTAATCTTATATCTCAACCCAAGCTTCTAATTAATCATTTAAACCCTAGGAAATGGTGTCATCCTAAGCTTCCTAACAATTGACATAATGCAACAAAATATTACCTTATGTAACCTGAATGAAAGCAGTCCAAAGGTCTGCTTTCTTCAGGTCGTATCTATGCACATTTTTTATTTTTTTAGAACTCAATATGTATCAGGATGCTTGCAGGTAATTATTAGGGGATAAGCAGTTCTTTGAAACAACGGCTATAAAATAATCTATAATTCATAGCCTGGATTATAGAGAAGGTTGGGAGAATACAGTAGGGACCCAATGACAAACTGGTTCATGTAATTCCAGCTAAAACTTGACACACAACTAGAGAAGAATTTTTGGCTTCTTGTTAAACACAATTTCTTAGCAGTTACCTTTCACTGGCACAAGACAGAGCTCTAGAGACACAGTTCAGCTATCATCCAACCAGTTTTTCACATTTTGGCCTTCCTTGTATTCTTTCTCTACAGAGATCTTTGCTTGAGTTTCTTGGTTGACCTTAGAGATATCATGTGAAAATATCTCAAAAGCTTCCCGCTGTTTAAGTAGCTCTTTGAAATTAGGTGCCTTTTCCAGGATGATCTAGATGATCCTGGAGGCATGAAATTACAGTTTAAAGCTACTACTTATTTGACTGTATTTGTTCAAATACCTGGAAATTTACACTGAAGGTTGCAAAAAATGAGAACTTCCCTTCCCTTTCCACAGGAATGAGACACAAAACTATCCCCTCCTCAAAATGTAGTAAGTCTTAGTTATCTGGAATATATTTCACAGTATTAAGAAAATGCCAACTTTAGACTTGATTTTGGTTCACTTCCAACTTCTCCCAAACAAACATCACACCCTAGCAAAGCTGTGATTGTCAATGGACTGGAGCCATGGAGGAGCCCCTTAGCAAGTTCTTAGATGTAACAGAACCTATAAATTAATTTGGTGTAGCATAATGAACCGAGCTTTGTATTAAATATATCCAGCTTGTAAAATGCAGAGTCAGTAAATTTATATGCTGTTCAAGGCGTGTACTTATTCCATTCCTCAAAAGATTCTCAGACAACATTACTGAATGGAAGCATCAAAATATCAGTGCCTTCTGGCAATGCACGCAAAATTCTCATTTTACGTCCCACTAAAATCACAAATCTCTGGGCTAACCATGCACAATGGATAATAAGAGAACTCAAAAGCAGGGTTTTCATATGTGTATATGAATGATACACAGAACCACAGAAAACAGGGCTGAAAGAGGTTTAAGATTTCAATTGGGCTGCCCCCACCCTTTCTTTTCAGGTGCAGTCAACTCACAGCTAACTAATGAAGATCTACAAGTTCCTGAAGATCTCCAGTGGAAGCTCCACAACCTGGCAATCATTCCAGTACCACACTACTCAGAGTTAACAAAACTTTTCCTAATGTTTAACCTGCTACTGTTTTAGCCACTTAAGGCTAATAACAGAAAACAGTGGTTCAGATGAAACTGTAAGAGCATTTAATGGAGTGGACAATTACTTAACATCTGCTACAAATGATAGATCTACTTAAACATCCCCATTTGTCATTTTTACAAAAAATCATGTTGACCACTATTTGCATCACAATTCACCAGAAGCCCTAGCAACTTTCAATGCATTTTTTCCTACAGAATGACCATCTAACTATTCCTTTAAGTGCATAATTTGACAATTTTTCTTAATTAATTTTCTTAGATTGTCTCAATATTATTTTTGCTACATAGTTTTCAAAGCTATTCCCATTTTTCAAATTGGTTGTAGTGTAGTGTCACCTGCCAATGCAATATGCACCCTTTCTGTTTTACCATCCCTATCAGCAAGGAAAGCATGGAATTGTGCTCGACCCAAAAGTGCAAATCCTGCATAAACGCCATTAAAACAACTTTCGCATTTGATAGAGGATCACTGACAGCAATTTCTTGAATATGCTTTACCAGCTAACTAGTATATGCATTTCAGAATCGTCTCAGCAAGTCCATATAACAAATGAGATGCTGCTTGATAAGCATGCAAGATGGTATGAAAAACCTTACATGGTATTGGCCAGATCTCTGTTATCCATGCCACCTGCTACATTTTCCCAGAGAAAGTCAAGTTGGTTTCAAGTTTTGGACAAGCCTGTCTGGATCTCCTTCTTACTCTATGGCTGCTGTCAGATCTTTTGAGGAACTGATATTGGTCTAACTAATTTAGACTGGGCAATGCAAAAGACCCTGCCATCTATGTCAGGCAACAATAGCTCATGTGTCCTGGTTTCGGTTGGGATAGAGTTAATTTTCCTCTTAGTAGCTGGCATAGTGCTGTGTTTTGGACTTAGCATGAGAATAATGTGATAACACACTGATGTTTTAGTTATTGCTAAGCAGTGCTTACACTAAGTCAAGGACTTTTCAGCTTCCCATATTCTGCCAGTAAGAAGGTGCACAAGAAGCTGGGAGGGGACACAGCCAGGAGAGCTGACCCAAACTGGCCAAAGGGATATTCCATACCATATGACATCATGCTCAGTACAGAAACTAGGGGGAGCTGGCCAGCAGGCCACTGCTGGGGAGCAGTGATTGCTGCTCAGGGACTGGCTGGGCATCAGTCAGCAGGCGGTGAACCGTTGTGTCACTTGTTTTTCCTAAGTTTTGTTCATCTCTCTCTTTTTTGTTGTTTTCCTGTTCATTACAATTTATTATTTTATTTCATTGCAATTATTAAACTGTTCTTATCTCAACGCATGAGTTTTCTTATTTTTGCTCTTCTGATTCTCTCCCTCATCCCACTGGGGGTGGGGGGAGAGGGTGAGCGAGCGGCTGTGTGGTACTTGCTTGCTGACTGGGGTTAAACCATGACATCATGAAATGCTCACCTCTCTCAACATTTGCTTTTCCTGACATCCCTGCTCTCATCATCTTCTTCTTGTCCTGGTCTGGAACTCCTGAACGTCAGTAGTATGACTGCCCTTGAAAAGATAAAGCAAAACAGAAAACAAAACAATTTTATTCTTGCAAACACATCTGCATTTTATATCAACCTACTGCCTGCAGCACTTTAACACCTTGCCCATGGTTTGTCAGTCCATCTTTCAGTTTTAAGCTCCTCAAGGCAAAACATGGTACACTTTATCCTATGTTTACTCACAATAATGTACTATGCCTCCTATAGTGGCTTGACCACTAATTGAAGCTGTAGGTTCTTGTTGTCACAGAGGTAGCAGAGTGCAATCCTTCTAAGTCCAAATTGCTTTCAATTGCTACACATGGTGCAAACAGATATTACAAATGGTAGCCCATGCAGAAGTTAGACCTCCTGTAAATTTAAAACTTTAATGATTTAGAGCCCAATTTTATAGGACAATCAGCAACACACTTTTCTTATTAACTAGCACACAGAGGCAATTATGGAGAATACACGTTTTACAATCACATTTTAATAATTTGTATCAGCAACCCTTTCCCCATGCACACAACATCTGCATTTAGCAAAGACCAAATAAATTTAATCCACTCTCTGCTAATGTAATGACTTTGTCTTCCTCCCTTATTTTATGCTTTGACCAAAGTAATGTCTAAATGACCATTTAGTTAAATGTATTTCTTCCACTTCAGCGGAATACTTCGGGGGGGCAAAAAAAAAAGCCCACCTACTCTGACAGATTTTTTTTTTTTATTTTGGAGACTCCCAAAACCTAATTTTCCTAGTAAGCCTTTTGCGTTGCGTTAAAACTACCCTCCCTTAAATTATGCCTCAAGCTTGATTCATCACTTCAGCAATGGTTTCACAGGTGCAGAAAGTCAGTCTTGCAATTCAAATCTCTCTGAATACAAAGCCTCAAAAGAACATTTCCTGCTTGTCCCCACCCACTGATTTGTTGTTCTTCTGTCAGTCCATGCTGCTTCTGACAAACATATGTCCTGATTTGTTTGTTAGTGCTCCCAAGATGATAAGCAAAAAGACAGAAAATTATTACACGTAATTAAGTAACATAAATATTTTGCCCAAGGCGGGAAATTAAGTAAAACCTGCACTCATACCATGCCTTAAAAAGCTTGTGACAGCAATGAATTAGATTCAGACTTACTTTGCAATAAACCAACTGTGAGCTGACAAAAAATACTCAATATTATCCTAAATATAGTTTATAGTAATAATGCACTGTACAGATGTGTGAATTAGTACTTCATTTTTTAAAACTGTAAATTAGACACTACTCTGGCCTTTGAAAGCCAAAACCACCTACTCTTGACACAGCAAGAGAATGCAGTATCTTTCACTGCATAGCTGTGCTGGGATATTGGCAAAACTTTGTAGTCTAGGTGAATAATTATGTGTATTTTTTAAACTTCCATAGCATCTCTTCTCTGAGAATCTCAAGCAAATCAAATGTCTGCTAATTAAGGTTCTCGGCCCATTCCGAAATCAGCATTTTATCCAGTATGAATGGACAAAACGAACAGCAGATGTTTCGTGGTTTGCCCAGGATCACACGAGAGAGTTAATGGCAGAGCTGGTGCAGAGTCGGAGTTCCTGTCGTACTTGTATTCTCCTGCTCTAACCACAGGACCACACACCCACATCACCCCATAAACCTGCTGCACTCAGAGCAAAGAAACATGACTTTAATGAAAACATATTTTCAGGATAAGCTTACGCCTCCTCTATACGACTAATGCCACAGCCCAGAACAACTGTAGAACTCCACTAAATTTTTGCTCTCAGATTTACAGTCATCACTAGGATTTTTAACCTCTTTGCATCACTGTTAAAGATGTAATAATTGGAAACTGACATTGCCACCTAGATTTTTCATGAACAACTATATGAATGTGCAATCAATGATAGAGGCATCAAAGCCAGTGAGCTGGGGCCGGGGGATTCCCCAGTTTATTTTTTACACAAGTTACTTTGTACAACTTTGATTTCAGCATTTCTCCTACAGTGTTTTTTAATTTACTTTGCCTTTTGCTTGCACGGGTATTTCACAAGTAGCAATAAAAAATCCAAAGAACAAACCCCCTCCCAAAACGTTATTTTAAAATGAAACAAAACATTTCATAATGAAATAAATGTGTAGGGAGCCATAGGGAGTAGTCAGAGAATATATGGAGCTGGCAGTATCCATTGTTTAAGACCCTAAGCTAGGTCACTTAACCATTTGATTTCCTTTGGTTTTTTTGATGAAGTGGAAACAATATTTACTCAAAGAATATACAGTTAGGATTTCACAAAAAGTTAGTCCACCAGTGGCCCTGAAATCCTGTTACATATGGCTTGATGAAATCGCAAAATATTATGTTTCTAGTAACCTGTTAGGGTCATTTTTCCCCCTCTCTACAAAGGGCCTATACTAGACACCATTTAAATCCTGCTTAAGACATTAAAACAGGATTTTAAAGCAGGATTTAAGTGGGATTTTAAAGATGAATAAACCTCATGTAGGTCTTTTAAACCAGGATGAATTTAATCTGTATCTCCTAGCAGCACATCAGGACAAGCCCACCACAATTTTTCTATACTTGCCCTATGAGTACAGAATACAAAATGCACACTGAATAAAAACATCTGTTATTTCCACAACTATTACTTCAGTCACTGTCCAGACAACTAGGCAATCTGGTTATTTCCAGTCTGCTTCAGCACATTCATCAACTAAAGGAAAAAAACAAGCCCAAAAGCACCAGGAACCCAGCCTCAAACTACAGTGCCCTAACAGAACAAGCTGTAATATCAACAATTATTTTAAGGTAAATACATTCAATCCCTAATATAATTTATACCTATTAAAATTGGTTTCGTGTCCAAAAAAAGGTGGGAGCACTCACAGTGTTATAGTTTTCATGTTCGTTCACCCAAGCCCTACGCTTCTGGTATCTATTAATTATTTTCTGTAAACAAAATGTTGCCAGGGACCAACAAAAATCCTACTGGGTAAGATTTGTATACAGCCAGTACTAAGTACATTCAATTATAATAGTGTTTTAATTAATTGGACATTGAAACATGGTCATTAAGTGAGTTTCTATCTTAAGGTAATACTTATAGAAAAAGTACACAGCTGCTCTTCCTCCTCGTTTTGCAGTTCATAGGTTGGAGAGCTAAGTGCAAAAAGGCAGATACAATGGCAGTAATTTCTGTCTCATGTTGACTCAGGAAACGTGGAGCCCAACTCTTACATAACGAATTGAGAATAAATTTAACTTGCCTATGTAAAGCAATCTGTTCTTAGGTATTCTTGCACTGACTGAGGGTCAGTTTTGTTTTTAATTTAACTACCCACCATGGCTATATAATAAATCTTATATAAACAAACCCAGACAGTAGGATTAAAGGATAAACATAACTAATGCTCAAATCCAGAGTCTGTGATGAACGAGGGAAAAAAAAGCCAAACAAACAAAAAACCAAAAGATGTGCCATGCACACACATTGCCTTTAATTTTCCAACCTGTCCAAAATTTATAATTTTATTTTTAAAAACTGACCTGTCTCTAAATATACTTCAGCTGATTTTGAACTTTTTTTTGGTTTGGGTTTTTTTTTCCATTATCACCTAATAGGAAAGTTTTTTCAAAGTACAGCTGTACAGAAGAAGAATATTAACAGTAAATGGATTGCTATGAGAATTCATGATTTTATAGCTTCTGCGTTCAAGACTGTCTCCAGAGAAAATCATTCTGATGTTTGCTGAGCACAATGAAAGGACCAATTTCATTGCAAGGCACTTGGAAAACATATATATGCTATTTTATATAATTCCGATATAGAAAATAATATTTCAGATTGCATCACAGCAGTCAGTTTGGGAAAAACACTTAATATTTGTGAATGCTAAACAGAGAAAATAGTAAGAAATTCAAAACCCAGAAAAGTACATAGAGGAAGAGTATGATGTGAGCAACACAATCTTGATTGCTTTCAAACCATTGAGATTGGAATCATTATGAAAAAAAATTATCTTTCTTAAGGAACACATTAGTAATTCATACATCCCACTTTCACAAATGAAATAACCTAAAATCAGAAAGCCCTTCCACTTTTTTTTACAAGTTCTTCATAAATCTGTATAGAAATGATTGACTTAAGTTTATACTTTATGATCAATTGCATTTGCAATTCATTGCATTTGACTGTCATATTGATTATCTTATTACCAAAAGTTTGTGTTTGTTTATGCCAATGGGAGGTGCTTTTGTCACTGAAGTCCCATTTGAACCTCCTTTCAAGTCCTTACTTGATCCTTCTTCTCAAAGTAGTATGAGTAACTTAGGGAAAGCACTTGCGTTACAGAATTGACAAGTTTCACAAGGGAAATGAAGTCATTCATTCTCTGCTTTCTAAAATCAAAGATGGGGTACAATTTTCTCAATTATCAATTTATGGATTCCCATATTTTCCCATACATTGACAAAAACCAGAAAGCATGATCTGAACGTCCCAACTAGTAAATTATATCTGTATAGAAGAACTAAATTTTTTTTCTAAGAAACTACCTAGACTATTTGTGACCTCCAGGGAAAAAGACAATGGTGAACCAACCTCATCTTAAAAATACGTGAAGAGAGTAGATGAAAATATTTCCATATATGAGAAATAGAAAAAAATTTCTGAGAACAAGCCAAAGCCCTAGCACGAGAAAAATCATGGGACTCTTCCAACCAGGACAGTACCAGCTTCCGCAGATTGCCTTCCAATATTTCACAAAAGAAAATCTGCAAATTCAAATGAAATTTTTTATTCCCTAAACTCCCAGAATAAGTTTTGAAATATCAAGTGACTTTTTACTGACTGAAAGAAAATTTAATGCCTATTCCAGATTTGATCTGATGCATTAACTCTGGAAAAGCATTTTCTCAGGAGATTAATAAATAGAAAAAATTTGCAGCAATAGGACAGTGACTTTACATAGGGAATCACAGATGCAATCTGAAGTGTTGCACCCACAGACTCACATTAGCATTCCCTTCTCTTTCCTTTAAATCCCTTTTGATATTTACTCCAGTGCAAAGAAATTGGGAGCGGGCTTTTTTCACATCCCCTTTTAGAAGACCGGATCTATGTTCAGAACACATGCACATTTATTGAAATTACTGCTGTGAAGACACCCAAAACCTACACGGCCCAGTGCACAAGAATGGGTCTGCAGGGACAACTCTCCCATGACTCCATACTATACAGTGGGAAGTCACCAGTTACCCAGTAGCAAGGGAATTTATAGAGCACTACTTCACACCACCTATCTTTAAAAGCATGTTGTTCGTTTGAATATAGCTCACTCACGTGATGCAAGAAACACAGCTTTGTTGCCAAAAGTTCAGTTGCTTCAGACATGCAAGCCATACGTTTGTCTGTTGGAGAATAACCGTCCAAAGGATATAGCATGAATATAGCTGGGAATACAACAAACAAAAAGGATTCAAAAAAATCACTCCCATAGAAAAAAAAATATTATACGTTATAGTAGTTACTACGATAGTAAAACACCCTTTCAGAGCTATAAAAACTGTCTTCTCTCTCTCTGCTCAAGTAACAGTGTCCAAGTTTGCTAGTATAAAGCTGAAACAGAATTATCAGATAAAAGAGCACTCTTTTCTACTTGCTGTTAACTACTTTTTACCTCCTCAAAAACCAAGGTTTTGGAAGTGTTCGATAAACAGCTTTTTTTGTTTAAATTCACTTTGCTTCTATAAATCAATTTACATGATTCATTTTAACATCAACAGATAGAAGTACTTTTGTCCATGGGATACAAACAATAAGATAGTGCAAGTAGTGCTTCATCTTGTTGTACTTGTTATATTTATTTTTTAATAGTGAATGTAGCCAGTGATTTAATCCTTCTATACCTTGTATACATCCTCATCCTGAAAGAAAACATTTTTTTTCTCCAATGTAAGCATTATGACATAAATACCTGACTTGTGTAGCATGAAGCTGTTGACATTTGTCTCAAATGACTGGGTACAATCATGCTTCTGTGTACCTCCCTCTTTCCCCTTGTCCTTTTAAGGTATTTTGTCCTGGCCTTCAGGGCAATGTTGAATCACACTGAGCACTTTAGTGAATATGTTCTTTGAAGAGCTGGGTTTTTTTTTTTCTGTGGTTCTTGTTACATATAGTTCAAGTGACAACAAAAAAAGAAACCCCCCAAGAGATTGCCTTGCATGGTTTCTTATACAGTATATTGCTTAAAAGTGCAAGAACCCATATTGATTTCAGCTTACCAAGGACTAATGAAATAGCATGCATTAAAATTCTTATATACTGTATAGAGACAAGGTTATTGACCTGAAACTAGAATTCTCAGGGAACGTTATATCTACAGTTCAGCACAATCGCAGCTACGCATCGCACAGCTCAACCCAAACCAGTCGAAATCTAAGCAGGGTAACATTCTTTAATTGTACTCATCTAAACGATAAGGGCAATTTTTTAAAATTCAATAGATACTGAGCACACTTTAAGCTGTTCCTCCTTTTCCCAACCACCTGCCCTGTACAAAACATGCAAGATAAGCAGAAACAAAAACTGAGACTAGATCTGTGAAAGGAAGCTACTGTTTTAACTCAAATCCGAGAATGGTAACCTGGCATTTACAGTCCATGGCTGTCTGAAGATAACTCCACAAAAAGCTTACTCCACAACCCATGAAGAGGAGAGACTTGTAGAAGAGGCAAAGCTACTTTGCTACTGAATGACATTGACTGAACTCTGCTCTCAAAATGTATACTTCTGAAAAAAAGAACAAGATAAACTTTCAGGTGTTCTCTCACTATTAGTTCACTATATAAAACCCAAACCAGGTAAATCAGCTTGTTAATACCTTTGAATATATTAAGAAATCTATTATAAAAGTTATTTCTTACATCTTTTTCATTTACTTATGAATTTTTCTTCCCTCAAAATCAAATAAATACAAAATTTACCAAAGTTTTTTTTAGGAATGAAGACTTTTCATATCCAAATTCTCTATATTGCAGGGAGAAAAATAATTGTCAACAATACAGATGTAATGAAAATTCTGAAATAATTTCAGCTTTATGACTGGGGCTGAAGGAGTATCATCATCTAATTTTGAGATTCTGGAAAGTAAGGCCTGATATTCTGCCTTAAGACTGATGTGGGTATTTGTGTGTGATGTGATACAGACACTTCCTTGAATAGGTCGTAGCAACCCATACTTTGCTCAAAATGAAACTAAAATCACCCAGGTGGAAAAGAATCTTACTGGGAGATGAAATTAAGTAGTTCTTTAAAAAAAAAAAAAAAAATCTACAAGAAAGTACGTATCATCTCTCCAACAAATCCTGAAAAGATGAAGATGCAGTAATAAGAAGAGTTTCTTCAAAACATCTATAATCAAAATGAACTGAAAAACAACTCTAGCCAACAGACAGTTACACATTGAAGCCATTTCCCCATCAGTGTTCACTTACATGTCCCCAGTGGTTTGGAGCACATCTGAAACCTGGCATTTTTATTAATTCTAGCTATTTCCCCCCTCCCCCCCCCCAGCAGTCAGGGGAATAAAACATATGCTTTTTTTTCTACTCTAATGACCCTTCAACAGCCACATAAAGATACTGAGTAAGTGTTTGCGGGAGCAGGGAAAAAGAGCAATAAATAACTTTAATTCATTTAGTCACAAGTGTGAAATTATCTCAATATTCAATTTCTCACAGACAACTCTCTCATATATGTATAAACAGCTCCAGAACTCAGGACAAGCTAAAACATCTTCTTTCCCTCTTCTAATTTTCTCTCCCTTTAACAATCTTTCAGGCAAGGTCTCCCCACATTTACACAATAGCCACCTGGATCTGCTTTCCTTCCAACAAGTTTCTACTGGTAAAGCTTTCACAGGTGAGCAACTTTGTCAAGGCCTGAAAGGAGCTGGAAGCCTTTCTCAAAAGGTCTTATAACTCCATGAAGGTCTCGTCCTGTATCACTTGTGTAACCTCTGCTGTGCACACAAATAGGCCTGGTATCACTGTATCCATAAACACCACCATAAGAATCAACATTCTTTGCAAAAAGACAACAGCGAGGCTCTAGTAACCACCTCTGTTAGCATTTGGCTTGTAAACAGCAACCAATTCAAGTGCAAAACTAACACTGGCACATTTCTGAAACCAGCAAGCCCTCAGCACGCTGCGAGCTTATGAGAAATGCAGAGCAAATTAAGTATGAGATCAAACCCAATAATACTTCCAAAGAGAAATGAATCATTGAAAAAC
This sequence comes from Pygoscelis adeliae, assembly GCF_000699105.1. Taxonomy (NCBI): domain Eukaryota; kingdom Metazoa; phylum Chordata; class Aves; order Sphenisciformes; family Spheniscidae; genus Pygoscelis; species Pygoscelis adeliae. The sequence goes on from NW_008824186.1 coordinate 700,409, forward strand.
CTCACAGTAGGAAGAAAAATAGAGCAACACTTTTTCATAAGAGCGAGTAACTGAGGAAGTTTTAATAGTGTTACCAACTTCTATAGCAAGAAATGCTAACTCCTATTAGGAGAGCCCACTAAATAAGTAACTGTATGTTGAAGCAGCAGAGATATTTGTCTAAAGACAAAAAAAAATTATCTGAAAGAGGAAGATGAGTATGATTGCCAAGAAAAATACTGAGAGATCTACTACTGAAAAATAACCAAATTTGGTTTATGTATCCCCTTCAGCATAATTCCATAATATTTAGTAACAAATGGCAGCAGCATTGTTTTACACTACAAAATGTTGGGTTATTGCTGTTGTTTTATTATAAGAGTGTGGAGGATTTTTTGATTTTCAGTTCCTCATGGATCTGACTTGTTCTTTTCCTTGCATATAGATAGATGCATATAAACAGATTTGTTTCCTGAAAAGTCTTCAGAAAGCAAGCTAATTGAAAAGAGCTTGCATAAGTGCAAGGGAAACTACAGGCAATGACAGGAAATTGTAGCTGGTCATTCAGTCCATAACAAAAATAGATATTAAAACAGTCAGCCCAAACCAATTATTATCCCTCTTATTGAAATATCTTGCAACAAAGTCTATGAAATAATATCACGTGGAGATATCCTTACTGGTGGCAGTACTGTATGATGCCATCTATAGACCAAGGAGGTTGTATGCTGTATTTCATCATGCTGGTATTGACTGCATGCTCTGGAGAACAAGGTACAAAGCTGCTCACCCCAACAGCAGAACTCCTCTGCTTAGCACTGAAGAGAAGGAAAGGCAAAAGAACTGTTCCCACACACCGGCTGTGCCACCATGGGCTGAACTGAAAGCTCACTCAGTTTTCCTGCTCACTCATTCCGTTCCTACAGCTCTCAGCTATGTTATTTACACCATGTAATGTCAGCTGTGAAGTAATTGCTGCCTCTAAGGAAGCAGAAAGGTCAGTAACTCATTTCACATAAACCACTGAGCAACCAACACAAACAGAATCATCTCAGGGCTTCTTTGCAGCAGAAGCACGTCTGCATGAGAATATGGGACCAAGGCCAGCCTGATCTTCTGGCAGGAACGGGAAGAGGAAAGAGAATTGAGAGCAACGATGGGCCAGCTGAAGAGGTACGTGGATGGGAAGGGTTGGGCACCAAGCATGGCTTTTGGGGTGGCTCTGCCTCCCGAGCAGTAGCTGCCTCTGCCTATATGCTGACCCCCTCACAGCAGCAGCTAGCTTTCCAAGGCCCTGGCACAGGCAAAGCAGCAGGACCACAACGCTTTTGCTATGGCAAAGCCGTTTCCTTCTCTACCCAACTGTTTTGGTTAAGCAGAGGAAGCCCTTTCACATCATAAACACATCAAGATATCACAAAATAAAACTAGATTAGAGACGCCCTGACCTCCTGAACTGATCTTCTGGTCCTTGTGACTTGAATGGTATACTCTATACCCTTAAAGCAAATTTTAGAACTTTTAATATAATTGTTTTGCGGGAAATAGACTCTCTGATAGAAATTGGGCCTTATTTTCTGGGAATTCTACATTACTCTAGCAACACTTCTAGTATGCGAAATTAGAATCAGAGGAGTGACAGGTAAAAAGAAGAGTTGGGGGAGAAAGAATTGGGCAGAAAGAGTTGGAGGAAAGACATTAAAAATGAAGAATCAGAGGAAAAAGGTAATGAAAACAAAGAAAGAAAAGGAGAAATACACAGTTCAAAGGACAATATGAATTAGAAAATGCATTGTGCTACAAGCAACCCCAGCTAGTCTGTGAAAATGAAAGTTGTATGCGCCCATGTCATGGCAATGACAAGATCGACTGACTTCTCAAAGCTACTAAAGAAAGTAAAACATCATTATTCTCCTTTTCTTCCAAATTTTGACCAGTTTCCATCACCCTTGGATAGATTTCTGCAACAGCATCTTTACATCCTGTTTATAAATAGATAAAATTGTTTGTGGAGTTCAGTATGTAAATAAACTACATTGAACTGTAAGCAAGTACTTAAGCAAATACTAAAATGGTATTTGTTACCTACAATAGCAGTGTATTTACTGGGTTTAAATATGGTTATTTCCAGCCTTGCAGGACTGTAAGACATAAAGCAGGCAGAATTGACAAGTATCTATAACCCCTGCTTAAAAACAGTGTCCTAAGAGATAGGTTAGTTTTCTGTTAGTTGTTTCTGGGATTCTTACAACAGCTGAAGTGCTTCATGCCAAGTAGAGAATCTACCTGTATGCTGGTGGGTCATTTTAAGAAAGGTGTTGAATGGGTTAAAGGTAAGTGTTATCACCACCTCCATACAAACAGAGCAAGCCCTTGAAACCAAAGACACTTATCTTTTCCTCACATGGCATGTGAGCCAATATTTTATGTCAACAAATGCAACCATGGGACAAATCACATACAGAGCTATCACCATTCAAACTGATAGACAAAATAAAACTCATCACACAGGAACAGAATAGGTGAAGTAGGAGTTTACACAGGACTTGACAAAACATTTATAATTATATGCCTACCAACTACTAAGGATTTACCTTGAAAACGCTTCCCCTCACTGCGTCTTAAAAAAAAAAAGAAACCACCACCAAAAAAACCACCAAACCAAAAGCAAAATAAACCCTACAAACCCAGCTCTTTTTAAGTAGTACTAACATTATTATTTACTACATTGGTACAGTGACATTTTCCAGTGGTCAGTAGGTAACAGCTACAAAATAATGTAACGGAAGTAAATAAAAGCTATGCACAAAGCAAGACTTAAGCACAGTGACTAAAACCTGTGAGCTGTGTAATTAAAATGTTGACAGATACCTGAATCCCACTAGCACTTTTTTCTTTTCCCATATCACTCTTCCTCAAGAGAAAACATTTCTTCTAATCATCAAAGAGCTTTCACTGTTAAGACTTCAGCTGTCATTTTAAAAGTTAAGCCTTTTCGACTTACTTCGTAATGTCAGTGGTATTCTACCATAAACATGAAATGCAATAAACAGCAAGTGTAATCTCTTCACAAAACACACAAACTAATCCTTGTTCCTACAATTGTTTTGCTGCCAAATAAAAAACATTTACGAAGAGCACAAGCGAATTAAATTATCTGAAAGGCCCCCATTGAATACTGAAATTCCAGATATCACATATCCAGTTATTTATTTTCTTAAATAAAATTGAATTTTCAGCCTCAAAACTTTTACAAATAAAGTGCGAGACCCCTCCTCTCTTAGTCAGTCAGCTTAAAAACTAGCATTTTATATCACTGACATGTTTATATTATCAAAAAGGCAAAAGAATGCTACTGTTCTGTACAACAAATATACTTCATTTTGTCAAATATACAACAAATATACTTCATTTTCCACACATCTCTTTCAGGCTTAGTTTCTACACAGATTCTGCTGCAAAGGCAGTTGAGAAAAAACCTGTAGGAAACCTATTACTACTAGCTCTAAGGCTAGCTCGTTGAAGAGCTCAAGTACTTCATGCAAAAAACTTCCTGACTGATCTTGCATGTCTGATTTTCAGTACCTGGTTCTAAAATCCAGAACACAGTAGGTTCTTCCAGTTCTCACCGTCCACAGTGTGTGCGGTGGAGCACCAGCCTTGCCTGAAAAACCTCAGAAGCAGGAAGGATGTAAGTGAAGAGGCCTGATCCAGCATCCACTGTGCTTAAAATGGGTTTGCATGGCTCCACCAGTCTTTAAATCAGATCTGCACGCCTTCAAACATTTTTGTCAAATACACGTCAACCTGGTAAGTTCAGGCTTTCTAAAGCAGGGCATTTCTACATACCCACTTCAGCATAAGATCGTTCCTTACAGCACTGCAGTTTACCCAAAGGTTTAGATGAAGCTTTATGAAATAATCTCTCTGTACTACCAGACATGCTGCACTTACTGTAGGTAACTATAGGGTTACTGTCACCAAAAAGTTTCAGTAGCTTTGTCATGATTAAAAGCAGAGCTCTGCTGCATAGAGCTTTGGGAGGTGAATGAGGCTGAGAAACAAGTGTCCACTAGCAAACTCCAAAACAGTATTTATACAGTAGAAAATATCCAAGATAAAGGGGACAAGAGCAGATTCAAAATGGAATCTGTTAGCTACCAGAGCACACTAGCTCCTGTATAACAGGTATCATTTTCTCTTGCCAACTAATGCTGGCTCTAGTTAATTATCAAATAAACTACTGTGATTTAGTGCAGTCCTGAATATCATTACATCATTACAACAATGTGCTAGAATACTTTTGAAAATACTGTGTAAACCAGGAGTTACTCAGTTTGCAGGTGAGTAGCAACAGTGTACACACAGTAGTTCCTGAACATTAAGGAAAAAACAGTCCCTGCTCTGAAAGGAAAGCGGTTCCAGCATACACAGGTGATGAATGTGGTGAAACAATCCAGTCCTTTGCTTTTACACTGGACTTGCCATGCAGCCAGAGCCCAATTTTGCAGACAACATCCACAAAGCAAATTTCACAATGGTATCTGTACTGCTTAGGGAGAAAGACTACTTAGCACCACATTTGCAGAATCACATTTTGGAGTCTAGATAGCCCAAGCACGCATATATGCAGAGATTCCTCTTCCTAAGAGGAGGAGTATTTTACAGACGCTGAAGGATGGTTTATGGTTTCAGCTTTTTGTATTATAATCGTAGCGCAAACTAGCAAAAATGCTAAATCGCCTCCAATTAGGGGTATAGAAACTGATGTTTCCAAAATTATAGAAAATTGCTCTTGCTATCCACTTATCTTTTGAGGCAAAAATACGTCATTTATTTTATTATTCCCAAAAGGTATCATACTTGGCACACGACCATACTAGAGTGGAAATTTCCCGACATACTAGATTGTATCAACACAATTTGTCATTGAGCAATAATTCTTTGCATGCAAATATCTGGATAGACTCCAATAAAAACTGTGTAAAACGCTAAACTACAAACATTTTAATCTTGCAGATTGATGTGGAATGTTTGACTCCTGGCCTAGGCCTCCCTATTCAGCATGCACATTGCAACCAATTTTCCTGTTAGCATATCACATATATCATTATTGTTGCAAAGAGAAAAAACACCGACAAACAAAAGCTTTTATTAAAATCTGCTTATCTACAAGGAATAATAAAAAAAAAAACAAACAAAACAAAACCAAACCGAAACAGGAATACTACTTCAAGTTTTCATGGCCACAGTCCTAACTATATGGCAAACTCACAGCTGTTGAATTTATCCTAGTATTATCTCCAGCTGGACATGTGTTTCCAAACTGTTTTAAACATTTTCCTTTTCTTTACAGCTGTAAAACAATATTTTCTAATCAGAAGATGGTAGTAGATAAAATATTCTATTTTTAAGTCTGCAGACACTCTGGGAAAGTGAATTGGCTCAATCATCTGAGAGGACTGCCAGTGGTGCAATCCAAGAGGATAACTTCAGTGTCAAAGTGTAAAAATGCTCACAACAACATTTAACTAATAATCTAATTTATACCATGATCTCAAATTTTTTCCATCTTTTTTAGACACCGTAACATCAACCATGACAACTTATTATTTACCAAACATTAAAATTAAAACATTTACAGCTCCATAAATGTGGGAACATCATCAAGAAAAACATTTTTAGACAATATAGAATTACTGCATTGATTGCTTTATTTACTACTGCATCTTCTCATTAAGATCCTTCATATAAAACTACTGCATAGTTGGCTTCATCTGAAGCCCTGAAAATCTGCAATTCCTTGCCTGTGAACTGAGGATTTGGCTCACTGGGGAGTCTTTCTACAGAAGCTTTTAAATGAGGATGTTAACTTCATGGACATCGAATTACAGCAGTATCAAAGCTGAGCTGAGGTGCATTCTGCTACACCTGGAACTGACTTGTGTTAACACAGACAAAATTTAATTTTGCAACCTAAACGAGGGGTGGCAAAATTCAGTGTTGCGCTACCAGCAATAGGAAGCAGAGCGGGCACAGGCAGCGTCACACGATGAACGGAGAGATGTTGTGAAACAGTAAGTGAAGGGACTCTCATCAGGCTTTTGGAGATCTGTGGGAAAGAAAAAGAGGTGGAAGTAGTAACTGAACATTTGTTGTGCATGAGAGCAAGGACAGATATGACTGAATTTCCTAGTATGTAGGCAGGTGGGGAAGGCATCTGGGTCAAAGTGGGAGAAGGCTCCTAACAGAAAGGAGTCAGAAAGAAGAGCTGGGAGGTTGGCGGAAGCAGTGTGAGACAGGGAGGGAGGAAAATCTCCCTTCCTCTAGCCTACTGTTTCTTGGGATACTCACACAATTAAAGTAAGGAGAGAAAAAAAAAAAAAAAAAAAGACTGAATGAAACTATTAAATGCTTCCCCAATATATTCACTCTCTTATAGCACTTAAATGTGTATATTCGTCAGCCAGAAGATAAATATCAGCTTCTTTAATATTCAAACTAATGGACATTTACAGTATTCACTACAGAGAGGATGAACATTTATCATAACTAACAACAAATTTTTAAAAATACCTGAAGTGTATATTTAAAGTGTGGGGTTTTTTTCCTCTCGTACTCATCACATCTCATTTGGAAGCCCAAAGCCTTCCCAAGAAGAAAGCAAAAAAACCCCACAAAGTCCATTCTCTTTCTTCAATTGAGAACTTCCTAAGATAAAATACATATTACCTTTTCCCCTAATACATACATACAAATTCCATTTTCTCCTCCCAGAAAAAAACAAGTTTCAGGTAAGCATTATTCCACACTAGCCTTCATCCACCCCTTGCTGTACCCTCTCTGAGCTGTGCCAAACACTGAAATGGCTGCATGACAGATGGTATGTCTGGCAGTTTACATGTCCCCAAGTCTGGCAGGCAAAAAATATCTGATGAAGAACAGCATTTTGTGTTTTGGGAGTATTTTTGTTACGGATTTCCAGGGGCTGGGGAGTTTCTGGAAGGTTGTGTTTGTTGTGGTTTGTTGGTTTGGGTTGTCGGGGTTTTTTTCCCTTTTCTTTTTTAAACTTATCTGTATTTATTTAAGTATAAGCTCTGAATTGCTTGCTTCACCCCCCTCTCCTCCCCTTTTTAGTACATCTCTAGAGGCAACAAGCCCAAAAAGAATGATCGTTAACTGTGCAACAGGGTCATGCCTTAACTTGCTTCTCAGTATTTTACAGTTTCACTAGTAGTCCTCTAGCCTGTATTTTAAAATCAGCCTTTCCTGTGCCAAACCAAAAAAGAAAGAAAGAAAAAATGGTATATTTTTAATTTTTTTTAATTAAAATTTGAACTCATATTTTTAACATCTGCTCAGGAATTTTAATAGATTCTGCTTTATCAAAGAAAAAAATTACAGGAACCTAGGTACTCGTAAGTACTTCACTTACATAATCATGTAGGGTAAAATTTATAAAAATACTTTACTCCTATTTTCAAGTGAACACTCACAGGGGCAATAAAGAAAAGTAAGTACTAACTTCCTTGTCACTTCAGTTTAAAAGACAGAAGAGCTATCCTGAACACAAGTCAATGAGAAGCTAAGCAGCAACACTCAATGTGTTATTATGGCCAGATTCAGAATTAAATATTCCAGAATTCTGTCCACAATCATCTTCTCCATTAATTTGTATTTCTTGCATTAAAATAAACATAATTTCCCTGTAGGGGATCTAACAGCTTTCATGGGGAAACGTCAATATTTTGTTTGAGGATGGATCATTTAAGAGGAGACAATCTCTTACGGTATCATGCCACTTAGTTTTACCCACCTAGTTTAAATTCATTACCTAGGCTTTCTCTAATGCTCCTTCACAGGACATCAAGCAAGCTGTCCAGGCAAAGAGAAGGCTAAACAAAAGTCAGTTTTCCTACACTGCAGCCTTGCAGGTCTCCCAGACTGGAAAGCTCCCAAAGCTGGCAGAAGACACTGCTTGCATGCTGACAAAGTATGCCTTGATAATTAGATGAAGGGACTTGCCAGCCAACTGATGGCAAGTGAAACTGTACTGCATGACCCTCTTAGGGAAGCTTGGTGTCAGTGTGAGTTGGCCAGAGACAGTCATGCAGCTTGGTAGGAAAGACCTGATTTTGCTAAAATGCTAATGCAATAAACTCCTCCAGATATCAAAAAATTTATAACTCCCCCCCGCCAAGGTTTATATATTAAGATTACTGCAACTGGTTCTTATTAGTCACACTGTCATTACCAAAGGAATTTAATGAGTAACAGGACCCTCAAACTAAAAACCTAGAAAGCTTTACCTTTTGCAGAAAACCCCAATAAAACCAAACAAAACCCCAAGAAAAAGCCCAAACAAAACAAAAAAGCCATATTTTAGCTACCTACACTTCTCATGGCAAACTGTCAGCTCTGTTTAGCCACAGCAAGCCACCCTAAGACAAGGTAATGGCTCTCTTCTTAAAGGTGTTTCATGACAACAAAATTATATTTACACACATAATTAAGGAAGATCAAATAATGTTTCAAATAGTCTTAACACATGGAAAAGGAAGCTTCTAGCATGGCAAGGTACAAATTCCTCAGAAGAAAGCAGCTATATGAACTGTCCTCTCCTTATTATAGGATCATAGAATTGTTTAGGTTGGAAAAGGCCTTTAAGATCATCAAGTCCAACTGTTAACCTAGCACTGCCAAGTCCACCACTAAACCATGTCCCTAAGCGCCACATCTACACGTCTTTTAAAGACCTCCAGGGATGGTGACTCAACCACTTCCCTGGGCAGCCTGTTCCAGTGCTTGACAACCCTTTCAGCGAAGAAAGGTTTCCTACTATCCAATCTAAATGTCCCTGGTGCAACTTGAGGCTGTTTCCTCTTGTCCTATCACTTGTTACTTGGGAAAAGAGACTGACACCCACCTCGCTACAACCTCCTTTCAGCTAGTTGTAGGGAGTGATAAGGTCTCCCCTCAGCCTCCTCTTCTCCAGGCTAAACAACCCCAGTTCCCTCAGCCATTCCTCGCAGGGCTCGTGCTCTAGACCTTCGTTGCCCTTCTCTGCACATGCTCCGGCACCCCAATGTCCTTCTTGTAGTGAGGGGCCCAAAACTGAACACAGTATTCGAGGTGCGGCCTCACCAGTGCTGAGTACAGGGGCACGATCACTTCCCTGCTCCTGCTGGCCACACTATTTCTGATACAGGCCAGGATGCCATTGGCCTTCTTGGCCACTTGGGCACACTGCCGGCTCATATTATTGATACATTTGAAACAAATACAAGGAAGCATCAGACTTAACTATGCAAAGCAAGAATAAAACTGCTGTTACTTATATCTCAAAAAAAGCATTTTGCTTGAAGCCTTCAATACAAGGCTTCTTTTGGGTTTACAGGCATCACGTCATGATTTCACCAACACAGCTTGTTTCTGGTGATGTCAATGTCTTTGTAAGTGCTTATTAAGCAGGTTTTATCAATGGATTAAGAAGCAGCTCAGCTGCCAAGAGCAGCAAAATAAATTTTAGATCAAAGCATATAATCAACAGACATAACAGGTGACTAAGTACCATCTGTCAGCATATTGTTCTATGACACAGAAGGGGTACGTACATAAAAACAGTGGTGCAGAGATGATACTTCCCCCCCCCCCTTTTTTTGAGTAATATGATCAGCTAGTGTCAGAGGTTGTTTTTTGGTGAGTTGGTTTTTTGGTTTTGGTTGTTTTTTTGGTTTTGTTTTGGTTTTTTTTTTTGAGTAATATGATCAGCTAGTGAGTATGTGCCAGATAAATTAAACCAGCCAGGGGCTAATACGCGATACAGGCCAAGTTCTGCAGAATTTTCTTTTTAAAAGACTTGCATTCATGAATTGGCATAGTTTCTCTCATTACATTGTGATGCTGACTTTTTTTGAAATCTCCTGGTTTTGGCTTGTGCTGAATGAATTGCTATTCCACCCTAAGTCGGTCGGTTTGATTATTACAAATGCCAAGTTGTTCTCCTTTATTTAAACTAGTGAGAGAAGAGCACTTTACTGTGTTTTCCAAAATAAATAACATGAAAAATAAGTGCAGAATTTCAGGCTTAAATAGGTCATAAAGATATATCACTCAACACACTAACAGTTGACATTAAAAAAAAAAATCGTAGAGTTGCATAAAATCTTCAATTCATCTCATCTTGCAGATTTGAAGAGAAAATATCTTTAAAATGAGAAACAGTATTAACTGTCTAAGTGTGAATTCGGATCTTGCCAGAAGCACGAACTATTTGCTCATTCTCTTACAGCAGGGCATTCACATATGGGAAGATTTTTCCTATGACATGATTTTCAGCAATATCAGGCCTTAAACTCCACACTGCGCCATCAGCTCTCTGGACTGGGCAAGACTCCAAATGCAATTCCATCTCTGAAAGCCCTCAACCTTATCCCAAAGCAGAGCACAGTGCTTGTCTAGCTCCAAACATGTGTTGACCTACAGCCTCATCCTGAGCCAAGCCCCCATCCCTGCTCTCCGGGTGGAGCAGAACTTCACTGGAAATCCTGCTCAGAAGACCTTGCCTCCCTAACCCTAAACCTAGACTGAAGCACAGAAAGGTGAGTCTGGCTGCAATAATACACTGAGCAGCAGACCCATCCTGAGCTCAGCCCACATTCTAACTTCCCCGGCTGAGCAGGGCTGAAGAGGAATTCCAGCTCTGAAGACTCTCACTTCTCTAACCCTCCTTAAGTGTGAAATTCCTAAATCCATTGCGGTTTGCATTCATTTCCACTTGCCTACAACCACACATTAGGATACATACATACATAGATTCATTGCCTCTGAAGTAACTACATCAGTTTTGTTCTACGCTTTCCAGGAGTATGTTCTAATTCTTCATCTGGATGTGCAACCTAACTGCATTGCAAGTCATACAGCATAAGACATACAATACACATCAGCTCCTCCTTTCCCATGCTCTGCTTCGCAGACGCAGGTAGCTGTGTCCTCACCCCGTGCAAGAGACTTGGCATGTTCTAAGCAGAAACACCTAAAAAATGAGGGGACCAGATCCTAAAGCATGTCATGACATATATCTGAAGATAAGTCTGGACTCAGGCAACAGTAACAAAAATCCTATTAACTTCACCCAAGATCACACTTGATGAGAGAGGTGCTCAAACAAGAAAATTTAAGTCCAAGTTTAACACAGCAAAATGTTAAACTCCAAAAGTCAACCTCCATAAAGGAAATAAGAAAAAGCAATATTAGATTATATTTTACAGTAATATCCTTTGTTCCTCCAGGATCTTGTTTAGCCTAAGCTCTTGGCTATCTAGCTCCATCCATGAGGATTTTTCTGAACCAATTACCTTCTCTGTCCTTTTGTGCAAGATAAACCTCTTCTTCCTCACCCTCCTCTCCAGCTTGACATTCAAAGCTAGCGTCCTGTTCTGTTGGTATTCTTGTTACTTTATTTGTTTGGAACATAGTTTGATGACAGAAATCTTCACTGGAAGTGGCTGCAATGATCACACCTCCATCTCCATTCCCATCTCCCACACCCTTCCACAATTATCTGAAGTTAAATGCCTTCCCCATTCCTCTTCTAACGTACCAAAGTTGTCAGTGCCTAATGTCATGATACATCCATGGCTGTCTGGTGAAGAGATGTTTGAAACATTTTCAACTCTGTTGCAGTACTTTGTCAGACAGGTTGAGAAGTATTCATACTAGAAACGTGCTATCATGCCCCCTAATATGAGATCACACAGCAAGTATTAATAAAACAGAGTACAGACGTTAGCTCAAGTGTTTCTCCAAACTACCTTTCCTCAATTTTCTGTTGTCATTAGAGGCTTTTGGCATTACAGACAACAGCAGGCATAATTTCATCAAGGCGCACAAAGGAGAGTTTTACAAAAGGATATGTTCACGTCAAAAAAGACACCTGAAGTTTGTGTGGGAAGACAAAGATTGAGACTTTCAGTCTGCAGGGGAAAGCTGTCAGAGGATTTAGTTCCCTCTGCTTACAAGATGGCTGTTTCTTAATAGCTTTACTTTCTGCTTTTGTGGGGAGGAAGGAGGACAGTGAAAAGAACGAAGACAGCAGTAGGCATTTCATTGTTTTAAGGCAGAAAATAACCACAGAAAAGTCAAAGAGCCTCTTACTAACACTGGCAAGGATTGAGAACAGAATATTCCCACCAAAATGCAAAGCCATAACAGGAAGACTGGGGGAAGCTTCCTGCTCAAAATGTGAAAATCTCACTATAATTTTCAAAGCTTAGACCAGTCAAATAAAAAACTATCATCTTTTCCATGTGACTGGTCACTTACTCTGGTTGATATGATAATACACATTATTATCTCAATGAGCTTTTTTATTAAAACCAAAAAACCTTACTGTAATTTTATTTCCAGAAAAATTAAAATCTTCAGAAATTGGCATGAAGTTTACTAATACACTTGCAGGTTAGTTTCCAAGATTTACTCTATAATGAGCAGGATATTCCGCTCATTATAGATATTCCCCCTCCCCCCAAAAGTTCCTTTTAAAAAATCAACCTATTTTTCAAACTAAAATAGAGTAAAATTGTAAAAGAACACCAAAAGAATTTTAAGTTTTTCAAATTTACTGTTGGTCTACTTAGAAATCTTGATTATCAAAAGTTGGAAAACTCAAACTCCTGGCTCTGGCAATAAATACAACAAGTCAAGTAATTTATATTTCTTGCAGTCTATACTAATCTAAGATGATCTATGATGTTTTTCACTCCATATTCACTCAGGCTACTGATCTACTACAGAAGATTAAGATCTAAAAGCCCAGACTGCAAAGTCAAAAAGCAGATTTCATATCCATAAATTAACTCCCACTCTTACAAATCAGCTATCTACACCATTCATGAGCACTTTAAACTAGTCCCTCCTCAGGCATGGAGGATATTTTAAACTTCAAAGTTAATCCTCTCTTGATCTGGATTAATTGCTGTAGGAGCTTCCAAGTCTTTCTGAGTACTCTTGGCCAGCTGTTAAGACCCAACAGTTTCCTTTATTTATTCCTTAAAATTAAAAATGCATTCCTGT
>NW_008824186.1:713488-714620 GCF_000699105.1 Pygoscelis adeliae
ACTCTTGCCCTACTAAAACCCATATATCATTGGCTGTGAGTTTTCACTACTACATTATAGTCTACATTCTGGTTGTATGCTTCATAGAGATATTGCTAAGGGGACAAGTAGATGTTGGCATACAGCCATGATGGGGGACACACTACATCAAATTAACTGTAAACTGTGGTTTATGTGTATGCAAACTAGGAATTTTAGATTGAAAGAGGCCTTAGTAACATATAAAAAGTGTCAAATCTAAGAAACTATCAGAATGAAACTGGTTGAAACACAGGACCTCTAACGTTACCTATCTTCCTTTGAATCAACATTACACCATAGAAGAACTCAGAACTTCAGTTTCTGAAGTAGTTTTCATGATTATTTGGGGCTACTTAAACTTAATATCTCAAGAGGCTTCATTTGCCCAGTTTACGAAAAGCTAAACATGTATGACAAGCCTGTAGTCTCAGACTGCAAGCATATGTCCTCTCTTGGCTCCACACCACTCATGATGCTGAAAAGGTCTTTGCCTGTTTGCTTGTCCCTCACCATTCCCCAGTGTTTTAATGGGGATTATGCCTTCTTTTCCCATCCTCCAATCAGTATAAGTCACTTAATAAAAAAGGCAGCATTAAAACCCCAAAATTAAGCTAGATGAATGGCCTGGTTTCGGCAGGGATAGAGTTACGGTTACGTTTGTGCTACAGCAGGTTTACTTCTGAAGGGACTGTGGCTGCGAGTAAGGCCATGCTGGAGCAGGTATATCTCTGAAGACATTGTGGCCCATGGAGAAGGCCACAATGGAACAGGTGCACCTCAAAGTGACTGTGGATAAGTCTATGCTGCAGCAGGTATACCCCTGGAGAGCCTGTGGCTCATAGATAAGGCTCCACTTGGAGCAGGTACAACCCTAAAGGACTGCAGTCTGTGGATAAGTCCAAGTCGGAGCAGGGCAAGGGGAGGAGTTCATTGCAATGTTAAACCCGATGGTTTGATCCGAAGAGACCAGGGGTGGAGATTGTAATAGAAATACCTTTAAATTGTTGTAACCCATGATTTGAGTTGCATGTTATAGGAATTACTATAGCAGGAACCCTTTGTTGCTAGCCAGGCTAGGAGCAAGGGGAGGAGTTCATTGCAATGTTAAACC
>NW_008824186.1:715356-730106 GCF_000699105.1 Pygoscelis adeliae
TGAATTCCTTGTTTTGCTTTGCTTGTGTGTGCGGCTTTTGCTTTCCCTATTAAACTGTCTTTATCTCAACCCACGAATTTTCTCACTTTTACCCTTCCGATTCTCTCCCCCATCCCACTGGGGGGGAGTGAGCAAGCGGCTGCGTGGTGCTCAGTTGCCAACTGAGGTTAAGCCACGACAATGAATTTAAAAGATACTGTGTTTTTCTTCCATCACACTGAGGTTCCTTCTAGGTAACAGAAGTCTCAGTGGTGTTAGATGAAAGCCAACTTGTTGTTCAATCAATATCTTTACTTTGTTCAAATCTTTTTGAAAATACTATCTATATGATAACAGAGATGTCAGCAAGTTGGGGAGGCTGGCATAGACAGTTACAGCGCAACTGCGTTGCAGCTTGATCACTGCTACTCTTAACAGCTTCAGTGTGCGCAATAGCCACAAGCCATTTGGCCAAAATTACAAGAGTTTCAAAACCAGATCTGGAGCTGGACTCAGCTTCATATAATCACTACCATTCCCGAGAAGCAGTGAGGAGATACAAACAATGGTAGAGCAAACTAGAACAAAGTTCTTTTGTAGTATTACAAGAGACCAAATAAATACATAAATTTCTACTTTTCTACAGGCTGCATGAAAACACTTGGTTTATGAAAGACTTCCAGGAAGAAAAACGGCTCACATCTCATATGTATTAACTTCCCATCTACTCTGAGAGGTGACATATCACCTTCACGTTGCAATAAGACAGGGATTGTGGTTTTGGTTTTTTTTTAAAAAAAGCCTTCTGTCAGCTTCTTCAGCCAAATAACTCAAGCAGTTATTTTACCTTTATGGGTACCTAATCTTACACAAAGGACTAAGTTTTCTCTCTTTCAAAAATTATCCCAGTTAAACATCAACTTAAAGTGGGCAGCAGGATGCCCAACTATCTTAAGAGCATTAGGAGAGGCTTCTGCAAAGAATTAGCACTTCCATCATCATGCAATTGAGAAATCACTCCCTTAAAATTATGGAAGGCTCAGAAATTATGTTTTTATAGCCTTTTCTTCTATTGTAGTCTTGTGTATTTTTTTCTGCTTGGCCAAGAACATTTAAGAAGTTTCATTGTCAGTTCATCTTCCCTTTGGTTTGTTGGGAGGAGTATGTCATCCGCCTACCTACGTAGGCATATTGTCTCACCTCTTGCAGTATCCTGGCTCCTTGCCAATATGCATACGCAACTATGAAACTAATCGCTGTTTGATATTATAGCATTTTAATTTAATTTTAAGAGTGCACAGTGACGCAAACATTTGCAAAGCAAACCGAGAACAGCTACAAACAAAATTTCAAGGAGTCAAACTTGTCTGTTCCATTCTAATCAAAGAGAAGTCAGTAGCTACAAACAACTTCTTCACACAAAAGCAATAACTCTTAATGAAAATCAGATATCCTTGCTATAATTTGAATTTTCTGGAGGCATTGTGGGCATCCCTCTGCTCTCACAAGCAACCCATTTGTACCAGGTGCCAACCACAGGAGAATCTGCAGTTTTTGAGCTAGTTAGGGTAAGGACATACAAGTGCTCTTGTGACCATTTCCCCCAGCTTTTCATTTCTTGGGAAGATGCCTATTTTACAACATGGGGTGATCAACAACAGGGTAAGCAAGTACAGATCTGTGACTGATTTTTTACAAAAACACTTCCTCCAGGCATGTCAATGTGCTAGTAGATAGAAGGTTTGCCTCAACAAAATATGTTAACAATAGGGGAAGTTTTTGCTATTTTTATTTTTAAAAATTAAATTTAGCATCTATTAGTAAGTCATGTCCTACTATGCTTCAAGTTCTTCAGAAACAGTACCTTAGCAGTAACTAATAAAGGGGAGATTGTAATCTTCTTAAAGATTCACCTGTGTGGTTTCTCAGCAGAAACTCTCAGACTTAGAGTAGCCAAAATAGGATTTTTAGAAATCCATGTTCGAAAAGGGTTGTTACCTTCTTTCGATACCAAGATTCAGCCTAGATGTTTGCACACTTCTGTTTTGATAATACTCCTAGTTCATTTGTCCATCACTTACATCTTCCATCATGAACTGAAAAGCAGACAAATTAGTTAAACACTGCACTTAAAAAAAATTAAGATTATGCTACTCTGTGCTGCCTTAGACCTTTGATTTTATCTATCAGAGTATCTCAGAAGCTTTATAGGCATAAATACTCTTATTCAAAAAAAAAAAGAAGAAAACGGCCATTAACAAAAGCCAAACACACTTCCCTCAGCTTATTGCCTGCAAAACTCAAATACTTGGCAAGGGTCCTCTATTTTCCAGGGTTTCTACATGCACATAACAATTCTCCCACCATTTTCAAGCTTGATTTTTTTTTTTTTTACTTTTACAATTACAAGTAAAATTGAAATTAACTTTTATCCACGGATAGGTCAGGATAAACACTTCTTAGTGTTTGCAAGTATTATAACTTAAAAGACAGCAGTCCTTTCTCTTAGTTTATCATGTGACTTCAGAAATAAAAATCCTAGAACCTATTATCTTGATTAAACAAATATGGACAGAAGGCAAATATGAACTTTTTTCCCCTCTCTTCTCTAATAATCAAAGTAACACAAAAGTACTCAGTAGGTATATAATCTTTAAATGAAAAATCCTATTTCAATTCTCAGAGCACTTCTAACTTCCAATTATCAAAATAAAAAGCAAATCTTGTACAAGAAAAATTGCAAATAACCCTGTATGAAGAAACATACAAGAAAGGAACATTTTAAACCCAAAACGCTTTGCTGCAATATAATTGCAAAGCAAAGCCAGCTGATTTTGTTTATTAAAAACATCCCAGACATCTTAGCATATAGAATAATTGCAAGGCACTTACAGGGCTTTCTGGTGATGTAAATATAACTTTGAAAAAATGAAGCACTCTTTTTACAAAATAAATAAGATCATTATAGAAATTAATAATCTCCAAATGCCAACATTTTAAACAAATGCCCATCTCTGTTGGATTTTCAGAGCTTGTATTGCAAACTGTTACTTACTTCTAAACCAGATAGTTTCTTTGTAAGATTTGTTTGCTTGGATGGTACAGTGCCTACAGCTACTGTGTCATGAAACTGTTTCTTTAAACAAGAAATATGCAAGATCTCCCATGGCCTTTTTGATCTTGCAAATGTCAGACTTCAGGGCTGTTTGTTGTATCATCCTACAATTATAATTTATTTGAGGTTTTTGTATTACTTATCAGTTATACAACAGAAAACCTACCATAATTATGTTCTCAGCAATACTATCTAGACATTGTGTTGCTTTAACAACTGCTTTCATTGTCTATAAAACCGCAATTCTTCCAAAAATTTGTTACATCATTTGCCAGCTTCCTTAACTGGAAAACAACAAACGTACTGGCTCCAAGTACTTTCAATTCCTACTTCCATTAAAGCCAGGGAGCATTCTAAGTACATCTGCATGGCCTTAATTTAGCCAAGAAACGGACACTGCTTCCACAATAATTATAAAAATAGAAAGCTGTAAAATGAAATTTTAAGCAGACAGCTTTAGTCTAAAGGAAGCCAAAAAGAAGAAGAAATTCTTTTTTTTAAAGTCAGTACACTGTTATTTAGCCTGCAAGTTGAATTTTATATATTCCCCATTTCAGAATACTTTAACTTTCTGTTCTGATTTAGCCCTATAGTGAATGCCAGTCCATAAATCAGAAGATACTCTCCAGAAATAGGCATAATAGAGAACAGCGTATCCTGTGTTCTTGGCAGTGCTGACCCCCTGAGGATATGCTTTCACTGCAGTTACCCTAGGCTCCTATTTGGCTGCTGCCCTTTCTCACCCACAAATAAAAAAATTCTTCCTTTCATATTTGAAAGGACTGTAAGCCTAAGGCTAAACATTGTTGTTACTTGACCTCCCACATAATTTCCCCAATGAACTTACAAGGAGACAAACTTTCCCCACAATTTGTTGTGAAAAAACCGTAAGGTAGCTTTGATTTTTTTTCCTGTGCAAAAAGAAAAGAGCTACATTTCCAGAAGCACCAACGGTACACACAGGATCACCACTGAGGACACAATAATTCAAATAAATCTCTGCAATGCGATGAATAAGACACAGGATTGGGCTATCCTGGCAATTAATTCTGCAAGGTACAGCTCCACACACCTCCCTGCAGGTGGAGGAGCCAGCTTAGAGCACCCTGGTGTCTCCCATACCTTTTTGCACCACAACCTCCAGCTGAAGCTCTCCACTCCCTCCCAGGGCACCACAGCTTACACTTGTCAGAGGATAATTATTACACTAGTTCAGCTTACAAGGCAGCTTCAGAAAACAGGTGGAGAACTGACGGGGAAGCAAAAAGCAATGCATTTGTGGGAATAAGCAGCAAACTTTTAATCTGCACTCACCAGCAAAAAGAGTCCGACCCCAAACTTATGGCAGGCTGTACCTCAAATCAAGTCTGCAGTGTAAACATACGGTCAGATACTGACAATAGCAGTAACACAAAATCTCTCTCCCTGTTTTTGCAAGCTTTTAACTATTTTTCAGTTGAAAATTCAGATAAAGCACCAATGAGAAATAAGAAGCAACAGGCTTATAAAAATGAATAGCATGATGGCGACAGAAAAATCTTTATATGGGAAAGCTTCCTCCAGCCTCAAGAGCCGAGGCATATTGCTCCTCACTGGCAGCAGTAAAGGGAAAGGGCTGGGTTCAAGTACTGTGATCCAGAATATCTACTTTCTTTTACAGATGATGGGCTCAATTCCTTTACTCTTATTCACACTGAGCACTACTTTTATTCTTCCAGCGATTATTTGTAAACCAAGAAGCACAAAGGAATTAAACCGTCACTAGACCGCACAGACACAAGAGCTACATTTCAAAATGTGAATTGGCTATGAGTTGATAAATTCAAGCACAAGGATTTTTGCCTCAAAGACAGTCCAGACAATAGCTTTGGTAATTATTAATTGCATCTTTCATGTGGAAGAGAACTCTGAAAACTAAACAGCAATTTAAATGTAAAAATTAAGTATTCCACTCTAGATAAGATCTTACTAGAGGGGGGTTGGTTGACGTCTCACTATAATTTTTTTTCTGTTTAACTAAACCAGCCAAAACCCTCTTAGTGTTTCCACTGTTGCATTTTACAAAAATAAAACAGTCTGTTATCAGCATAGCAATGCTCCCAAAACAAATCACACCACTAATCATCTTAGTTATGCCAAGAAAGCTTCCCGCTGTAGACATACAATTAATCAGATCAGAAGTTCTACCCAATCTGCAATGAAAGGTGTTTCACGTGTGGTTGCCCTATGCAGTGCAGCACTGGCACATACCCACAGGGCAGTGTCAAACAAGGTAGTGCTAAAACTAGAAGCATCTGCCTTAACATGGTGCTCTGCTTCAAATAATTATCCCTGCTGAAACTATCTCCCTCTACAGGACATTCACTAGGAAACACTTTTCAGAAAGGGGTATGAACAAGGGGATTCACAGGGTTTAAAACCCCTGCTACGAAATGGGTCTCACATATACAACAGGGTCAGCGGGGAAAGTGAAGAGAAAAAGAATCTTATTCTCCTTTATATCTTGTTAAGGATTATTTCCTTCCACAGTAAAATAAGATTTAGTTTACTACACAGAATATTTTCTAACAATATAAGTGACTTTTTTTTTTTTTTTTGGCCTTAATAACTTTGATCTTGGAATAATATTCAGCACTACACCTTTTGAAAATTCACAGATTTCTGAAGTGTCCCAGGAGATTTCATTTTGTTCGCTGAGTGATCCCAAACAGTAAAAAATACGCTGTTTCTCCAAAGTAGATCTGCTCTCTAGCACTTAAAAAGAAGTAATTGTTCAGGTTCTTCAATTCCAGTCAAGGAACAAATCATAAAGAATGCAGAAAGTCCAAAATAAACACACATTCTAAGAGCTAAGTACACACACTAACTTCTCAACATACCTCGCAAGCACCCTAACAATTCTTATTTTCTACTGTTGGCAGAATACATAGTGATCTTTCTTCATGACTGTTGTAACTTGCTCTGTAATTTTGTGCCAAAACCAGAAACATGGTAATGACACTGAATAGGTAATTAGTAACTATTAAAACAGTATACAAACTAGGGCGTAGTCAAGGTGCTAGCATCTGTCTAAGCCACCTGGAGGGATTTGGCTTCCTAACAAAGCATCAAAGATGGTGGAGCCTCTGTAAAAGTTTTTATAAATCACTCAGGCTATCAAAGGGTAAAACAAACCTGAATTTCATGTTAAATCCTATCACATGAAAAATGTGAAGTAGGAGAAAAATTTTATAGCTTTACTGTCCCTTAAAAACACGCCAACAAAGCCACTCACAACAAAACATAACACAATTCATTATGGACGGAATTTCAAGGAAAATGGCCTTGGGGTCTTGTTTTGTTATTTTAAATGTCAGATTTGAAATACTCTGTAGACTTCTCCAGTTTCAAGTGACATGGGAGGACTGGGTAAATGTAGTATTTGCATGTGTCCTGTGGAATACACAAAGCTTTGTTTTCCCGGGAAGGAGCAGCCAGCCCAGCCCCAGAGCCACCACCGTTTTTTCACTCCCTGCTACCAGCAGCTGCTGCAAGATCAAGAGCAGGAATTCTACTTTATTCCTCCTCCTCAATAGCTAATGGCAATTTTCTTTGCTCCTCCCCTACTCAAACAGAGAGGAGGAGGAGGGAGAGATGATAAACCCTTGTGAACATACTCAACATTCATGTGATATTAAAAGTGATAATTGTCATGTTCCAAGAGAATTAGTAGAGTATTGGTAATTTGGTAAACTTCACCATTGGTCAAGTCCCGTACCAAACTTTATCGGAAAAATTTTCCCAGAGCTTGTTCATACTGGAGAATCTTTCTGTGCTTGAAAGAAGTTTGGGGACATAATATTGCTCAAGGAGTAATAATGAATCAAAATACATTCATTGTTTCAGTCAGATGAAGACAAACCCAGACAGCCCTCGGAGCTTTGACCTTTCCCCTTCCACAAAACTAGATGCCAGTTACAGATCACAAAACCTAGATTTGAATCGCAGGCACATCACTGCACTTTTTCCACCAGCATAACCCCTGCACTACGTTAGAGCAAGATCAAGTAAACCAGCAATTCAAGCCTTCCTAGTTGTAAGTAGGTCTCTAAATCCAAAGGATGCAAAAAATTGAGTTGAGAGCTTTATGTGGATGTGATACAAGGGGAGGTCAGCCCTCCAGAAAACAGTGCTGTTTTCAAAGCCTAGCAGTAAAGACTATTGGTTACGAAGCAAAGCTATAACACCAACACAAAGAGGTCCCCAGATTCTAGCTACCGCTGCAAAGAGAAACATCAAAAACGCTAACAGTAAGTTCTCACATGTATGGGAAGCTGAAGAGATTGAAGTAGTATAACAATCTAAGCAGGTAAAGTCTCCAGAGATTTATGCTTCAAAGACATATGAACAAAATCCCACAGAAATCTCTGAAATAAAGTCAGGGCTCGTTACCCCGTATAAACTTTTTAGTACTACTATTTCCTGCACAGCAGCTTTTAGAGTTTGTTTTGAACTCAGTAGAGCCCAGAGGTTGTTCTAAAATTTACCTGAACAATCACAGCTCTGCTACAGATCAGCTACTGGTCTCTCACAAACTGTTTCATTTTCTGGCCCATTCCTTATTTTAACATAGCATAAGTAATTATTCCAAAGAGTACCTAATACAGATAGACCTGAAGAGACCAATCTATCCATTAACAGGTAACACAGCAACATGTCTGTGCTTGTACTTAAGCTACCACAGTCTATAGCAATAAGGCGGCCATTTTAATAGAACAACGTGAGATACACCAACACAGATGTTAAGCTAGCTCTAAAATGCCTCAGCACTTCCCAGAGATATTGAATACCTTCAGATCTTCTCAAGGGCAGACAGAATTGAGAACATTAAACAACCCTGAAGAATTGAATATATGTACTTAAGATACAAAAGTATCTGCTTATCGACTCAGACTTAGAAAAAGTAAAATCCTACCACTGCATTCTCTACCTACTAACTAAAGAGCAAGAACACAGTCAATCTGTCCTTACCCAGAGACCTCTGCTCTGATGTTGTCTTTGTAAAGTCCAATAAACATCTATACTTCTAGCACAGCTAACACTGGAGGTCAGCCACTGCATAGAAAGACACCAGCCCAAATTTCCACCCAGGCTGAAGGGGGAGAAGCTTCCTCTGGATGCCCACCTGCTTTGCATTGAGGATCGGTTGTAATTATCAGCCTCAGGTGTGAGAGCAAGCCAGGGGCTTTCTCTGACCTCTGCCAGGGAGTCGTAAGGGCCCAGAGCTGGGAGGGAAGATTGGAAAGAACGGTAGAAATGGTGCTATGGAGTTGTGTGGTTACTGGATTGTCTGCACTAAAGGTAAGAAGTCTTTGGTAATAGTAGTGTTAAAGCCTGTACAGTGTGAGGTGCCTGTTCTAAGTAGGAATTCCACTTCTTATTCATCCTCCTTACTCCAGACGTTCTTACCCTTCTCTACCACATAATACTCTATGCCAGAACTATCAAAGGCAGCTATTGAGGATTTAATGGATGATAAAAACATGAAAATATATTGACACCACTGCTAAAACTACAGCTACTGTAAATCTGCTATGGTTGTTAAATGGTTAGTGAACATCTCTTACACTAGGTTTTCTGATAAAAATTGAGCATAATTAGCGACTGTAAAATTATTGGCTGTGGAAAAGAAATAAGGCAGGTCTTAGGTACTTGCAGGATTATATACTGAAGGGAAACAGCCTTTGCTATATCAGAACTTAAACCACAGGTGATAAATAGATGCAAAATTTTCTCTTATAAGTTAATAATATAAATCAACTTCTGATTTTCAAATAACAGTACCCCCTTGTACAGATTATGCACTTATTAAACATGATACACGGAAAAGAGGCAGAGCACTGTCAGTTTGACAAGAAAACTTAAGCAATGCTGAGACTGAAGCTAGTAGCTACATCCAGCCTGCATCCTACTCATCATAGGTATGTCTAATTCTATCAGAACAAACTGATTGCTTCTGAAGATCAGTCTGCATGAGGTACTACAATGCTGGATAACCACTTAAACTGTTTGTGGCACCAATTACAAAATCTTAGTTACCTGTAATGGGTGGAGAGAGTTTTACAGAAATATCTTAAATCAGAATGTCAGAAAAAAGTGACTCTCAGAATGATACTAACAATTTCTAGCTCACTCTTCTTTATGAAAGTTCCTTCTTCAGTCCAGCTGAGAGAAAAACAAGCAACGCAAACCAGGTTTGGGTGTGCAGTAAGGTGAAGGCATAGTCTGACTTGAGAAGCTAGCATAATGCTTTTATTCTGTGCCAAATCCTTAAGGGCTTCTTTAAAATTCATCAACAGACAATAAGCTACAAAAAGAAGGGTGACATGAGTTCACACTAAAAAAAAACTCTCTCCGCTATCTCAACAGAGATATCTTCTTGCTGCCAAATACGTTATCATTCAAGATAACCACACAGCATTAAGTGCACCATAACACCACAGCAAGAAGCAAGTGTGCCTTTGCTTCACGGACAAGTCCTTTGGCATCTTTCATTTGGGTTACAGTGCTTAATGAGCTACAAAGAGATACCATCAGTGCTAGATGAAAAATCTCAAAGCCTTGAACTGCAGTTTAAATACTGACTAGTATAAAGCAATTCTCTGCTCTCTGCAAATGTTTGTGGGAAAGCATTGCCGTTTGAGGGAAGAACGACTGTTAAAATGGTTATTGGAGAGTCCAATTAGAAGGCAGTGACCAAAGTTTTGTTTCGCTCTCTGCTAGCTTATAGAGCTCAGTGATACTGACTGACTGTAAAAGCAGGCTGAGGAACACAGTCAACGTTGTTGTTAATTATGATAGGAACTAAAGGATAAGCAGGAATATCATCAAGATGCCCTTCTTGCCTTATCATAAGTGAGGCTCGCTTTACTTCAAAGCTTCAGAGATGCAGTTGAATTTTTTTCTACAAGAGCATTAACTATTTTAGTTCATAGGTAGCTCTTCATCACAGCATGTTTTAAATAAAGACATGAAGCTTTTTTTTTTTACCAGAAAATGACAAAACAGTACAAAATGGTTCTGATTACACAACGTAAGAAGCCAGTAGGCCAGACAGCTTAAGCCATTTTCCCAGGGTTGCACAAAGCACCATCAGAGTCAGGATCAGACCATGAGTTCTATTCCTGTTTCCTGCCCTATCTGCAAGGTTTGCTGCCTATGGTATTAATAAGAAATGGCAGTTACAAAACACATTATCCTCTTTGGCAGATGTACAGGGATCCTTCTCTAACCACCTGCGATGCAAACAGTAGGTCTATTTGAAACATCAGTGTTGTTTCAAATGGGCATTATACTTCTTGAACAGTCGAGAAATGTTTTGGGAAATATTATACTTGATTTCTGAGCACATTGACAGGTATAAAATGAGGTGTGTCAATAGGCTATTGATATGTAAGACTTATGGGTATTTTCCAAAGTCACGGTAGGTGGGATCCCATACGGCACAGTCTATACAAGACACAAAAGCTGCTGCCAAAATACACTGAGCTAATGAATTGCCAGCAGCTAAGCTACATCACCTGTTACAAACCTGTGAGAAAAATAAACTGTGATCCTGTTTTTTCCTAACCATTTTTAGACCATGGAGTGATGCTCTCTGCTAGAAGGAGAAATCCGTGCCAATTCAGCTAATAGTCAGAAACTCTCCTCATACGTTAAGACTGTAATACCAGTTTTTATATTATTTCCCATGCTCCAGAGCCATGATGCATGGAAAACAAATGCTTTAGCATACACTAAGGATAACATGCTTAGACAGTGACAAGTAGCGTCACGAGGAAGCAAGCTCTCCTTCTTTTAATGTGGCTCTGAGTAAAGTCCAGCAGATTTTTCTCTCCTCTTCTTCAACAGGAAAATGTCTTCTGACTTGCTGCTGCCCACACACTTAAGGAGTGGAATTACTGGGAGCGGAGGGATTCAGGAGACTTAAGGCCACTGTTGGTATTGACTCATGCTGTGTGTACAAAAAGATCTTCCGCTAGGGAATACCTGTATCCCTGCTCTGCCTTTCTCCTGCCCTCTCTTTTTGTAAGGTTCTTCCTACCCCTACACATTTTGTCAGGCATATTTTAAAATGGAAAATTTGTCATTCTTAATTAAACTAATAAGACTAAAATAGAACTGTAGTCACAGAAATGTTTCTATAAAAATAGTACATTTCTACCATAAACTTCTGCTCTCTATGCATTGAGTCAGGTAAGACTAAATTTACATGGCTCCTTTTTCTCATGTATTGTTAACAGAACTGTTAATTAGTGTCCCAAGTCTGCAAGCAGTGTGAAGCAATTTCTGCGACTGGTACCTACATTCTGTCTGATGTATCTTTACTACTGAAGGTTGCACAACCTTGACTCCAAGTAACCAGAACAAGTTTGCAGAGCTGGTAGTTAAAGAACTCTATGTGAAAATTGTAATCTGAAATCAACATGCTGCATTGAGAGGGCCTTTAAAAAAGTTGCTTTTCTAAAACAGAATCTGGGCTACGACATATTTACAGAATGAAAAGGAATGGTTCACTGGGAACTTATCCTAGAACAAGGCCATGAGTCACAAAAGTACCGCAAAAGGTATATGCATATAAGTAAGCCACAACATATCAGCTATCCACTGTTTTTATTGCATGGCCTGCATAACAATAATTATACCCAAGAGCACAAACTGAGGTTTTTTTTGTAGGTGTTCGGAGAACTACTTTACTTGCTATCTCTTCTGAAGTATTTCAAACTTAATGTAAACTTATGACCAGAATTATAAATTTTGCCTTAACATTTAGAGGAACACATAGCAGTTTTACTGGTTAAACATGCTTTTTCAGAATGTCAAGAATGCATATCAACACCTATTCTGTAATCTATTCATACCTTCTTTAAAAGGTAATTGATTCATGTCTTGGAAAATATTTACAGACTACAAAGTATATGACAGTTAGAAGTTATTAAACATCAGAGCAGATGTGTCCTTCTCAAGACGTAGGACTGCAGACCAGGTCTCACTTGCTTGTCTGCGTCTAACACAGAGTCCCACAGCTGAACAGTGCATGATACAAATACATGCTTTAGAGTAATACAAAGCGTACAACTGCTCCTATCCACATCAGGAGATGATTTATTGTTGACTGAAAGGAAACACAGTCCAGGTCATATTGATGTTCCATGAACAATGTGCTGCCCAAAAATAATGTTTCATATTGGTTTCAAATTTCTCACCTTTCAACTCAATAATTAAAAGATGAGGCACAAGTCAATGTGATCAATGAAAGAAGGAAAGAAAAAGGGCAGCTAGATATGGCATATTGGCCAGAAGTTATTTAGAGGGGAAAGAAATAAGGGAGATTGGTTGGCAATGGACAAGAAGCTAGTAGCAAGAATATGTTACTGACAATAGGAAGACAGATGGACATAGAGACAGATGAAAAATTAAGACAGAAAGAAGGGAGCGGGAGAGGGATCAGTGAGGCATGGAAGCAGACAAGCAAGTGAAAAAGTGTGAGAAAATCAATGTAGCCTTGTGACTCAAGCCAAGAGTGGGAGTGAAATGTGGTAAACAGACAATAAAGGAACATACAAGTCGGCACAGAAGCAGTTCATTAATGTGAAGCAGGAGCTGTACGGGGACTCGAAGCTGGGAAGAAACCTAGAGCTGAAGGCCTAGCGGGGCACTTAGTCAAAGAGTCACAGTCAGTAGAGTTAAGACTGAAAGCATTAGACTAGTCAGCAGAAAAGGCTGGGCAACACAAAAACCATCAGATACTGATAGTGTGGAGGTGGTAAAGGATTTAAAGAGGTAGTGAGAGTGCAGTGCAGATGGGAGTAAGGACGGCTACTGAGACTCTAGAGAAGCAATGCTTCACTAAACTAGGGGTGAAGAGAAACTTCTATGCATAATGAAAAAGGAGATCCTCTGTTGATTGACCAAATGCAAAAGTACACCTGGAGTCATTAACAAGACAAATCAAAACAAAGGCAAAAAATTGGAAAGAGGACAAATAATGCTTTGTTTAGAGACATGTAAGATAAGATACAGCCTTTTTCTGTTAAGCATGGGCATCCTCTTTTCCTTTTCCTGAGATTGACAAACGCCAATGTAATAGCTAAACTAGACCCTGTTGTACATCTGGTGTGTCTTGTGAAGTGAATCTATGCTACTGCATTACTTCATTTAAGGTTAAACAGAGCCAAATGAAGCATCCAGTAAAATAAAATGACCTTTACTCTTGGTCTGGCTAATTATTGCAGGTTCCAGTGTTTAATAATGAAACATGACCAGAAGAACTAAGTGCTTAAGGGTAGAACCACAGTACCAATCACAGAAATATTTCACAACTAATTTGGAATTAATACAGGCATTTCCTCAAAGCAATATGTACATTCATAAACATGCGTGTGTCTACATTGTTACTTTGCTTCTGTAACAGCTACAAACAGCAGCATAGTTCAAAACTTCACTTTTCTGGCACACAAACAAAAGTTCGTGTTTCAACATGTAGAATTCCAACTTTCAGAAAATAAATTTATGATTAATCTGAAAATACATGCACAAGATATACATCTATATTAAATCAGCTATGCCTATATTAGAAAGATTTACCTTAACAATTTAATTAAAATGCTGATTTATATGGAATTTCCCAAAAAATCAGTCAATAGGAATGAAAAACATCCAAAGTAGTAGTTCCTGTTCACTTAGACTTCTGAGAGCATTGCACTAAGGCAGCACAGAGGGGAATGGCTACTCTCTACATCAAATTTAATTTTTTCTATATAACATGGTAGAACATACCTTTGGCTTTATGCTTTTCTTTTCTATGTCTACCTGTATTTCAGATGAGCTTCTACTTAAATTACAAAAACATCCAGGCCCATCTAACTATTTGTATATTTGTCAGTTTGTTTACAAAAATGTAGAAGACCAGGACTGTCTCTTCCTCCATGATTAGAAAGAAGTAGAATATGTTGAGACTTATTACCCTGCCTAAGCAGCATATAGAACAATAGGCAAACTAGCATGCTACCTAAATCACAGAATAGTTTGGGTTGGAAGGGACCTCTAAAAGCCATCTAGTCCAACCCCCCTGCAATGAGTAGGGACATCTTCAACTAGATCAGGTTGCTCAGAGCCCCCCGTCCAACCTGACCTTGAATGTTTCCAGGGATGGGGCATCCACCACCTCTGTGGGCAACCTGTGCCAGTGTTTCACCACCCTCAGCATCAAAAATTTCTTCCTTCTATCTAGTCTAAATCTACCCCCCTTTAGTTTAAAGCCATTCCCCCTTGTCCTGTCACAACAGGCCCTGCTAAAAAGTCTGCCGCCATCTTTTTTATAAGCCCCCTTTAAGTACTGATAAGCTGCAATAAGGTCTCCCCGAAGCCACCTCTTCTCTAGGCTGAATAACCCCAACTCTCTCAGCCTTTCTTCATAGGAGAGGTGTTCCATCCCCCTGATTGTTTTCATGGCCTCCTCTGGACCCGCTCCAACAGGTCCGTGTCTTTCTTATGCTGGGGGCTCCAGAGCTGGACGCAGTACTCCAGGTGGGGTGGACTCACCAGAGCAGAGTAGAGGGGCAGAATCACCTCCCTCAACCTGATGGCCACGCTTCTTTTGATGCAGCCCAGGATA
>NW_008824186.1:730313-746513 GCF_000699105.1 Pygoscelis adeliae
TGCCCTGACCCAGGTGCAGGACCTTGTACTTGGCCTTGTTAAACCTCACGAGGTTCACATGGGTTCACTTCTTGAGCTTGTCCAGGTCCCTCTGGATGGCATCCCTTCCCTCTGGCGTGTCGACTGCACCACTCAGCTTGGTGTCAACTGCAAATTTGCTGAAGGTGCACTTGATCCCACTGTCTATGTCATTGATGAAGATATTAAACAGTACCGGTCCCAATACGGACCCCTGCGGGACACCACTCGTCACCAACCTCCATCTGGACATTGAGCCGTTGACCACTACCCTCTGGATGCGACCATCTAACCAGTTCCTCACCCACCAGACAGTCCACCCATCAAATCCATACCTCTCCAGTTTAGAGAGAAGGATCTTGTGGGGGACCATGTCAAAGGCCTCACAGAGGTCCAGATAGACGACATCTGTAGCCCTTCCCGTGTCCACTGATGTAGTCACTCCATCAAGTGTAGTCAAATCATCAGTGAAATAAACAAGATGGTTTAGAGATATAAGGAGTCAGAAATGTTTCTAGTATTTTCTCAGCTCCAAAATAAATATTGCTTGATGATCTCACGTTTCCAGTTGTCCTTGCTCCGTAAGGGAAGGCAAACCAGGCATCAAGGGTGATAGCACGGCAGGCAGGGCAGTGACCTCACCAACACGGTACACAGTCCCCCACTGCTCAAACAAGAACAGCAAAGCAGGTCCAGTGATGGTAACAGAGTCAGGCATAAGTCCAGATTGCCAAACAAGTCTGTAGCAATGAGGCAGCTGCCAGGCCAAGCCAGGAAGCCAAGGCCCTGAGTTTAAACGCAGCTCCTGAGTCAGTGGGCAGAGGTGTAAGGTTGGAGGCCCCAGGTGAGGCTTCTCACAGCTCTTTCTCACCATTTAGTTGCTTCCACTTCTCATGGCTCTTTCTCACAACTTGACTGTTTCACAGCAGTCTGATGAAAGGTTACATAGCTATGCCGCACCAGAGCTGACTTCAAACACAGGCACCTAAACGCTTGGGATGGCGAAAAGAGGTTGTAGAAGAAAATTACAGAGATAAATGGTTACTGGCTGGTCAGGGCAATCAAGAGTCTGTCAGTACCCTGACAGCGTGCAATTGAATAACCGCTCTCAGAGTATAACTTGAGGGACATGAGAACTTGGAAGGGCTATGCCCAACATCTTAAGAGTTGTATATCCAGTTCAGAGAAATCTCTATGAGACAAACAGCAGTCTGGGGGACAGAAACAGAAGAGAGAAAAATTTAAGATCCGCTATGCTTTGTTTTTCTTCTGTGATAGACATTCAAAAAAAAAAAAACCAAAATACAATCACTACCCTGGATTTCATTTATCCCGGGCCCCAAATACCAAACTACTGCACTTGTACCTCTTCAGTCTTGCACTCTACTCTGTTACACAATCAAGAATAATGCCCCATCTCTGTCCATAAAGAGCAGTTTGTACCATGTGTACACCCGACAGAAGCATTTTCTCCCTCAGGCATGTCTTACTCTTTTTCGCTCATGGATTAGCTTTCAAAACTAACGAATTCTACTACTTTGTACTTAATCTTCAAAGCTTCTCAAAAACTTCAACTCAAAAAATTTCCAGCATGGTATTATTCCCGTTCCACCGATCAGGAAGCTGAACAAGGAAGCCCACAGATTTTATGTTCACTGAGCAGCAGAAAAAAACCCTGCTCCTGGTCTTCTGCTTAAATTCTAAATCAATTCAGAATTGATTGAGATCAAACTTCTCAAAAATGTAAAAGGAAAGAATATAGCATGACAGTCCTAATCATTGTCAGTGATGTCACTGGATGTCATCAGGGAATTTCCACTTCCAGTGCTAGTTTTAATAAAACTGTAATTAGGCATTTAGTTTCATTAAAAATTTGTTCAGTGTTATCTTTAATAATTTTTAGAGGAATTAAGAACTCATTAATATAGCCCCAAGCAGGATTCAAATTATTGCATGTCAAATTTTTCAGTTATTTTGCAAGCAGAATATTGTCCTGGACAGCCTTCAATGTCTTTCAGATGCTTACTACAGCACTGAATAGCGGCACAATGCAATAAGTTGTATTTTATCTTTTCTTCCATCATGGCAAGCTGTTAGTCTTTGCTACACCAACTTCAGTGATAGCTAGGAAATAATGTTGTTTGAAATTGAATTAGGAGGCACATAACATTCATATAAGGATTTTCCTGCTAGTTCTTTGACACGATAGTAGCTTTTCCCCAAATCAGACTTGTAAACCCAGTATATTCCTATAGAATCAATAGCTTCTAAAATAGGTGCATCTCACATATTTATTACAGTATAAAAATCTTGTCTACTTGCAATGGTATAGTATATAAAACTGAGGATGAAATTATATTCTCTTCTCTCTTAAAATACCTCATCTTGGCAGAAGTACCTTGAACAGAAAGGGCATGTTAAACAGTGAATTAATCTCTTAATTCCAGAAAAAGAGTGTTAGAGCAAAATTATATATACTATTTGACAAAAAGATTATCAAATATCACAACAAAAAAATGCAAAGAAGTTTAAAATTATTCTGTGTTAAAGATTTCAGTTGTTAAAAGGTATTTTAGGGATTTAATGATTCAGCCAGCCATCTACAGTAGGTTGGACTTTAAGCCACTCTTCATGATTCCTTGCTTTGGAAAGGAAAAATATTCTTCGTAATGGGACAAATTGGGGGGGGGGGGGGGGGGGGGGGGAAAAAAATTACGCAGAACGATTAGGGAAAAAAAAGACCTAAGTGAGTGAAAAGGAATAAGGAGGGAAGAGGTAAGGAGCATCGAAAGTTTGATGATTTTGAATATATATAATCTCTCTTGATTTACATTGAGAGAAATCACCATAATTTATTTCTTTAAAATATATTTGGAAAGATCAACAGAAAGAAAGAGATACCAATATTTTTACTTAATTTTTCTACAACGCAGGAGTTAGTTACAAATGCAGAAATTTAGTTACAAAAAGTAACCAAAATTAAAATTTTGATGGTCGCTTTTCTTCTTAAATATTTGGCCTATTTTACCAATAATCTTTTCTGTGTTTAAAGTATTTCTTTTCAGTTTTAAAATTAGCTCTAGCCAGTCCTACTACAAACTTGCTATGGAAGTTCCATTTGAAATAAACAGTTGTCAAGTAAAATGAGCTTTAAAACTCCAGGAGTGTGAAGAAAGAATACTTTCACTACCTGTAGATATCTTAGGAAAGAATACTTCTACCACTTGTTGATATCTTACATTGCAAAAAAGTTCTAAGGAAGGTTAGTGTACTTTATTCTAAATAAGGTACAATTCAGTGCACTTTTATGTACTGTAGTACGATCACACACTTGGCAGATATTGCCAAGATTTCCTTGCATAAGATTTCCTAAGCTAATATAATATTTCCAGCTCTTGATAACCAGGATAATTTTATTATTCTGTTGTTTCAACTTGCTGTGTGTCAAAAAATGTTGCTGGTTATTCCTAGACTACTTTAAATCTAAGGTGCTCAAAAAGAGCACATAGCAAACAATATTATGCCAGTATTTTAATATTACATATAAGTCACACTTGTTTGCAGGACACCTGAAACTAGTTTGGAGCCCAATGAAAGGACAAGCTATCAAGGTCTAAAAGACACAAAAACACTGCAGCTTTACACTTTCTCTAAACTTCTTAGGTGACAAATGTGAATAAAAATGAAGCCTATATTCTTATCTTCTATTTCTCTTTCCAAAATAATTTATATTTTCTTTATATACAGTTCTAAAGCACTGTTTCTCCCAATGGACAAAATTTTCTGCTAGCTTCTGTTTAACTCTTTTATTTCATCCAATACTTACTCTACATCTTAATATCCTTTGCATAAAGTGCGTTTGTATCATTAAATGTATTAAACATAATAGCTTTACAAATATTCAAAGAAAAGATTAAACACTTACTAGGCCTTATAACAGTTTTTTTTTAAACATCTGCAACAGATTATACACAGAAAGCCTCTCACCAGGCAACACAGAAGAGGCCCTGTGGTGTCTCCACACCCAGTCAATTAAAGGATTACTACCATTAAAAACCAAGTCTTTCTTTGGGACTATAGATTTAAGCGCATTATCTGAAATTGGTGGGGATCATCTTTGCTTGTAAAATGCCACTAGGCTTACTGACATCAAATTTTGAGCTAGGCATCTTTGAGACCAGCACAAAAAATCAGAGAGGCTTCTATAATAAGACAGACCAGATCTTATACCACTTTCTATTAGTGCAGAAATGTAATTCCTATATTTTGAGTTCTCTTTTGATAGAACCGGTTATCAGCAAATCACTTCCATTTTCTCTTCAAAGACTAAGAACTTGTGTCCAAACTGAAAAATATATCTCATTTGTGTCTAAGACAATTGTGCCTAAAGAAAAGGATTCGTTGAGCTACCAAAACTACGTATACACAGCACAAAATAAATTTTTTTTTCAGTTTTAGTTTTACATAGATCCAGTGCTGACACTAATTAAATGCCAACAAAGTGTCCATTGTTTTTATATCATGGAATCCCGTAAGTGCTTTGGTAGATAGAGGCCAATAGGTTGATAAAAAATAAATTGGGCACATTAAGGATAGAACAAATACTGCGTGTATTACACATTGTGTATTAAGGCCTGCATAGTTCTTATCACAACTGAGGACTGGAAAAAGGCAGCAAATAGGTGAATATAGTAGGGCAGACTTTTATATAGAAAGAATGTAAAAGACAAAGAACAGAGATACATGCATATACGTACTTCAGGTCCAGCCTCTGACCTTAGTGACATTAACTTAATCCACAATAACTCTTTTGGATTCAGTTTGACTACCGTGGTTCATAGATCGGCCAACCACAAACCAAAATTGCTATGAAAGATGGCACAATTTCTGTATACAGCCACCTCTGGATTAAGTGCTGTTTTAGGGCTCTCGCAAACTCAATTTATTTAAGCAGTATTGCAAAAGGTAACAAATATGGTTAGCATTTGTCTCTTAACTGTCTACCATTCATTATTTCCTCACAAAGGTCAGAACTGAGGCTTTATACCTAAAAACAGCTTCAAGCAAAACATCGGAGGGGTGGGGGGGGGCGGCGAAGTTTCAGAGAC
Organism: Pygoscelis adeliae; assembly: GCF_000699105.1. Taxonomy (NCBI): domain Eukaryota; kingdom Metazoa; phylum Chordata; class Aves; order Sphenisciformes; family Spheniscidae; genus Pygoscelis; species Pygoscelis adeliae. The sequence continues at coordinate 735,440 of NW_008824186.1, forward strand.
TAGTTCTGCAAGCTTTATCGGAATGAATGAGTCTCCTGCACTGCCTCTTGATTTCACTAACTCGAGCGGAGACGCTCTGCAATAGGTTGTCCTAAAGTTACTCCCGTGGTATCAAGAAGGTAAAAGAAACTCAAAACAAACCAACCCTTACTAAAATAGAGAGATACACTTTGGCCAATGAAATCAAGCTTCAAGTGTTATTCATGCAACGTACCTCTCTCTCTGTTAAACATGAACAATAGGTGACAGGATCAAAAGTAGTCGTGGTCTGGATGTGCCTGTATTTTGAAAAGAAAAGCAAAAAAAAAAGAGCAGATGGATGCAACAAAGTACTTAAGCAGCTTACTTTACAGTAATACTAAATTTTTTCACTTCACCAGCAAATACTGGATTAGTTATGAGTCCTGCCATGGCAGGTGGCACCTGTAGTTTTGACTATCACAGGACACATATTTAACTATACCTAAAAAGCTTAGATAAAATAAAGAAGCCAATTACAAAGACTGGGACATATTTAGAGCCACCCTTGAAATAATACTACCACTACAAAAGTACAAAAAGGTGATATATGTAGGCTTAACATTATTAAAAAGTAGAATAATGTGATCAGAAGGGTGCTCATTTTATATACAGAGATTAAACATAGATCTCAATGTTTATTATCATACTTAAGTTCCTTGTAGAATATATTTTATCTTCCTATATCCCATGATAGGGTCCTTCTACTTGTTCTTTTCAAGTCCTTTTATCTTAATTAGAGAATATATAACTACACAGCAAACTCTTCGCTACAGAAATACACAATATTAATGTAAGCTAAGCAGTTAAAGATCTTTAGTAAAGCTTACTGAAGAGAAGGGGATATAAGGCAAGTAAGAGGTGGGATTTAAAATTCTTCAATCACACACATAGTCCTAATAGCTTTAATTTTCCTGATCACCTCCAGACAGACAAGATCTAAATAACATTTCAGGAGAGTTACTGGTCCTGATCATGCTGAACACAGCTGCTTATGCAAAACACACATAATCAAAGATTTCTGTGTAGACTATTCTCCACTATTTAGGGGTTTAAATAGTATTTAAATAATGTTTTGACTTGAAGCATAGGTATTGGATAGCTGGTTATTGAATAAATTAGGTCTACATTGCAGAAGATCAATGATTCTTTGATAGGTACTGTAATGAGAAAATCTCCTACCTTTACTAATAGGACAATTTTGGAAGTTTTTCATCTACAAATCAACTCTCATTTACATAACTTATCAACCTGCACAGGCAAAGTTCAGCAGCTGAGAAAGCACCTACAATACCATACTGTTACCTTCATCTAATCTAGGCTAAGCTTTAAGCAAATGTCTGTTTTTCTCAGCAACCTCATTTGTGTAGCCAGAGCAACAAAGCAAGTCATGACGATTTACTGTTATACTAACCTTGAGCAGGCCATGAGAAGCACTCTAATCACCACTCAACCTTGCTTCCTAGTTAGTTCTCTATGAAGTTATACAATCTTTTTTTCTTGGTTAAGGAATTTGTTTGTAAGAAGCCGAAAACTTACCTGTAAGAAAATTAATAAAACAGACGTTCTCTTCCTCCATTAGTACAAAATCAACCAAGAATCAGCTTCTTAGTGGAAAACAGTGTTCGGTTAAGCAGTACAAAAGCTACCTCTGCTCCATCACATGAAACTCATTATCCCATGCACACTAATATAATCTCTGGGACAAAATGAAGTTTAGTGCATATGGTCACTGCTGGCTTTTAGAAATCAGGTAAGATGTCTCAGGGTAAGAAATGCATTTCCCACGACATTATTTCAAGCATTTTCAGAAACAGGGTGGAATGCAATGTCACCATCTAGAAAGAAAGAATGTGTTTATAACCTTGTGTTTAACTGACCTACAGGCATTGTTTCCACTGCTTTTATCCAGTTTGTTCATATCCCTGGCAAAAATTCAATCTAAAATGATTTCTAACTTCCCTACTTCATCCCCTGCAAAGTATAGTATCCACTTTATCTGAAAAATTAGCTTACCATTAGATCTGGGGCAAATTCCCTCACAGATGGTCTTTCTTTATCTTCTCAATGCCTTAATTGGATTTTTATTTTGCAGTGATCAAGCTTAATAAAGATCCATTTCACAAGACATCCCTCTTGCATTTATCACATTGTCTACCAATGTAGTTTTCAATCCCAAATATTCTTTAAGGAATGTTTCTTTAAATATGCTAAATTTATACCTAAACACTTTCTAATGCAGTTTTGCATAGTCTCAGAATACAATAAAAACTTTGCAGGCTATTCACAGACTGCGTTTGTTAATGATTACAGACACGGGAATGTTTATAGACAGCCTTTATCCCACCATTTTTTATTGCCATGTTTTCCTTACTTTCTGCTTTTCATACAGTCCTACACTAATTCTTGGTCCAATGCTTATCTGTGTATTTAAATTTCAGCTGACTTTCCTATAGGCCTTTTCACAATTAAAAGTTATCAGAGATCACTGACATATAGTACTGTTATACATTTGCAAATTAAACACATTAAAATTTGCTGACTTAAAAATTCTACTTTTTCTTCCCCTCTGCCACAGTAGTGATTAACCATAATATTCTAAACTTAGTTTCTATGATTATCTTGTCCAGGCTAAACAGGAATCTCAACTAAATTGCTTAAGAGAAGTTCAATACAACTCGCTCTTCAAAATTAAATCAGAAGTGAAAGCTAAGATTTACTGCATCTGGGAAAAGTTTCTTGGATCATGCTATCATTGATTAGAAAGAGAAATAAGTTCTTATGAAGTTGCCATTGCCCTATTTGGGAAATTTACTTACAGTAGTTTCCATACATTACTATTTTGTGGTAGCGTATAGTACATTTGCTTCTAACAAAAATACTGTTGTTTTCTGTAATAATGTAATCTCCTTCATGATCCCTAAGAGTCTTCGCCCATGGTTTCCTTCTCCCAGCTTGGAATGAAGATAATAAGAAATCTTTCATAGCAATCTAAGGCTACAAACTACTTCCTTCCAGAAGCCTCCCATATTATCACTTCCAAAGCTGCATAACATACTAAATACTAATGGGATTAACTTGGTATCAACTGTAACATGAACTAATGAACGTGTAATGAAGTAGTTCAAAGCCACTGTGATACATAAGTAGATAACTGTAGATAAGTTTCCCTTCCACTTGCTTGTCACCCAAATATTTTGCCTCTTACAAAATTGTGGGGTTTCACAGGCAGACAGAAACTGGGGAGAGGGACCTAGAAAACTGCGAAATTAACAAATTATGTAAAAACAATATAAGCTGCTTATACTTCTTTGGAAGTACTATTAGTTGACTATCTTCATCATTAGACACCTCTAGATCCTTGTAAATATAACCCCTAATTCTCATTCTCAGAAGAGATTTATGCCAGAATCCACCGAAGGGCTTCAGTATTGTTCCATTCAACACTGCGATGCCTAATTGTAAGTGTCCTGCAACGTAACGGAAATCAGCACTCTGAGACAGACACCCAGGACCTGTACAAAATGCCTGGGCAAAGCTAAGCACCTTACAAAGACATCATCAAGGACAGAAAGTAAAGTGAAGCTACCTCTGCCAGTCATTATAAAAAATATAGGAGAAGATAACTTGACAGTTCGTATCCAGCTCCATGCCTAGTTTACCTGTGTCAGAAACGAAAAGCTTCTCTTGGCACCAGGACCCTGAGCCAAGTCAACCTTTTCCTCACAGTTACAAAACTCAAAGCAAAACCCAACCAGAGCAAGGAGAGCATGCAGCACGTCAGCCTCAAAAGTCACCGTCCGTTGTGCCGGCAGAGAGAACTCTACCAGGAGGGAGGGAGACGGGTGAACACTGTGTTAAAACCTGTAAGGGGCTTAGCTGCCAAGCTGCATGTCAGCATGGTGCACAGGAGCTGATTGTGCATGGCGAACTTTTTAGCTAAATTGGTATCCAAAAGAATAGATAATATTCAGGGAATTTGGGTGTCTGTTGTTTTTAAGCTGTTGGTAAGCAGCAGTTTTGAGGATCTCAGAGGAATCTAATGTTACTCTGAGGTATCTAAATAGCAATTAGATGCTTATGCTATACTGGCACGCATAAGGAAAAAGACCATAGCCATATCTGAAAAAACTTACTTGTTAATCTTAACGCACACAAAAAAATAGCAAATACATTCTTACTATCAACTTACTGTCAAGAGAAATACATTAGATGGACTGATATGGATGAGACATTCAGTTACAACATTCTCCTGGTAAGCTTTAATACAAGTAATATTGTAATGGACAAGTTGTACTTAAGGCATATGACTACAGTGTATTTAATAAGAGTCATGTTGACTTTAGTATTGGTCGAATTTAGTCCCAAAGCTTCATTTGGTAGTAGCCAAGAATTCCCACATGCTTTGTAAAATATTATGACAGGTTAGTACTATTATTATATAGTCAAACTGCAGTAGAATGTAGCGGTCCCAATTAGGAAGGAATGAAAGGACAACAAAATAGCACTGAGGATTTTTAGTTAATACCATGCATTAAATAGCATAGGGGGAAATTTAAAGATACTTGTTGGAAACACTTAAAAGGGCAATAAAGGCTGGCATCGCAGATGCCGTATAGTCAGCAGTTCAAGTGTATAAGAGATGGTAAGGTGCGGTTTAAAAAGTTAAAGCAAATAATCCCACAGTACAAGAGAGGGAACAATGGAACATCAAAATAACAAGAAGAAAAATATTTAAAAAGATACACATGTTGCAAGCCAGTATTTGTTGAGACTAGAATGAAGATGACTGGAGTTGTCAAGACATGAAATGATAAGGGCCTGAGTGAGAGTTCTGGTCATGTGAATGGAGAACAAACGCTGAATCAGACTGAGATTGAGTAGGAAGAAGTAAATCTACCATGTTAGCAATAGCAAAAAAAAAAGTAAAAGGCAATGAAGTGAAGCCTAACGTGGAATAACACGTATGATCATGAACATACTGGCCTGACAGCATGGCATTTAAGGTAACAACATTTTAGACTGGGTTCTCATTTTGGTGGTACTTTCAGCTTCCTAACTAGATACCTTTGGCAAAGCCAGGCTGAGAATACAAATTATGTGCTGGAAGGAGGCTATGCAGCTGGTTCTGCAGACACAAGACATACATCCTCAGGTGTTTCCTAAGAAAGTACTTTCATGTCACAGTCCTGGTAGAAATATAGTCTTCATAGTTTCCTTTTCTTTCTTGAAGTCCTTCTTGTGTTGCTGACAAAAATACATTCACCATTATACTGCTAGAGACTTCCAGTGGTATATTGCAATCTTTCTCTCCAAATTCTGACAAAGCCATGACTTCAAAGTGTGTGGATACTCATCTGATAGATCTTGGCATTTTGTTCACGAAAGGATACATCAATATTCTCTCACTTTAGAACCATTTTGTAAAAACTTGCCATGATTTTGGAATGAAAGAAAGTCCTTCTGCAAAATATTTAAGTGCAGTAGCCCTCAGAGAGGATCTTGTGTTCCCACCTACTCACCAGTCATTTCCAGAAGTATCTGTTAAAACAAAGGCAAGAGAAGTGATCTGAAGATGACTGTACAGCAGTAAATAAAACACTTCATTTACTGTAGGTCTTCTTTGTAATTCTTGCACACGAGATTCCTGGCATGATATGCATGAAATCTTTTCAATCAATTTTAAGAGAAAAAAAAAAGTAAGTTTGTTTTCCTTCAGCAAGTAGAGTTTCCTCTTCTATGCAACTAAAAAAGCTTAATCCTTTTCTAAAAAAAAATTTTAAAAGATTAGTAGAAAACAATGAACCTGCATTTAATTTTCAAAAGTCTATTCTATCTACTTTTCTGATTAGAAAGCAGTGTGTAATTCAAATAAAGCACCTTAATTCTTGACCCACTCTTAAAAATGACTCAGTGTTGTCCCATTGATTAACTGTTTCACAAGAACATGTTAAAACTTGGAGGAATTAAAACCTTAATGTTAAAAACCAACTCACTCCAAAGGCTGTCTGGTCATTAAAAACTACACTATTCTTCTGAAAGGAGTGATCTTTGGCATTTTTCATAAATAAAACCATCACAGTTCAGGGGCATTTGTAAAATCTGTCTGAGGCTGAATGAATTAGGGTCAACATCTCACCAGGCTCCCCTGCCTTAAGAAATGTGAAGGTAAGTCCATATTCTCGTTGCATCTTTACTGAATACGGCCCCAAACTCAAGTTTTGAGATGACTTTCACATATAACATCATTACAGAAACTATGCAAAGATTATATTGAATAATGTGATAATGTGCTGTTCTTTGAAAGATTGGTGGGATAAGTTTGGCAACCATGAAGCATGCTGTTAATGAGAAATTAGAGGTTGTGAAATTTTAAAAAAGATGATGAGCTCCAAACTCTTATTCATGAGCTACACCAGCTGGACAGTCAGTGGTGAGATAAATTTTTTAAGTAAAAAGCAGGCTGCAGCACATTCTGAGTCAAGAATTTCTAGAACAGTTGCACAATTCAGTTATACAGTAAACAATCATGAGAAAATAAAAATAGAAGAAATACATACATAAATCCACTTCAGCAGAAACTGACTGGCTTTTTAATTTTGTTATGTTTAAATGTTTTCTTCCTGAAATTAATAGCTTTATACTCTCCACATATGAAAATGTAATGCACAAAAGTGAAAGGAAAAAGGCACAACTTAATTAAACTAGTAAAGATTATTTTACACCAATTTATCTAATTTTAAAAAAAGCTGAATTTTTCTCATTTCTCAAAATTTTGAACAAAAATAAACACAAAATTTCAAACTGCCAAACACTGTGACAGTGGGAATTTAGAAGTCAGCATAAAACAGAGCTACTGGCAGTAGCCACCATCAATAAAATACATTGCTGTTATACTAGCGGACTAAGCTATTTTTTTTCATTATGAAACACAATAGAATTAGCATCATGTTGAACACACAAAATCCCCAGTACTTTCATCGGGTGGCTGAGAGACAGGCTCCCAAGGACTGCAACATTTTTCAGTAGCTGCCTCTTACTGAGAGGAACCAGTGTGTAAACTGGGAAGTGGGTCTGATACAATTCAGATACACTGTATGAGAACACGCATTTAATTTAATCTGCAGACAATTACTGGTAAAGCTGCTTTGTGTGTTGGGTTTAATTCCCGGGCTGTGAAGTCATGAAATGGTGCTCACCAGAGCAGAAAGGTGAACGGCATCCTGTTAAGCGAAAGCAAAGAGGCCATTTTACGTATGGCTCTGTAAGCTGGCTAAAGCGGGGGCCTGTGTCCCAAACAAAGAACACTGCTTCACAGCCACATTCCCACCCAACTAACCGAAATCACAAGCTGTAAAGTAACTTGACACAAAACAATGGTTAAGCCTCTGACTTGTGGCTTGAAGCAAATTTTTTGTCAGACTCTATCTGCGGACATAATTAGTCGTTTGCCAGAGAATTTCTTGGCACAGCTGATAGCCTAACGCTTTTAAAACCAGCATGTATTTCTACCCATTGGGAAAGGGGTTCCAAAATAGTTTATTGTCAGACGCCATTAAACGTAGGATATAATTGATTGAGAAGAAAGTGTTGCTTGAAGGTATCAGGAACCCACTGGATACCTGCCATTTCTGGGATGCGCAGAAGGGAGTTACTTCTAAAAAACAAAAAGAGGAAATAGAACTCTTAACTATTTACATGTACATAACATACCATTTATCAAGATTGCTCTAAGCCCTAAATTCGCATAATGATGTGCTGGCACTGAGCCATGCCTGGTACCTGGAAAACCCTAGTGACTTTTCTTAGCTTACAGAAACAGGAAAAGGAAAAGGAGCCCCTTGATTGCAACACGTATGTTTGGAACTGAAGCACGAGTCAAGCAGTACTTTTTAATTTCAGGCTTGTGCGCACATGTAACCTGAGAATGTGGCAAAACATATTGCAAAAATCTCAAGGGCATGAGCGATCAAAGTTTTGGGCAGTGCAGGGGCAGGGCAGAGGGGAGTTCTGCCACAGCTGATGCTGCAGTGGGCCCTACACCGTTCACAGGGGCAGAACGGCAGATCTGTGCTGCTCTCATTTTTATGACTGTTAGCCTGCAGAGACAAACTTCCCATAGGAGTCACCTAAAAAACTACCAGTTCTTGTGAAATAAGACCACACCAGAAACTCCAGACTAGCGGCAGAGCCTGCATTTGTCTTTAGAATTGTGTACTTAATAATCACACCTGTGAACTACTGTAAGACTATTGCACAGGTGTTCTGCTTGCTAAATAGGGCATCTAATTGTGATGCCAGCTATACCCATGTAATACAGTAAAATTTAGTAACCATATTAGTAGCTGATAAATACATTCAAACGAAAAGGGAAAAAAAAATTGGAAATACCGAAGATAGTAAACTGAGGAGGAAAATAAGATATGAACAGGTTTCAAGCATAAGAGATATAAATAATTATTATGGCAAAACTGAAATTATTTTATTATGATTCATATTTTTAACTTTCTGTAAAAAAAAATCTGGAATAATACCTTTCCAGTGAAATGTTTTAAAATAATTTCAAAGAAGTGTTTTTCAGTGAATATTACTAATCAGGAATATGTGTGCAATATTGAAGATCTAACTAATTCTCTTTTCCTGACACTAAAGCACTATATTTCATAGTAATGATACTACTAAGTTTTAGTCTTAGCAAATTTGCTTCCTTTAAAAGGACTGCATCTGGCAGTAAAGTCAGATGTAAAGGCCAACTATGAAACTCCTGATCTCATAAACCCAATGAAGAAGCTGCTATTCACATCTCTTGAGATAAAATTGAATATTAAAAAATTGTACATGCAAACATAGACCCTTCAGCATAACAAAGTTTCATATAAAATGCTTACATTCAGAAACTATTAAAAGCAATCAAAGATTTCCCTCCAATCATCAGACTAGAAAGACTTGACCATTCCCAGAGTTAAAAAAATTCACATTATTCTGATTATCACAGACTACAATCTTTCAAGATGAAATATAAAAATTACAATGTAAATAATAATTAATCAACTTTTTAAAATAAAAATTATCAAAAAGCAAAAGCAAGGTTTTTAATTTTCAAACCATATTTGAATGAGTAAAACTGGAGACAAGGAAACATCTTCAGCAGTTTGGAATCCAGCATCCATACAACACACAAGTCATACTAAAAACAATTATTACATTTGGCTTTTTAAAAAGTAGATGTCAATTGGAATAAAAATGCTAGACTACCCAGATAAAAAATTAATCATAAAAATTTAATGGAAATATTTATCTTTATAAAAACATTAAATTCAGAAAAGCTATTTCCTACTTATGGGATAAATAGTTTACATATTATATAGTGTATGTACTATTTAATTGAGTTCTAGTTTTTCTTTTCTTCATAGCCTTCAATAGTATGCTTAAATATTACAGAAAAGATGAACTGTATGATTCACAGGGAATAATCTAAATAACTAAAAAATATTATATAACTATTTGTAAGGTTTGGCAATCCCCAATCAGATGATAACACAATCTGATTCTATCATTTTACTCTTAGTTCGAATGCCTATACTTTCAAAGATTAAGTATTGCCTCAATGAACTTACCTTAAAATACAGAGAAGAACAACTTGAATGCAGTTATAGGAAACTATTAATTCTTCAAATACTGGTAGGTGGGATTTTCAGAACAAATTGAGCGACTTAGGAGCAGAAATCTCCACCATTAACGAGGTAAGTCAGATTTGAGGGATAGAAAACTTCTATACAATTTCATACAATTCTACAATACTGTTTCATACAGCTTAGATATGAAATTAAATTCTAACCTCCTGTCTCTGTGTAAAATATAAAGATCACATTTTATTTCAGTTTATCAGTCTGAAAATAGACTCTACCATCAAGACAGTGAAGCTGGACAAGTTTCTAAGTTTCATTTTTTCCCAGTAAAGGCAGTGTGTATGTACACACACACAAGCCAAGGGGTAGTTTGCATCAAAAAGAAAGGAAACAGGAAAAGTTAACCACTGTAACGTAACAGCACAAAAATGAGAAGACCAAAAGGAAATGAAGAGGGAAAAAAATTATTCAGCACTGGAGAAATTAATATACAATGCTATAGTGCCAATTACAGATAGATTTCAGCATTGCTATGCAGTGTTTGAAAACAAAAGTAACTAGCCAGTATTCAGGTGGACAGAGGCCAAAATAAGACATACTGCTAGTAAACAGCTAGCATAAATATTAATCACAGAAACAACTAGATTAAAAACAAAAAGATTTAGCATCTGTCTGTTGCTTACAAAAAGAACAACAGTTCATGGTTTTTGAAAATTGAAATCAACATTTTGTTTACAAGTATTTAGATACTGTTCTAAATTGAGCACATTAATCAGATTGCAAAGTCGTTAAGTTACTTCTTCAGTGAACAAACAGGGTTAGTCAAGCTGCCAATCCTTTTCCCTAAAGCAGGAATATCTCATATAAGGCAACATTCTCCCTAGAAGCTTTCATTTATCTCATGCAAGGTTCATTTTGTCATTATCCATTTTGTTATCTGGCTTCATGCAGTATCCCCAACACACTGAAGCAACAGCAGAAGAAAGAATGTCAAAGTAGAATTGACCAATGTAAGTTTCACCTTGTTTTCCAACAAATAATAGAAAGTGCATCTGAACAGAATCGGTCCATTTTAGGTTGACATCTCATCCTATCCATAAGCTCTAGCACAGCGGAAACTGATGGACTTGCCCAGAAGTGGACAAATACTGCAAAACAGAGGAGAGTGCACATGCAAACAATGAAAGAGGGGGAGTCAGCAAGAAGGGAGAAAGCTGAAGCTTTTCTGAAGGCTAAATGAGGAAGGAAACAGAGTGAACCACCTTCCTATACCTCTGCAGACCATCAGAATTCTCCATCATGGACTTCACCTCCTTAATGCAAATTAACCTGGAAACTCCAAAAAACTCTTTGCTTTTTTTTTCAGCTGGTAAAGCATTGCCAGCTGGGCACTATCCTTTCCTTGTGTTTCATAACAAACATCACAG
>NW_008824186.1:746730-766200 GCF_000699105.1 Pygoscelis adeliae
CAAAAGCTTTATATTTGTTCCTGAACATACACAAAACCAGAGCTGCCCTAAAACAGCAAACCTCTAAGCAACTTACCATTCAAAATGGTACGTATGGACCCCATGAATACTATCTCAAGCTGAAAACAATGCCAACTTGGGAAGCAGAATATCTGATCTCAAACGGAGAGAAGGTGTGGCTGAGTAGAAATTGTGTGAGATGATACTTCAGTAAGCAGAATTACAGATAGTCATGAGCAAAGGCTGACAGAAGGTGATATTCTGAAGCACCTAAGGGTTTTCTAGTTTGTTTAAACTCTTAGAAAATATTTATCCTTGCAACTCTTAACGACCCGGAAGCCAAACAGGGCATCTTGCCTTTTAAAAGGCAAGGCTAAGTAGTGTCCACAAAATTAAGAAGAAAATAATTTCCCACTTCATGTCAAAAACGTAACACGTGATGAAACAAAGTATAAAGTTACCTAGATTCCACAGCTTCAGAAATTCAACTCAAGTAAAAACTAGCTAGCAAAAAAAAAAGCTCTTAGAGGAAACTTTTCTAGATACAGTAGATACGCATTCTTTATTTAGATATAGAATAAAACAAATACGTTCTGTAACCCTAAGGGAACAAACTATTGTTTTTAGAAATAGCAGAAATATGCAGGTAGAATTCTGATCTTTCTTAAACATGCAATCATATCGATCTCTGGCAGTAGGACACCTCTTCTATTTGTTTTCAAGATACAAGACTAGAGAGTCCTATTATAGAAACACTCATCTTTCAAAAGAAGAAAATAATTGACATTTTTGTATGACAAAAGGACTAACCCAGCTACTGTCTATTGTTCACATCTTTAAATCAACTCTTGAAAAGTCACTGATAGAAATTCAAGAAGAAAAATCCACTCCAAGTATAACTTGTATTAGATTTGATGTGGTATATGACAAAATCACTGTATTTGACAATAGACCCTGCAATTTCCACTCATTCAAGAAGCATTTCCAGGTTAAGTTAATTTGAAGAACTGACTGAAAATTGGCTAGGACATTGATAGTGGCTAGTAATGAAGTTTTTGCCCTGGTGGAGAGACCAATGAATTGCATAATTCATTGTAGTACAAATCTTGGGAACTGTGAAAGAAACAGAGTCTCAGCAAGCTAATTGCTCTGAAGTTCATTAGTTTATATGGCAATTTATCTGACAGAGAAGGGGAACATGAGAGGAAATGCTTGAGGCAGTTCATAAGGTTTTAAAATTCCAAACAGGTAATATAAAATATGCCAGATTACAGGTGAAAGTAAGTTGAATAAATCAACCCTAATTATTCAGGGCTTCAAACATTATTCATTCATTAACAATTTATATTAGAAGAACATTTTGAATTAGAAGTCATGAACCCAAAAAAACATTTACATAGGGATATCTTTACTTACTTATTATGCTACTAAAATTATAGTCAGACTGGAGGTGGCAAACTAAAAAGCAAAGAGAAACTCGTATCTTGTGATTTTCTCACTAAGGAAGGAAAACCTGCTTCTCCTGAAGCAGGATACGAATCATGACCATCTAGTCTGAAATAATGAGAACTTGTCACTGTCACCGAATTTTTGAGACTCAGAAACCAGGTAAGAAAGCTAGTTAGGGAAAAAGTACTCTCATCATTCTGAGGCTACATGAGGTCCAGTAAGAGCAGCAATGATCTTGTTTCTCTGAAGAAGCCAAAGCTCCTAGGAAGCCACCAAGTCCTCCAGGTTTACTAAAGTTTTGCTCAACTCTGCTCACCTTCTTACTATCATTCTGATAATATTGACCACAACTATCATGAGGTAAGATCGAGTAATAACTATATAGTCACTTAAGAAGTTTGTTGCACCTCATATGCAAGGAGTTACAGATTCTGAAAGCAGATAAATCTGAGCAGAAATCATTACTCAATAATTTTCTGTATATAATACCTGATATGAAACTACTATTTTTGTAAATCTATGTACTGTTTCACTACATAGATGAGTTGCAAAATAAGCCATGATTTTAACTGAGGGAGAAAATGCAAGCCTTCGTAATTGCCAGTTACGGTATGTTTGACTTTCTTTCATGCAAACACACATCACAAAAACAGGAACCATATTACTCTAGTATTAAGAACATCCAGTGAATGCAACTGAAATATAAGCATTCAATTTTGGGGTTTGATAATATTAATTTTAGCAATTTTTTTACTTAAAAAAGTTTAATAATGCACTTTGTATCTAAACCTGTTAAGATCCTTGCAATGAATACACAAAAGAATAGCAAATACTGTCCTAGGTCTGTAGAAGAAAAGGCTTAAAAAAATTTATCAGATTCAATTCTCAAAATAATGTTTTCAGAGAATTACAGCCTCGGCTTCATCTGTTCATCTGAATCATCCAGCAAGTTTACACTGATGAGTAAAGCTTGTGTTTATTTGCATTTCAAACAACTAAAAATTAGCTCAAGATGCTATATTTATTTGGATCCCTATATACAGATTCTAGTACAGTGCTATTTTGGCCTTCAGAATACAACGCCCCGTTGAAAATGTTAAACAGGAAGTTGGAAGTTTTGACAGGTGAATTTGCCAAAGAACAGAGCTAATATTAGAAGCATTTTTAAACTTTAGCTGGATGCTTTTGCTAAAGTGATTTGAAGTGAAAATGAATGTGGGCATAGGAATATTCAGGTTTGGGTTGCCAAGTTCACATGCTGAGAACCAAAGGAGGATGCTCTTTCAAAATGTTTGGCTTGCAAATGCAGGAACACAAATTGCATCAGTTTACACTCAGTTTGGATTTTCGAGATTTGTCCTCCCACATAATAACACTGTTAAAATGACCAGTTGAATCCTGATGCATGGTTCTACAGGAAAATGTGCAGTCTGTGTCTGCAATATATTAAGGATCCTGATTGTTTCACGTCAGATAGGTGCTGGTTTTGTATCTCACAGATACAGATGTACTGTAATGGGGTCGGTATCAAAATACTACACAACTAGATGAGTTTATCGTATGAATTTCAAGAACAGAAGTCACACAACCCATAAAAAGTCATTTGCTGCTAGAAAGATATGTCACAATGCTAGCAATATTTTTATTGCTCATGAAAAAAAGTAACTTTAAGTAATTATGGCAGTCATATCATTCCAAATTAGTAGACAGTATCTAGTAAAACAGCAATGCAGTCAAAATTGCTCATACAGATGACATAATATTGGTCGAATAAGCCCAGACGCAAGGATCTGTACTGACAACACTTTTGGAACAGAGATTCTGGTATACTAAACTATCTTCCAGCTTGCTGAAGAGACAGCTGTTAGGTTTAGACAGCCCCCATATGATTTGCAAAGTGTGTTTCATATCTAAGATTGCGTTCCTGATCCACAATTTAAAAAAAAACCAAATAATTTTCTTTTAGTTTAGACAGAGGTCAATATCGACTCTTCATAATTCCTAAAATAGCACTTCTGCAACATAGCATAATATTGGTATTATTTGCCTCCAAAAGATTGTTTTGCTTTTACTGTGAGTGATTTAAGTATCTCCAGAATCCTCTGCCTAGTCTACTTCCAGACTATGAAGATGATGACACTATTTTAGCCATTTCATTTTGTTAATATATTAAGCCAACTATGTTACTCCGTAGATCTCAAGAACTTGCTTAAGCATGCTCCTGCCATTTTTTTAACATAAACACTCACCAAAAGGCTCAAAACCAATACTTGCAGCTTTCTTGTAAAATAAGGTTTACAACAGCAGAAGCTACTTACCATTAGCATGAATACTTTTTATTGGCACATAAATATTAGCATTCTTTGGTTATATGTTTCAATCTAATTCCCAGGAAGAAAAGCAGCAGACCCTATTGCTAGGAAGAGCCTACAATAATAATGAAAAAACTGTATCAAAGCAAACAGTGAGTCTCACTGCCTCCCCAGTTGTCCTTCACCCACTCATTCCCCTCTGCCCCAAGACTTGCCCTGTGACTGCCGTCCCTTCTCTCTGCTCAAGCTGCAAACTGTTTGGGAAGAAGCTCAGCCTTTGTTCTGAAAAAAACACTGTATCAACAGCCCTGTTTACCCCAAAGTACATTGACTGATTTAAACCACTTTGAGTGAATGGCCTTTAAATCAGGTTCTCTGCAGAAAATAAAAGTAACTATTGCATTCTGTTCCATTAAAGTTTTCAAGATAAATACTGATTTTAATCTGTTTTATGGCTAATGTGGCTAATATTTGCTATATATTAAAAATAGGCACTTTGGTTTAAAACCTTTTATTCTAAACCTGAAAAGGCAAAAAAATAACTACCAAACTAATTGCTTTAGAAACCATAAGAGAAACCAGACTACAGTTAGAAGCAAAAAAAAAAAAAAAGGAAAAATAAACTAGATTCACAGTAACCTTCAATAGTGAAAATGACAAGTCTGTTTCAAGCATACACTAAATAATCCAGTTAAATGCTTGAGTTCCCCTAGCAGTGCTATTAAAACCCAGAAAGCATTTCCTTCGGAAATCTTCGTTGACACCATAGTAGCAGTGAAAGACCTATGTGATTTGAGGGGAAGATTAAACTACAATTATCACCAAATCTTTTTCATAGATCAGTTTTCCACTTATTTTCATTTAACCGCACAATATAGATGCCTGCAAGTCACACGCAAGTGACTACCCTTATGCAGTTCTGCCCCCTCCTGGTCTATTCAACAGATGCAAGAGACATTAGAAATCCATACAACAAATAACTTTAAGCACAGCAGCAACAAAATAATCAGACTCACCATAAGCTAATTTGCTAGAGGTTACAGGGCACTGAACTGTCCTACAATCACTTCTCTGGATTCTGATCTATCACTCATTAGGTGTTTCTTGGGAGCCAGCTAATGCACGCACAGTTGTAAGAACTTCGAACCTGGCAGAGGGAAAATCCAGAGATCCAAGGGATGCCGTTTCTTGGCATCCAATTCAGCAGAACCAGCTGTTAAAGTCACAGGTGGATCTGAAACAGGCTGTAAAAAAGTCACGTCAGCATACTCTGTTCTTTGCCGCTATTATGCTCCCTTTCTAGATCATCTCTCTTTCACTTGGTGGCACTTGTGGCATCCTGCCACAACCTAGACAGTCAGGTTCAGATCCACAAATCCCGCTCCCTGGGCTCACACCAGAACTGACTGTCAGATTGGAAGCACGGTCTTGACATTTGCTATACATAATTATTATTGTTCCACACATGTAAGAAATCATCATTGCCACCTAAAACATCAAAGACAGGCACACGTTATCTGACAATCTAACATCTGTAAGTATAGAACAGTTACACTCTTGACCAACAGGGAGTAGCCAGCACAATTATCACGCTAGAGTTTTATTGTTCCAGTTTTCAGTAATTGTTCATATGTGTACTTGGACTATGTTTCTGCTCAGAAGTGTTTAGATACATTGTATAATAATACATTTATCATCTCTCATACATTATATCTGAATATAACCAGTGTGCCCATGCACTCCACTGGGATTCTGAACATTCATTAACGTTCGTAATACACTTTGAGGATAAAGAATGTTGTGACATTACTATTGCCTACCTTTTAAATGAACAGATAGCATATATGTGCTTTCTGGTCCATTTCCCCCATTAGTATACTTCTTTCTCCTATGGCTCTATTATTTAAACAACTAGTTATTTTACAGTGTTACTAGTTATTTTACCATAGAAGCAGCTTATGCCTCTACTTGATTTGGCGATTCAGCAATTTTAACATCTCCAGCTAAAAAGAAAACCGCCAAAAAGAAAGGAAAAGGGGCAGTTTTCTCCTCTTCAGTTAGGAAGATTCTGTGCTTTTGCTGTATGCATTGATGCAATAACTCTATATAGGTGATGATAGAGAGTCTCATTCTCTTTCCCCGGCAAAGCTTTGTTCCACTACTTAGCAGGGTCACTTTCTGCAATTCCAGTCAATGCTTCTATCGCTGTACAAAACCTTTTTAGTACACAAGATTTTCTCTTCCTATTAGAGACTTTTCTCCAGCTTTCTTTTATTACTTTCTCTCACCTCTCTGCCCTCAGCAACTCACTACCTGTGAGTAGGGTCCAGGGAAGATCCAGAAACCTCTCCTTGATTCAGACCTCTTCGTCACAAGAGACCTCAAACCTGCTACTGCTTTAATCTTATCTAAAGAAAGCCTCTCAGAAAAACACTGCTCCTTCCAGATGCCTTCTCCTATTAAGGGTCTATAACATCTCTTATCCACTCACAGAAGGTGCAACTCTCTGCACTTAATTTATTGGGAAGAATCTAGGCTTTGACCAGAGATGAGATCTGAAAGTCAGAAAGGGCTTCCTGTCAGTCTTTTGTTAGAAAGAAATACAGCATTTTGAGATCCGAAATTCTTAGTCTGATTTGGATGTGTCTACATCTGTGTTCTTTGGCAAGCTAGCGTGCTTCTTACCTCCATTTTTTCTACCTTTAAAAACAAACAATAGTACACATACTAATAATTAATGCTCGTCAGTGATTATTTAATTATAGAATAGGTCTGAATCTGCATTGTTTGCTCTAAATCCACTGCCTTCAAAATCTATTGCAAATTTCAATTAAAATTAAAAGTGAAAGAAAAAAAGATCCTCCAGGATTTTTAATAGAAACTCATCTTCACAAAAAATGTGACATAGTCATAATGGTGGCAAAAGACTCGAACACTTTTTGAGCGAATGAAAATTAACTTTAAAAGTTTTTATTGTAATGTTAAAAACAATCTTTTTATATATATATAGTCTAATTTGCTAATTTTATGCTTCTTATAGCAAAAAAAGACATAATCACTCTGCCTTTGGGGGTTAACAGAACCCTTGTGACTACTTGTAACCATGGAAATATAAAGAGCTAGTCAGAGCCCAACATCAAACTAACAGAGGTGCTGAGAGGCAGAAAATAGATATATGATGAATTTGCTGCACATGAAAGCTAGCTGAATCTCTACCAACTGCATTAACAACATAGAAAGCAAAGTCCACAAAGCCTTTTGAATGCTTAAAAGCATATAGCATTTACTATGGCTTCTCACTGAAAATAAAGGGAAATGCCTTTAAAGGTTTGTTTTTAAAGCTCTGAGTGCATCCAAACTAGTTTAAAAGCAGAGACAAAATGAGGTAAAAATGGTTACTATGTGAATAGGAACAGTAACAATATGCATGAAAAGACTGAAAAAGGCCCCGTTGAAGAAGAAGGGTTTTCTTAGACTAAGATTGTAGTTACGGAGATTATGCAACCAATGGCCAGTGACATCTGAGTTAGCCTGTACCAAGCATCATCAAGAATGTTTTCTCAACATCTGGAGAAAGCCCCAAATTTAACAGACACAGAAATGCTCAAGACAAGCAATCACTCAGCTGATGATTTATTGACCAAACTATCTGCCTTATAATAATATGGCATGTGCATATTTAGCTGCTTTCTCTGTAACAGGCCAAACCCACAAAACATTGTTTAACCAATCACTATTACAGTCCTTAAACATAGTCATCCTCAAAAACAGACACCTTTGGAAAAAAGGAAAACATGTATTCCTTGCTGTAATAAGCAAGCTATGACCAACAGCAGAAGGAAAATCTTTCCAGTAATACATCTCAACAAATCACATCTACTTGGAAAATAAAATGATGAATATACACAGCAAAAAAATACAACATATGTGCACATTACTTACATGACACGTGTGCGATGACTCAAAAGACCCAAAATGCATCAGCATGATTAAACACTCTCTCACTCTTACAGCATTAGCACCATTAGACAAACTGATCAGACCTCCCCCTTCGCCTTTCTTCTTTTCTTTAGCCCAGCGATAACTACAGAATCAGAACTGTCTTCCAGTTCCCCTCCTGGCTTCAGGAAGGCCAAGTTCACCTCCAAGCCAGCAGTATTTCTGAAGCACAGTAATTTATATGCCCAGATGATCCAAATGACAATACCGCACTTCCTAAAATGAGCTCAGCACAGACTTGTATATAAGCTTTAAAATCGTGCAATGAAGGCATATGGATCCACAAGGCTTAACATCCTTAAACCTTGTGGTTTGCCCTTCCATCCCGGTTTGCCCCTTCTTTTCTGTAGGTCCATAGGATTCTATATAGCAGGTAAGATATGTCAGCTTTACTTTCCCAGGGACAAGAAAAGAATGATAGATTAATTCTGCAGCTTTTATGATAAACATCATTTTCTCACCTTCTTTGTCCATTTGTTTGTTTTCTATGAAAGCAAAGCACAGACCCTTAGGTCGAAAATATATTGCAGATTTCTGTCAGCACGACTGTGCTGACCAGGATTGTAAATAGTTGAGATATCATTTAAATACAATTCTACTGGTAGTTGTACTTGCAAAAAAAAATATTAATAAAATGCCTTAGACAAGATGCTGGGAATCCCAGACACTGAGTTGTAACTCAACACATGATTAGGACTAATTGTATGCCAAAAATAAAGAGATCTTCTGGGCCTATGTTAGCTGAATGAAACACACATTCACTGTTTCTCACATGTATGATCTGCTGTTTCACCATACTACCATCTGTTTTCCCCACTTACCACAATTGTTTTTCAAGTCTTCATTACATTTTAAATTTAGGATCAGCTTAATGCCATGAAAAATGAAGATACTGACGGGACAACTTTTTCTTGCAATTTGTCATCTTATTTGAATCTTCAGTTTCAGAGCTACCTTGCATACCTTTGCGGATATGCTCAGTTAAGGGTACGTTAATTACATTAATTATTTTAAATTTCATTATTATGTCTATGGAAATCTCCAAATCCTATACTTAAACTGTTACATTTTAACCAGGATAAAATTTGAAGAAATCCCATTGTTCCATTTTTGAAATGAATTATACAGATAAAATACTATGCATTATGGACTTTCAATAAAATAGTGGTTTCCAAGTGCCTAAATTTTTTATAAAATTGGAACAGGCTCCTATGCTGCTTAAACACTCTCAAAAATATTACCTCTCTATTTTGCTGGTACAGTATCTGGCATTCTAGAACCCACTCCTAATGAGAGTTACTACTGCACTATACTAATTACTGCAATACCAGTAATATATTAGAAATATTACACAAAAATATGGTTTATTATGAAATCCAAATGGATTCCATAGGGTTACATGAAATGTAACTTACAGCAGAATGCATTTCTAGTGTTCCAAGAGAATCTTGGCTACACTTCATACTTCCATTTTGTTTGTGATGATTTTTTTTTTTGAGTCATATTTGGCAACTCACTAATTCAATACTCATGAGAAATACCAAATGCAAGAGGTAGAAATGTTTGAACAGAGGCCAAGTAATAGAAGTCTGTTTTTTACATTAGTGGCAAGGCCTTAATATTGGCTAATTATTATAATCACTGATTATCTTAAATTATTATTTGTGGCATTTTAGCCTTTTATCATCTGAA
Source organism: Pygoscelis adeliae (assembly GCF_000699105.1). NCBI lineage: Eukaryota > Metazoa > Chordata > Aves > Sphenisciformes > Spheniscidae > Pygoscelis > Pygoscelis adeliae. The sequence goes on from NW_008824186.1 coordinate 756,183, forward strand.
CCTCAAGCTAGTACCTAATATCACAAACAAAAAGACAACATGAAAAAAGAATTAGGTGTACTACAACAGAACACTGGCATGAAGAGCATGATGGTGATTTGCATTTTTATCTTGTATTTCAGTGGAGAATCTTGAGAAACTTTAAAAATATTAAAAAGGATGCTTTGAAGCAATACCTAAAGTAAAGTAATATTATCCCATTTAACTACAAATAAACAAAAGGTGAGAGACCCAGATTCAGAAATGTTTAAGTAAATAATTCACTTTGAAAAGAAAGGATTTGGTCTGAAGTAACTTCACGAGTCTGTGGATCTCTTCTGTGTCCTAGGCATGAGATCACCCTACAACTTTTAGCATGGGTAGTGAATATTTCTTTACTAAATAGGTATGTACTACTAAAATACAATAGGAGCCTAATTGTGCATTGACAAGCTAGGAGCACTGGCAATCTTTCAGCTCTTCTTGTGGACTGCATTTCGTTACTCATTAATAGCTTGCTCTGCATACTTACAGATACTGTCTTTGGCTTGAACAAAGCTTTGCATCCGGTTCCCAATACAACACATAAAAACCTGAAAGAAACACAAAGAACATTTCCTTCTTTCACAAAGACCTGATCCAAAGATCACTTAGGGGAGTCTTTCAATTGACTTAATGAGATGTAGAGCAGATTTCTAAAAAGCAGATATTCAATTCATGATTTCAGCAAAGTGAATGTTGTAATGAATATATTTATCCACCTTTACTAATCCTTTCATTCTTGGCATTTATACACGCAGTATATCTTCTTTTTTTTTCTTCATAGGTTTTGTAGTCATGTAACCAATAGCTGATATTAAACCATAAACAATACATTAGGGAACAGTCATTAAAATCTGGAGTAAAAGGAGCCTGATGAAACTGTACTTCTAGTGGTTATATTATATTTAAGTAAAATTATACTAGGGATGATATAGGGCTTATTTATGACAGGCTTAGCATTTTCCAAGACAAAATTAAAAGAATTATGTAGGAAAAACTGTACACTACTTTATGCCATCAACATAATTAAGTACAACACAACATAAGGATTATGGGAGCAAACCCAAGGAAATTCAAAATAATTGGCTACCCCAAGCTGCTACTTCCAACTTGGAGTTTGAATTAATTAAAAGATCAAGTCTAAAATAACAGTAGAAAACCACATACCTAAAAGGATGATTACTCTCCTAAAAAGTCAGAGAAGACTTTTAGCATAGAATTTCTTCTCATAGAAGGAAAAGAGTTCTAGGTATCATACCAACTTTGACACAGAGGCAGGCTCAGCTTCGCTCAGTTCTCTGACGGAGACAGCCTGCAGGAGGAGCACGTGAAGAACCACTGGATAGGATTTTATTTGTTGGGTGTTGCAAGTTTGTCTGTCATCAAGTTGTTACGACTCCTCTGTAATCTCATGCATTGCTTCTCAATCTCTGGTCCACACATTGATCCATAGGACACCTGAAGATGATACAAACCTTTTCAAGATGATACAAACCTTTTAAATAAATACAGACAACTTCCCACACATCCAAGCAAGCAAAGAAATGGCAGGGGAAATAAACATAGTAAATGAATACACAGAGTATCTTAAATTTCATTAACCTTATCTGAAAATTATTGAAGTAATACCGGACAAGAAGTGCAACTGACCACTGGCACTTTTTGATTTAAAAAATGGCAGGTTTTTGTTTGTTTATTAAATTGTGTCGATCAATATATCCTGGAGAAATCTGTAGCACTCGGAGCAAGCCATAAACATCTGCTTAGACTGTAGCACCTGCACTGCCCTGGGCCTGTGAGGCAGCCTCCTGTACCCTTATTTATCTGGCAACAATGAACATTTTAGTCATGCTCCCTCCACTCACCCTGACTGATTCCATGTTCAAGCTGCATTAGCACACTTTCAAGAAACTTCAACAGGACTGACTTAAGAACAGTATGAATATTATCCAGACTAGTCATATTCTCTTCTTTGCTTGTCTCCAAACACATGTTCATGGATGAGTGGATAGGTCTATGCTATGCCATGCCTGAGAGAAATAGTGTAACAGGCCACTTTCATGCTCTTTCTGACCCCACAGTGTTGAAGAATATCTTTTTGTTCTTCATGCTGTATGAGAACTAGTGTTTATTTCAGAAGTTAAAAGAAAAAGTAATTGCTCACAAAGAAAGAGAGAAAAATTATATAGAATATTATTTATATAGAATATTACATATAATTATATATTATAGAATATTATATATATTATATATATTATCTATATCTAAATTATATAGAATATTATATATATAATATTTTCTATATTATATAGAAAAATAATTTATATAGTAGAAATCATTCTATAAAGGCCCTAATTTTCAGGTTTGTGGCCACATATGGAAATATAAACATCAGACAGATATCAAAGAAGTGCAATATGCAATAATAGTTAAAATTTATGCCACTCCCTGTGACATGCACATAATTAATAATCAGATTTCTGAAGTCACTGAAGTGGGTGTGGAGAGGGTGGGACCTCTATCAGATGTAGTAGCTTTGCTTCAAGCACAAATTTACTGCAACACAATAAGGTCAAGACTCGCAGCAAACTTCATCTCATGACTTGCAGACTCAGAAGCACATACGACACACAGAAAAAGCAGGCTGGAACTCTGGGCTCCCTCTTCAAGATCAGTCAGTCCAGATCGTTCTGGGGCTGCAGTTGTTTGGGCAACTGCAGGAGAAATGAGTGGCCGATGCAAGTCCAGCATGAAAGCGGAGCTGAACACTGTGTGAACGCACTATGAGTCATATGATGCAGAACCTCCTGGCTACCACTAATGGTGAAGAAGTGGAGATTAAAGTCCCCTTGTTTTCCTTCATTAAATCCCTCCCATTAAAACCCAAGAGATTATAGCAACAGTCCTGGTGAGAATCTATTTAGTATGACATTGGTGCTTAAGATTTCAACAACCAAGGTCAGCTGAACATGCAAAACACAATGGATGCCAGTTGACTCATGTATGAAATAAAATGTGCAAAGAAAAGTAGCTTTCTACCCTTCCTAGACAAGTTTTACTGCTGAGAAAAGAGTCAAATTACCCTTACAGCACCTGCACTCATCAGTGTGACATTCTGGTACATCCCAGCTTCAGTTCCCACTCTTCACGTACTCTAGTGCATAGCTCCTGAGCATGCAAGTCAGGTGACTACATCAGGGCTCAAGGGCTGGTGGGGTGCTGGGATAGTCTATGAAGATGGGGGAAGGCAGGGAAAAGCATTGCAAGCCGGACAGGGAGCTTCGTATTGTATGCAAGGGTCCAACATCTGCCATACCTCAACAGTGCCCATATTTTGTCCTTTCTTCTCATCAATCCTTTTCCAAAGCATCTTCAGGAACAGGTGTCTTTAGCTTCTGTCATGATTATTTTGTCATTTGTTTAGAGCTGACTGGGATTTAAAATCCACAAAGATGGAAAAGGCTTTCCTCTTTGCATGAACAGATAGATGAAGTCCTAGGACTTTATGGCAATAGGCAAACTACTTGATAATTGCTAGATTTTGGAATTGGGTTGCAACTTGGCATCCATTTTATACTTACGCAATGTAAATATTTCCAAGTGAATCTAAATTATGTATGTAGCTTGTCTTTGTATATAGTTAATTAACACATACTGTCTTTTCTGTTATTTGTACTAGTCGCTGGAATTTATCCCCAACATACGTTACTATGGATTCCTTTTTGTTGCCTTTTTCAGTCACTGAAATGGCACATCCATTTTATGGCATATGCTGTATATGGATATTTTGATCACATCCCAGCAAAATGTTACTGTGGACTAACTTCAGTGCTGTTGATACACTGACCTTTTTTTTTAATGTGAAATGGACAGAAAATGTACATGGGAAAAGACCACACACTAAGATGGAATATGAGTGACTGAGCACAACTATGAGAATAGATTTTACAGGATTATGTTAAGTATCCTTTACGTTGTAAAGATGTCAGCTAACGTAAAATTCTAATTTACTAGCTGCTGTCCAAAAGGATCACAAAATGAAAAGTCCCCATGCTGAGCAGGGCTTAAAATAGAGCAGCTGATGAGTAAGATTGTATCTCTTATATAAACTTCACATTTCATGCATTAAGACTTTTCATTGTCAAATATTCCTGGGGTTGCTATTTTCCACTAAAAATCTGCAGCAGAACAAAAGCACCAAATTGTTTGACTTTTCAGGCTTTGAAATGCAGTTGTTATTTTCACACCACACAGAAACTCCCTTCTAGTCTGCTTTGTGATTCATGTGTTTGGCTTAATAACTTTCCTGGAACTCAGAACAAGAGGGAAACCTTCCGTAAGTACTTCCCGTCTTTCTACATGTACTAATAACAAGACAGAGTCCTCCCACCTTTCCCATTTACAACACGCCAGGCACGCCTACTGGTTGATATACCCATAAGCCTGAGAAATAGTGTGCTTTTGCTCTGTTTTTAACATAGCATGCATTTTCTCTGGCAACAAAAATGTTGCTTCTCTAACATTAATATGTATCAAAGCAATATTAATAGACTACTTGACTAATTGTCTGTAGACAATGGAGAAATCATAGCTCACCTTGAACATAAAAGATGCATTGCTCTTTCTCTTTAAAAGATGGCTCCTGTCTACAGCTCATTGCAACATTGAAAGCATGTTGCCTTAAAACACTGTCAGGAGTATGGAAACATGTAATGTTGAGGGGAAGTACAACCTATGTCATGTGCTTAACCTTGCAGGCCTTACTCCAAATGCCTAATGGAATCAGTATGAAATCAATGCCAAATTTTGACTGTGTAAGAATTAAGTTAGAACTTCAAAATAAGGTCTAGTATATTTACAAGACGAAATGCCCCCCCCCCCCAAAAAAAAAAAAAATCACTGTCCCACTGTCATATTACAGCCTGTCAATCTGGAAATCCTAAAGGAATGGATTCAAATCACACCATCCTCTAATAAAATCATGGATTGTTAAGCAATCTGCTTTTATTAGAGCTATCAGCACTAACTGAAGATAGAATCAAGCCCCTAGTTTTTAAATATTTCATAGCTTTTTTTTCAGAATACGAGTCCTAAGCATCATGTTTTTCTTGTATTTGGAAAACAGCTAAAATCTTTTGTGTAACTGATACGAAAAAACCAGAGGTGCCGAGTGGCTTACCAAACTCTTTAGAAGGCTGCCAGCGAGGTACTCCAGTTCTAATTGTGGCTTTGCATCTAACTTAGCATGTGGGTGTAACCCTGGCCAACTCATTTCATCTCCAGGCCTGTTTTCCCAATCTGTAAAAGGGGGCATATTATACTTATTTAATTAATACAGTCTGTGGCTGTTAATCAGTCAAAAAAAATCACTCTTCAAATATTTAAATGACATTTACAATTCCATCTATCCCTTTCTGTTCAACTGATCCTGTTTGTTATTTACCCCTTAAAACAACCAAATCAAGGCTGGTTGAAAAGCTTTCTCTGTTCATTTCATTACCAAAAGGAAAGTCTTCTTGTTGCTTTTTTCCCTCACAGATTCTTACCCTCATTTCAAGTCAAAGCCGCATATGTACTGCCTTGCTCTGGCTATTCTGTGAAATGTAGCTTACAGATTTGACAGACTTTGCTATTCTTAAATGAAGCTTTATTCCAATAATAAATTAAGCTTTACCCTACCACAGGAGTGTTGTTACTCTCTTGAAATGCAGCAACTAATGCCTAACAGATTTTTTTTCAGTGTTCTAAGACAAAGATTATCTTTCTCATACCACTGTGCAAGTGAATCTGCCACCACTCTTATAAGGATGCAAGACAGGTAAGAAAAAAAAAAGCTATAAAAGCTATAGCCTTCCTTGCTAGTAAGAAACAGATTAGTCTTAGTCAAATATGCAGTTGCCAACGGACCATACAAAATTGTAACACACCCTCCCAAGAAAAGGCAGTGAAACTCCATCCTGGATCTTAGTGTCCTCAACAAATCTTGAAGAAATGCAGCCAGCAATTTCAAGAGTGTCTTTGGTTTAATTCTCTCTTAACAAAATGGGCTTCTAGAATTTATTATTTTTTGGTGTGGGCAGGCAAGAATCTCACACCAGCTAACTCTAGGTTTATACACGATGTGTACAAAAAAAGAAAGTAATATGGTGTTGAATCAAAATTACTCCAAGAATGGATAGAGATTTTTTTTATCAACAAAAATGGTAAATAAAACTTTAGTAAATATTTTGATAAAATTTTAGAAAAATGCAAAAAAAAGTAGGAAGACAAGCCCCTAATGGAAAAATGTTATTTGAAAAGGCTGTAACCTTCAAGATTTTTCATTTAAAATATTTTATTCACTAGAATTGTATTAACACATTTAAAATTTACCCTCTCCTTCAAGTTCAGACTTCCAGTCTCTGAAAACTAATTAAATTCCATATATTTTTAATGAAGTAAAAATTCTGAAAGTGCTACGACCTCCATTAAGTTTGAATCCAGATGAAGATAGAAATTCTCCCTCCTGAGCCTTCCATAAAGATTGAAAAAATATTGCAGAGAAGTACTTAGAATTTCTTAACTCCCTGGCTTTAGCCTCATTTTCTTCATTAGATTCTTCTTCCTGTTCTTGTTATGCTGCCAGATACTGGATTGCCAACTCTTGTGAGTTCCTATTGAGTCTCAGAACATTAATTGGTGTTCTTAGAGACCACGGGGCTGAAATCAATGGATCGTGTAAGAATCTTCTCTTTTTTTCTGAAACAAGCTTGTAGTCCTTGAAATTATGACAAAGGTTGTGAGGATGAAGAATGGATTTTAAAAAGCTCAGAATGAAGCAGGCACGTGAAAAAATCAACATTTATTGCTTTATGATTTTTAATGCTCGAATTTGGAAATAATGTGGTAGGAGTAAGTATACACTCTTTAAAGTAACAAGTGTTCGTACAAACAAAAGCAGAAAAACCTAATATTCCCCTGGCTTAGGTGTTGTCATATCTCAAGAATTTGAAGAACCCTGAAAAGAATGAGTAAGCAATAGCTCATTAAGACAAAACTTTTGTTTTGAAGAGGTTTGAGCCAGCCACACATGAGCTGTGACAGACTATAGTAAATAGACCACCACTGCGGGGGGTTTTGCATCAGTCTGCAAACAGTACCAAGCCATAGTTTCCAGTTTCTTCTGTCTTTGTAACTGGGTTGAAGCATGGCACCAGATTTGTGTAACAGGGTGAGAAATATGGCTCAGTATGTCTCTGGGTTTTTTAAAGTATAGACAGAACAAGAAATCCAGGTATTCAAGTTATTAAGCCTTGCTTCTCTATGAGCTATAACTTCTCCTGCTGCAGGTGAGATCATAGCTTGTATGTCAAGAGTCAAATGGAAGAAGAGATTGGATAAAAGGGTAAGACAGGCAAGTTAATATTGCATGTCTGAAAACCTATAAACAAAATGCAGCTGTTTAAAATGTTGTAAAGTAGCTGGATCCACAGTTAGGTGCTCAAATATATAGCACATCTTGGACATATTCTGGAAGACATTAAAAAATAAACACGTAAAATACTATCTCCAAACTATTTTACAAAAACTCACGCTACAAAGACTCACAGATTCGTGTCCCTCTGCATCTCTAATTGGGGTCATGATTCATGTTTCAGAGAAAACACAACTAAAATGTCAAAGGACTAACTTGGCAGGTTACTTCTGAACCTGCCAAGTTCCAGAGATGTATCAGGGACTGTCTGAAGGCAACCCGCACACAAACAAACAATCTATCAGTTTTTGGATTATCGTTTGAGAAACTAGACCCCTTTTTGTGCATGCAACTAGGTGTCTAGATTAAAAAAATTAATTAAAAATTGCAGATGTTGAAGTGAAACCACTGACACACAGCCTTATTACACCTTAGGTAGGCTGCATTTAATGAAGATCATACCCACTACTCTTCCTGACACAAAGTCAAAACCCTAAGACCAGGCAAGTGGCTACTGTGGCAGTCAAATGTGAATACAGGAAAGAAAATCAATCGATTGGAACACAGGCTAGTTGTTCCAATATTCTATTAATAAAACACAATTTTCAGTACAATCACCACATAGCACATTCTCTTCCTGTTTTTAAATGATAATTTTAAGCCAGAAATGAGTCTAAATTCTGGTGTTTAAACATGGTGTAACCATTAACATATTAACATAGTTAAGAAGGCAGCTAAATTTCTGCTTAAGACCTAATTTACTACCTTCTTTAAAAAAAGCATAAAATCTGAAAAGTAATCAGGTCAGAGTCAACTGGATGAGGAAGTGCTTTCGCTATTGTACCGGACATGCCTGTGCACAGTGCCCTGAGCAGAGCACACAATGGAGCCGGTCCTTCTAGCAGGTTCCACAACTTCTGGTGTGATCTCAGTTTCAAGTGCTCCTTCAAGTACTACCCTTCAAGAATAAAGTATTCTACCTTTGCTCAAGCCTTACCTCCTCTATTTGCTTTTTGTGTTTGGAAATGCATGGTAGAAGGGTGATGCAAACTCTTTTCCGGCAACAGTAGCTGAACTCAGGTCTCGTTAAACTTCAAACTGTCATTTCTTAGCTCTTCAGTGATAAACTTTGCACCCTTAAAATTTTAAGGTATAATAGTCACCTATAAGATGCCTTACTGACCTACAGAGAGAAATTCCCTGCACTGAACTTAAAGAGAAAAATCTATTTTGAAGAAAGTCGCGGAATAGGATTGATATGTATCATCATATGCTGAAAATCAGAATTTGATTAACCAGATGCTGTTATTTTCTTTAATATCTCATGAATAGAAACTACGGTATAAAAACAATTCAAAACAATCATTTACTGGGAAATATGACATATGGCCCGCTAAGCTGCTTTCCTACAGAAATAGCTAAAGATCATTACTCTTGGCATCATTCCCCACAACAGTCGCTGGGCTCATTAAAACAGACAGTATGTGATTGAGTCCATAAGGAAGATTATTTCTACAGGTGGGTAGAAACAATGATGAAAACTACAAAGACTTGTGAGAAAGAAGTAGTCAAGGAGACTTCTCCACCTCCGTAACTTCTGTGCGCTAAAACAAATCAAAGCAACACCACTAAAACAGTTGCTGAAAAAAAAAAAAGATGCATTTTCTCCTTTTTCTTCATGGTATGCATTTCCATCTTGCAAATGTATGGTATCTCATTTAACCTGTTCTGCTGGAGGGTTTTTCCTTGAGTAGGAATATCCTGATGTGAACAGGAAGTTTGCATCCAGCAGGGGCCACTTGTTGCCTGTGTTTAGTCCCAATTCAATTAGGTGGAAACCAAACCTTAATGCTGTCATAGGATGAGTTCACGTTCTGCGATAGTGGATTGGAATAACCACACAACCACGCTGTGATGTGATAATGCTGCAATCCAAGCTTCTCCGGTGATGTTATACTAGTAAATGCAAACCAAACATTTGTGATGTGGCATCACAGGACAGGAAATGTTAAGACAATTATAATGTGGCAATGATAATCTGATGTAGCAATAACACAATCACATTTAGAAAATGTTTGCATTTGACAGCAGCTATGCTGTGATTGTGCTCTTGCAACACATCCCCTTTACGTGCCAGCACTGTTGCGTGGATTATCTAAATTTAGATTGTAACACGGTGCAGTAGATGGCTTTACTATGTTCCATCACTGGCTGCTTACAGCATCAGCAATACATGATCACATTGGGAGATGATGGAGCATTTATGGTAGTGAAACTGACGGCAACAGCACACACGTCCCTCCAAGACATTCTGAAGCGTGCTGCGAGGCCATTGAGGACTCACAAAATATGGTGCACGATGCAGCATCAACTTACTGACGTGATCATGTGTACAGGCACACATACATACATGTGAGGCAGACGCAAGGCTGGGATTTGCTAAGGTGGGTTGCCAACATTGGGATTGACGCTGCAGCCCGTGGATGCAGCTGAGGCGGTTGTGGGCTGAAAGACACGTACCAAGGCAACGATGGCGACCCCACA
>NW_008824186.1:767393-792508 GCF_000699105.1 Pygoscelis adeliae
CGGGCTGTGTTCCTTAGAGCTGGGACCGGGGCGGGGAGCCGCGAACGGAGCGGCCCCGGTACGGACTGTCTCGGCGCTGTGACAGGACCCGGAGGTGACGGGGCCGTTTCTAGCCGGCCCCGGGCCCGCTGCCGGCGCGGCAGCTCGTCCGGACCCCGAGGGCAGAGCTGGAGCCGGGGGTCCTGCTGTCGGTGCGTCCTCGGCTCGGCGGAGGGAGAGGAAAGGGGCAAAACCGGGGGTCTAAGAGCTCAGTGGAGGCAGTGTCGGGCTTGTTCCTCCTCCCAGGTTTGAGTTAGGCTCCTCAGGGATATGGAGGTTGAGGTAAGTCACTGAGCAGAGATGTTGGTGCCCCTTCCCCTGCAACAGGAATGGGTCCCTTCAACATCTGTCCCGTAGCTGATCCCTTGGATCTTTTTCAGTAAATTGTGTGCCTTGTGATAAAGTCTGCTTTAGGTGAGGCCCGAGGAGTGTGCGTATTGAACACCAAAATGATGGTAGTAGTTGGAAATCTCTGTGGGTTGTGACTGTTGCACGGAGACCAGTCCTACCTGTCGACAATTAGAGTCAACTTGCCGGTCCCACAACTGCAGGGTTCCTTGCTTCCTAACAGTGCAGCTCAGCTACCTCCTGAATGTTTTATGGTGAACCCTAGAGTCCTGAGGCAGTCCTCCCTACTGCTGTCCTTCTCGGGCTGTTTCTGACAGCTGTATGCGTATCTTTGCTGTCAACAGGAGAATGAACGTTTTTCTTTGACAGTGAATGTAGAATACTGGGATCATTAAGGTGGCTTCCCAAGATCAGGATTTTGCGCTTGGGGAGGCAGGGGAATCAGTTTGCATTTTTAATTGCAGAGGTTTCTGTTACTCCAGTGCCTCAATTATAACAGCTTTGGAAAGATTTTAGTACTTGAAAATAACGGTGAAGAAACAAGTGGGTGTGTTCTCGTGCTTTTGAAGCAAATATGCTTACAGCAATTTTAAACTATTTTCTTAGTATCCGAGATAGAAAGGGTCAACTGCAGAGAGCTATCATTTTTTTAAACAATTCTGAATCTAATCTCTTTACAAAATGCATTCAGTCTTCTAAGTAGAATTTTTTTCAAAATGTTGGTCCTTGGACATTCAAAATGAAACTACTTTTTTTTTAATAGGTTAGTATTAAAGTACTTGTCCTGCCTGTTTAGTATATCTTTTTGTTTATCAAAAAGACTATTTAAATGGGAGCGACTGATAATACACAGGCTGCAGCTACGTTTGTAGGGGGGGAAAAGAAAGGTTGTTTGTTTTAATTAACTATTAATACTGGCTGTTTCTGTACATGGTCTTGCAAAAGGCTGAGGTTAAACTCTACTCTCGAAAGAATGTATGTTTTGTATGCTCTAGGAATATGCAAATGTAAATAGCTATTTGAAGTGTCAGAAACTATAGACCTCATCTGAATATTCTAAACCACAGTTGCCTATTAAGGGGAAAGTCTTTACTACTTCTGAGTTTTGTGGGTTTGTATTTCTCATGACCGTTCACGGTTTTTTATGCCTGCTTGTAGAAATGGAGTGTGTAAAATAACCCAATAAAATATTGTGGTTATAGAGTAATATTCTCTTTTATCCTGTATTCTCTTCCACGCTGCGTGATTCCATTGCCTGTCTGTGTGACAGTTGTGGTGTGTGTTGCTGTGTAGGCTCGAGGTCTGTAAAAGAAGTACATGGGGAGACTGCCTAGGTAAGAAAGAAGTATCACAGAGAACCTAAGGATAGCTGTTTTGTTTTGTTCTTCCCTACAAGGCCCTTTGGGGGGACACGGAAGTGTCAGTAAACTAACTTAGCTGTAGTTGGGATTCCACAAGCCAGAGCTGAGGTTAGGGCCTGCTACCAAGTCGCCATTGCCACCTGCTACCAAGAGACCTGCTATATTTGGGGACCATTGCTAAGGATGTATTAGGAAGGTGATGTTTGTAGGAGGAGTTTACAGGAGATCTTTTTTTTTTTTTCTTCAAATACCTGCTCTTGAAGATTCTTTTGGGAAACCCAGAATAGGAACATTCATTGGATTTATTTGGCAGAGCCTAAAGTTACGCATAGTTCCTTAAGACTATGTGAGACTATGATGACAAAGCTGAGACCTAATGTGATAGCGGCAGCCTGCATGCTGCAGATGAGTAAGACCATTTTTCAAAGTGAATTGATACCAAGCACGCTGGAAATACCAAGAGACATGTAGGTTAATTAATTTAGATGAATACAGAAGTGCTGTTTTCATGCTCAAATTCAATATTCTGAGCTGTTTTCAGCACAGAGCCAATTGTCTGTGTGGTTACACTTTGACAGGAGGTACAGGAAAACGTGAAGGAGCGCATTGTTGTTAAGTAAAACAAAGTGAATTTGGTGCATTTCTTAGTGGCTTTCTTTTTTAGTTCTGTAACTTGTATGCTCTTTATTTTTAACCTTTATCATCAGTTTTGTCCGTAGTTCTGCTTTTGAAAGAGAACAGAAAAGTAGTAAAAAGTAGCTACCTGTATCCCAAAGTATTAGAAAGTTTAAAGTTCTCTAAAGTTAGTTGTCTTCAAGAAGAGATGTGTAAAGGCATTTAATATGCAAATGATTGCGAAGAGAAGCCGAAAATAAATACTTATTTTTAAGCTTGCATAGCTTCCTTGTTCTCAGTAAGTTTACAGAATGCAAAGAATACTTAAGGTTTCTCTATTTACTTTAGTACATTAAACATGGTTTGAAACTTTCATTTTTTGGCTGTCATCATACTTAGAAAACTTCAGACTAAAAATAATTGGTTCTGATAAATGTGGTAGTTGTGGTGATGCTGACTGGAACTCAGCACCAACTTTTGCACTTAGTTGTTGAAAGCTCTGCTTGATCAGCCCATAGAAATTAGGGTCTGTGTTTGAGAGGTGCTTGAAGATGCAAATAAGGTGTTTTGTGGCATTTTCAAAAGCAGTGAAAGAGCTTTCAATTTGGGTCTTTCAGTCTTTTTAAGAATTGCTGTAGGTTTTAGATAATGGACTAATAGTGGACTAAAAAAGTAAAGAGCAGAGGTATACTCTGCCTGGTGTGTGTGTGTGTATATGTATGCATTTTTATATGTGTATGTGGTAGTCTTGCATTGCAGTAGTAAATATGTTCCAGGTTTAGTTAGATCAAATGCAAACTGGTGACTTTTGCACACTCCTGTGGTGTTACGTAGGTGAAACTCAAGACACTGAAACAGAACACAGAATGATGCACTTAGAAAATGAGGATGCTTTTCTTTTTAAGAGTTAGTGTATTGAGTTATTTGGAAAGCCTATTTAAGTTTTGTTTGTGATTTTTTTTTTTTTTTTGGTGGAGGAGATCCCAGTTGTAATTATCAAATTGTTTTTATCTGTATTTAAGCACTTTGAATATTGTCAAATAACCTGGTGTGTTATTGTTATTAATTGAACTTTACATTGAATTAGGTGGATATTGAGGTGAGTAGCTCGCTGGCATGAACTGCATATTGCACCTGCCTTTTTTTACCTCAATTTGTTGGAAAAATGCAGTAAGGCTACTTATCCAAGGCCCAGACTTCATCTCCTTGGAAACCTGATCTTTCACCAGATGTTGAGAAATGTGATTTCTTTTTTAATCCCTTCTGCAGAAGAACGCAGATCAAAACAGCCTCTTCAGGCTTTGGTAGTCTGGAATATTCATTAACTAAAAAAAATAGTCTGACATTTCAGTCTTTGTCCCAAAGAAGATTGATTGTTCTGTTGCATTTGATATTGTTTCAAATTTATTTAACTGTTGCTAAAAATCCTGTAGTGGTTGTATAGTTTAATTCAATTCAAGAACTGGCTGATAATGTCTTCTTCATGTGTACAGTGCAGGACTATCTGTGTTCCCTGCCCCTTCCTTGCCTGCAAGGATTCATCTTTCTTCTCTTTGTTCAGGTCATCTTTTCTCCCTTGCAGCTGCAAAAAGGTATTTCTTAGCCAAGGCATACAGAATTTGTAACCTTTTCAGTCTCCTGCCATTTGAGAAGCTGTTATTCAACGTCTCTGATGTCAGACACACTTCTAGGTCAGCTGCTGGTGTCAGAACAACTTGTGACCCTGAGCTGAAGCCATGCTATAGTTTAGTAGGTTGGTCTTCTGTAGGAATGGTGCCAGTAGGCTACTTAAAGAGCAAGAAATATCGTTGGCAGGATTTTAGAGTGGTGAAATAACAAGCTACGTTTCTCGTGGTCTAAGTTGTTGATGTTCTCTACTAAATTTAAAGAAACCCATTCGTATGAATATAAGCAGTTGAGGAAGATGGTTGTAGTTTTCATGTTTGTTTTGACAATATTTGCCTTGCAAATGTTAGTAGGCTCTATTTTCCACAGGTACAAGGCAATTTAGTGGCACCTTGTGTAAAGGAAGCAGCAAGCATATTGCTAAATCCTTAACGGTCCTTACTTGGTGTGGCTGTGATGGAAATACATCTTCCAATGTGCAGTTGCTGTAACACTGGGAAGGTTATGTTTGGCAATCCCTAAGCAGTGTGTATTGGCATCATATCTCTCAAATCACTTTAATAGGAAGGTATTTTATAGTAAGTCATATATGCTTATTCAGTTGTAGCCGTTTGCCTTAATTCCTTTCTGTGTCAGCTAAAAATGAGTTAATGGAATCCATGTATTTTAAAGGTTGGATGTGGTCTTGATAGAAGACTACTCAGAAAACTCTAAAGTTAGTCTTCCTGATTTGGGATTGATGTAGGTTTTGGAGGGAGAATGAAATAAGACTATCGGAGAACTCATAAATGAGTATTATTCTTGATCTGAAGTTCTTTTTACCTTGGAAACTTCCTTAAAGTGGCTTTCCTTTTCTAGTTTGTCTAACAAAAAAGGACAAGATCAGAAAGACTTCGGTAGAAATTGCTAAATAATGCTGTACTGCATAAAAGTTACTTCCTAGAAAAAACACGAGAAAATAAAACTAATACACTTTTAACTTTTTTTTTTTTGAAGCATGTTTTTTCTGTCTTTAAAACTGTTAGTTTTATAGTTTCATTGAACTGGTTTGGCTGGTTTTTTTTTTTAATTGAATTGTTATGACTTGATTTCTCTTTGTTATCTGTGGATTTTTCTTGGAGTGTTACAAAATTTAGGACTTCTGTTCCAATTTGAAGCAAAACCATATAGTAAAAAGTAATAAAACATTTATCCTTTGTTGCATGTATGCATTGTAGTTGTGTTGAGAGTGACAGCAAAATGGCTTTGATTCGAGTTCTACTTTTATTTCTACCCTTCACTCAAGGAATTCTGATAATTGTATTTTTAAAACCCCTGAGATTTGGGCTTTATGCTGCAGTTTGGCTACCGGCACATTAGTTTTAGTATAACCTTTTAAAATAGTATTTAATTTGCCCATAGACTTGAATGGCCTAATCATCTTTCAGGGATAAATTCTGGGGTCCAGAATGCGTTGCAAAAAAGTCAGACATTAGTCTTTGAGGTTTATGTTAGAATGTGTTTTCTGACCTTGTCTTGACCGTGTTGGATTTTCCAGTTTGCAGTTCTAGAATTGTTGACTGAGAAACAGGATGCCTATTTATTCCTCTGTTCCCTTTCCCAATATGTTTTGTTGCCAAGCCATTTCATGTAAACTTTGAATTTGCGTTTACGAATTGGTTTGTTATAGATTAAATTAATTCACTGAGTGAAGGGAAAAAAAGTCAGTGTTAACATTGTGCTGTCAACATACTTAAGAATATTTTTGTGTTATACTCAGGATATGGCCCAAACTAATAAATCCAGAAACTTACTTAAGTTTGACCTTAGAAGGCTCTGGTATCTAGATTTTTTAAATTTTTTTTTCCTTAATGATCTGATAAAGCCTCAGAACATTAGGCAAACTTGCTGTCCTAGAGTAACGTTATACTGTGGTTTTAATCTATACCCAGTTTATTATGGCTTTATGAGTGTTGAAAAGTCTTTATCACCTTAATTTTTAAAATCTGAGTGAAGTTTTATGATGTTAGATGCTGTAAAAAATTTACATTTACAGAACTCTTATTTCAAGTAACAGTTTTTACATCATATTTAAGTTTTAGTGATCTTATGTGAAATTAGGAAATTTTAAATGATGTCTGTTATAGCCCTTCATTCTCACAGTGCCATTTTTAGTGAAAAATCATGTGTGAAGAGAAGTTATGCATTAGCTTGGAAGTTTTTTATTACAAATAGTGTAGTTTCTCTCTCTTTTTTTCTTTTTTTTTAGAATTTATCCTATTTCTCTTATTTGAAAATATTCTTTTGCTGCAATGACCAAACTAGCCACTGAATATTACAGTTTATTTTAGAAACCTGTCAAGTCAGTTCAGTGATTTCTTAGAGGGACTTGTCACATAAAAACATTAAAGTTGCTGGAAGTGCTCTCCAATCGTTAAAAGAACAATCTGTTCAAAATGTTGTCAAATGCTTGTCACACAGGTGGCGTCTAAATTCTAGAAGTTCTAGAAGTTATTTGTATTTTAGAAATATAAGGCCAGCAATTGGATATTCCTATTTTTAATAGGAAGGGAGAAATAAGAGCAATGGGTTTATGCTGGAATTTTCTGTTTCACCTCTGTTAGAAATTCTAGGGCTTCATATGCGACTTGGTCAGCTTCTCTGGCCTAGCAACAGTCTGAAGAAAGATGGCTATTTCCCTATTATCGCATTTAAAAATCTAGTTCAGTCTGTTTAAGATACCCAGCTGGCAGTAAGAGTTCTCAATTACTGTATTTGGCATTATTTGTTGAATGAAGTAATTCCTGTCCTAATTTATCTGACCGGACTGTGAGACTCTTCCATAGCAAATGCCTGCTTTATTTTCTTAGCTGGAGTAGCTTTTTATTCATCTTACTCTAACGCTGTTGTCGTCATCAAGAATAAGATGATGAAGGGGAAAAAAAATAGAGGAGAATATTACAGCAGTCGGCTGTTGTAGAAGCTGATGTTTCTACATTTCCATTCCTGGTAGAGATTATCAACTTACCAGCTCGGAGCAAATTTTAACAATTGTATACGGCTGATGCCACCGTGTGAGTTTTTTGACTGTGTCCTTTATATATATGTTCCTCCCAAGAATTCTAGTCTGACTGACGAATTTTTGCAGACTTTCAAGGACCTGTGTGGGTAATGCCACTGTCACCAGCGCTATGCTCACGTACTTGGACAGGACAAAAAGCAAAAACTTATGGCCAAAAAGAATTCTTTGTTTTTGGTGCCCAGCAGTTTGTCCTATAGTGACACATGAATCCTTTGCAAGGATGTACTTGGACAGTAGTTTTGATGATCATTTGAACTAGATTGCTATGGAGAAAGTAGCTCCCATCAACACTCCGACTCCTTCCTGGCTAACCATTTCCATCCATGTATCCTGTCCCTCTGCTCAGTGGTGTCATATGTGTTTGGGCAGAGGTACTGGACTGGGGAGTCTGCTGTGGTTCAAGGGTAACTTTTTTTCTCCCCGGACACTGATTTGAGATTACTCGGTTCACTGAGACCATACACCTTGTGGCTTCATAAACATTTGCACTTTTGTAGGTTAGGAAACAGCACACTTCACGAAATGAGTAGTCCTGAAGGAGAGGTGGGAGAGGCAGTGTGAAGAGTGCTGTTTTAAAGATGTTACATTGCAACCTTGACGTGGAAGAAGACGATTTATGGTAGAATATTTTTTGATTAAGCTGTGTTGGGACATTTCTTTCATAAATCTACATAAAAATTTGAAAAAAAAAAAAAAATCTGGTTTTGATACCGATACACAGAAGCCAGAAAAATAATCAACTTTTTACTTTCATCTCTGGAGCTACACAATGGAGGCTTTCACTATTTTGGTGCCATTTTTAAAATTCTTTTTCATAACAAGAAATAGTAACTCAGCTAGACCTCTGACTCTTCCCTTTCCCCTTACTGGCCCATGTGCTTCTGGGTTTCCAGATCAACAAATATAGAAATGTTTCAGATACGCAAATCTCTCAGGAGCTCATTCACCACGATCACTTGACTTTACCAGAGCTGAACACTCACACGTCCAAGTTGTTGTCAAACTGATAATTTATCTAAAAATGGCAGAGACCCAGCAATGTCTCCAGTTAGGCTTGCCAGGAAATCTGGAGGAAATGGAATGTAGGAAGGAGACTAAAAGGAAGAAAATTTTCTTTTCCACCAAGACAATACATGGTTTGGACTTCAGTCCACTAATTGCACACACCTCTGCTCCCTTTCGGGGAGGGGAGCTGTCTGTTTCAAAAAAAACCCCAAAACCTTGAACTGCTGTTTAAGAATGATTCTCTAACTTGGCGTAGATCTCATCTTGCTGTCAGTTTGTCTACATATTCTGTTTTCCGGAAGAAAAACTCTCTAAAACCTAGTCAGGCTTCCCTTTAGAGAAATATTGGCACCTTAGTTTGTTCTTGATGTTCTTATCAAATAGCCGTTCGGTAGAACTGCCCTTGTGTTCAGTGGCGTGAAAATCTGTTTTCTGTATGAGTGTGATGTACACTTCTTAAAAAGATTTAGTAAAACTCTTGAACTTAATTTGGAATATAAATATAAAGTAAGG
The DNA here is from genome assembly GCF_000699105.1 of Pygoscelis adeliae. Taxonomy (NCBI): domain Eukaryota; kingdom Metazoa; phylum Chordata; class Aves; order Sphenisciformes; family Spheniscidae; genus Pygoscelis; species Pygoscelis adeliae. The sequence goes on from NW_008824186.1 coordinate 775,962, forward strand.
AAGGGTTTAAGTCAGCAGATAACAGGAGATTGATTTCATGTCTTCTACTTAAAATGAATTAATGACTTTTTTTTTCCTAGAGCATATGAACACTAGTAAGGACTAAATAGTTGCACATCTCAGAAGCAGGACAAAAAAAATCCTCCATGCAACAAAAAAGTGAGGGAAAAGCGCCTATTTGGTCTCTCATTAGAGATAGTTAGCACTGTAGCATATCGATGATCTTCTGTCTCTAGGTGAACTGGTTATTATCCAGCCTTACAAGAATTTTGAGGTTCCTTTAAATGCTTAGGTTAGTCTAGCAGAGTTCCGAGTGCTTTTTAGGCAAAATTAATCTGCTTTTTAGAACAAGATTTGCTGAGGCAAGTAGTTAATCCATGGATTTGTTCATGGTGTGCTGTAAAACTTGTGTAATCTACTTCCATTGGCACAGCTTTCAGATGCATACTTCTTATTTTTTAAAACAAATATTTTGTCAGTCATCTGGCTTGTCTTCTAGTTTTAGGGTATTTCTGTGGCTTGCTAGTTCCCTGTAGCCCTAAACATGCTGGAATGATGGTGTCCCCTGACAAACCTGGGAAAGTACTGGTTTCTGGTATTTGTCAGTGAAAGCTGTTTTTTCCATTGTTTTGTGACTTTGGGAAACGTGGTAACTGGTCTCTGACTTTATTTACCAGAAAAAAAATTATCCCCCCCCCCCTAAAGTTGCCTGTGTGTGGCTTTTTGTTATCCTTTTGTCTCAGTTCTGTGAGTGCCTTGTTTGCTTTTGTGTGTGTGTTTTGTGGCGATGGTGATGATTTGGAATGATACTGTGTTGGCAACCAGGTCAGAGAATTATATTGGTACAAGTTCTCATGTTTGTCTGTAGAAGGGGCTGGCGAGTGGATTTCAGACAATTTCGGGAAGCAGAAAAAGGAACTTTCCTGGCCTTCCAACACTTGGAAGAACCTTGATGGACTAGCAGGTTTCTACTTAAAGAAGAAACATTAGGGATAAACACAGTTAACTTTAATTTCCCTTTCTAGCAAACCTAATTGCATGTTGTAGTGAAGTACCATAGTTTTCAAATACAGCACAACATATCCCTTTTAACTCCTCCCTATGATGTAATTTGGCTGAGACTTTGTTTGGCAACAGCATGCAAGTTTCTCTTCAATCATTCTTTATGGTGTAGTTCTGTATTTTCCACTCATCCTTCCAAAAGTGTACTCATCAGAATCATTTCCACATGTGACTAATCATTGTCTTTCACTCTTCAAAGGGGTGGTCAGTTAGTTCCTGCTGCCTTCCTGTATTGTTGTGTTTGCTTATCTTCATAGTTTTCACATTCCTACTTCTCAGTCTGTAAACATCAGTCATCTCAGTACAATTATATTTTGATGTTTTTATGTACCATTCTAATACAGAACAATGTTTCTTAAACCTAACTTACCTGGATGTTGAATAGCACTCATACAGGTTCTTTCTTGACTGTGCTCCTATGTGTTGGAGATTGATATGTTTTAACTCGGGTGTTGATAAAAGAGCCTCCTATAAAAGGAGTAAATTTATTCAAAGCAGCAGCTCACCAAAAAAAAAACCAAACCACTTTTCAGGCTGTTCCTTGAATGTTTCTATTGCACTGGAGGCTTTGTAGGCTTATTCTTGCTATAATATCCCTATAGAAGTTAACCTGTGTGTTCTCATGTTCAGGTGTGTTTGCTAGGTAAGTTATACGTACACTTACTGTTGAGCTCATCATCTCTCCCCCTCCTTTGTACAATGCTGGTACTTGTTTGACTCCCTGAATCACCTTACTGTGATCTACTCAGACTTGTAGCTTTTTTAAAAATTATTTTTTGGCAGGATTAGTTTTAATCCATTTTGGATCTCTGAACAGTTCACTGTGTAAGTGCCAATGTTATATGGGAGTACACAGCTGGAAGACGAAGCTAGGAGGTTAACAACTTTTGCAGTCACACTTCAGTTACAAAGGGTTAAATGTTTAGATTTGCAACTTCTCATCTAATAAAAAAATGTAAGAACTCTGTCACATGAATCTCCCAAAGAGAGATCTGTGCTGCACTGTAAAAATCCATGTAGCCCCATATTAAATAAACTAGCTAACTGATTCATACAGTTACTGTTTGTGATCTAAGCAAGGATTAGTCAGTAGCACTGTTTCTGGCAATTTCTACTTGGCTTTGTCCCTGATGTTACACTAGTAGGGATCTGTATCAGTTATATGATGGCAGGAGAGACTCTTACTGGTGAGAGAGCCAAGTGGTGCAGGTTGGTCTGTTTAGTTATCACTCCAACAGCCTATGTGGCGTGATAAGATCTTGCTTAAGAAATATATATGCAATTTCTAACTAGCTGCCAAACAGTCATGTATCTGTATATCACACTTACAAGATGAAGGTTTGAAGTGGCTGAGGATGGGAGGATGTTACTGATTGGCAGTTTCCAGTGCAGCGTTACAGAGAAGTGGACAAATGATTTTTTTTTTTTTTTCCCTTGGTAAACAAGGATATCAAGCTGGATACAAAAGTAGTTTCTATGTATGATGCTAATTATGTCATAATTTTAATACTTTCCTGTACTTCATAAAGGTTTATAGAAAACTGAAAAGAGTTCAAGGGATGAACTGTGTTTTGCAAACACAACCTTACAGTGGGAGATCAAACAAATGCAGCTAAACTTAGTTAAAGGAGGAAAAAGCAATTCACTGAATTCATCCTTCAGTTAATGACCTGATGAGGTTACCTGGTAGGAGAAAATGAAATGAGGTTTAGTAGCTGACAGGTGACCTACTCAAATTCAGACTAGAAAAGTTGGAAGTTTTGAACGAGAGGAACTAAGCTTTGGAACAGAAAAGATAGGGGGAGGGTAATAGTCTTGCAACTTTATCAGTTCATCCAGGATATCTTTCTAAAATAAACTTTGGCCTGAATTACAGCATATCAGTTTGTTGTATAAAACAGTAGATGAGGTTGCCTCCTATTGCAGAGGAGACCAGAATATGCGATCATACGAGGGAACAAATCTGAATGAATCTGGTATCAGTATTAAGATAAAACTTACGTACTTTTTCTCTACACTGCAATGTGCTTGAGTAGAAGGAAGCTGAGGGGGACACAGCTTTAATCAGACTGTGAAGGAGAGGGAGGGCCGGAAAAACTTGTAGCAGAGAGGAGGGCACCGTCTATAAAGACTCTTGCAACCTGTCTTCAAAACAACTTAAAAGTTAAAAGGTTAAAAATACTACTGGGGATTCTCATATTGTTATTCTGTAAGGCATAGATAAAATGTAATATCCAAGAGTTTTGTTCAGCAATACTAAAAAGCAAAGCAAACCTCCCCTTTGATCTGTAATCTTACTAATTAAGGGGAGCAAAATACAACTTCTCTATTTTGAAATAAGAATATCAAGTTTTAATACCAATGATTTATATAAGCACAATATTTCAAGCATTGATACTTGATGGAGGCAAAAGGGGGAGAGAGAAACTTGAGGGGTTGATGTCCATATTCAGGAAAAAAAGATGTAGTGTTTTAACATGAAGATAACCGACAAATATAAATGTCCTTTCATTAAGTTACTCAACACATACGGAAGAGGAGACAGAACCCTTGAAGACAGCTGAAGGGGCTTTAGCAGATATCCTTAAAAACATTTCAGTTGAGCACCAGATGAGCGACTGAGGCAAAAACACATACAAAAAGGGTATGTATTTCTCTAGTATGTATTTCTCTAGTAAGTCAGGGCAAAACAGTGCATGAGACTCTAGATCATGTTCTGAAGTGAACATTGCATAGAAATAGGACTCTGAAAAAAGCCAGAAATACTTATATCTAGTGATTCGTATATGATCCCCTGGAATATGTGATTCTTTTCTATTCTATTCTAAGCATGTTTGTCTGGTTGGGATTTTCGCCGTGTGTTATCACTTACAGTTTCCCTACTTTGCTGGCTCCTTTGGCCTCTTTAAAAGAGAATTGTGAGTTCTGCTGGATGATTTGAAATTTAATTTCATACTGTAGGCAAGACTTCAGGTGAGTGGAGAATGGTGGGTATGAACCGAAGTGCTTAAGCAAGGTGAACTGTGGGACACCATCCTGAGTGTTTGTTTTGAGTGGCTTGTGCCTACTGACTTTTACATGGTTCCCTGCTCAGTGCTGTTGTTTCTAGGCACTGCATAGGAATTTAGTTGTTTAAACTGGGTTTGAAATTCCACTTATGAAAGCATATACCTAATGTATAAATCTTGTTTCCGGTATTAGACTACTTTTTCTGATAAGCTAAGCTTTTACATTTGCCTTGCTAAACTCAGTGTAATTTGTACTGACTGAATTTAAATCTTCCACCTGGCGTTAAGTGGTGTTATGGTGATAACTGCAGGTTATTTGACTTAAACCAGAGGTAACCTAGAAACGTTTTTTGAGGATGTTGTACACTTTACACTTTCACTATGGGTATTCCATGTATGTCATTCGTGTAAGTAGAAGTTTTCCCTGAATACTTAGAAATTGAGATAATGTTCTTTTGCTAATACAGAAAAAAGGTAAGAGTGACCGTTGCATGCCATAACGAAGACCCGGTTCCTGTAGAGTCCCGTCTCAAGCAGTGGCTGTGAGTGGCTGCCTGGCAAAGAGTAAGATTAGGGCAAGCATGTGTCCTCTCATACTGGCCCACAGTTATTTTCAGCTCAGGGACTTCATGAGCCAGGTGTTGTGGTAACCCTCAGCAGAATTCCTTTCCATGAACTGGTCCTGCCTCTCTTTGGAAACCGCGTGAAGGTCTAGCCTTCCTGTTATTTGGCAGAGAGTTTCCACAGCGTACCACCTCACGTGTGAAGAGCTGTGTTGTTTTCAACCTTTCAACCAAGGTTTGTTTGATGTCCCTGTGACATCTGATGATTTTGTAGACCTTGGGCCTGTCAATTTTCTAAGCTGAAGAGTACTAGCTTACTTCACTGTTCCTTATACAGAACTCATTGCCTGTCTTGTTCACTGAGTGAAACTGGAAAGTTTTCCATTTTCTAATAAATTTAATTGCTGTGGATTTGTTGGATGATATCCAAGTCATCCTCCGTGCTGTTCAGGAGCTGTAAATAATTATGAGCATTTGTAAGTGGTAATGAAGAGACTGCATTATTAATATTTGGCACAAGGCTGCTACTTGCGGAAATAAGATCATCTAAACCTACTTAAACTTTTGTGGAGGAATGTGAACTGTCTAGTGATCCTTCCTGGGTCCTTTGGGATCGGACTGCGTAGGTTGTGGAATGTTCTCTTTTGGAATAAAACAATGGGTTGGAAAAACTTCTGCTTGCAACTGTTAGTCAGATGTCCCTTTGCTCTGTATTGTATCCCCTCTTCATTTGGAGGGGGAGGGGGTTGTGCATGGGTGGATCTTTGATCCAAGCGAAAGCAATCATGGAAAAAAAAAAAAACCAACCCCAAATGCAGCCTTCAGTTTTACCAAGAGTCATTTTGTGGTGTGTGTGGCTGTGTTTTGTTTTGGTTTTTTTTCTGAGCAAGTTTTCTTTCTCTTTTGCCCATGTTTGGTGTTAGCAGGATTTTTTATCTGTTTTTTTCTGTGGATGACACACTGTTCTTACCCACTTGCTATATTTTCTTTCTTTTTTTTTTTTTTAACAGTCAAAATGTCTGCATAGCATAAGGACCCTATTAAGTGAATTGCTGGTGTTCCCTGATCATTACTCTGCCTTTATTAACGGCTGTCTTGATTTGGTAATGTGAGTCTTTGTTCTAAATACAACAGCAATTTTAAAACACTTTTTCACTTTGAGTTGTAATGTAAAAGTATGCATTCAAACTTGACTGTTGATTTAAATTAGAAATCATAGATTTAAAACCTGCCTGGAAAAAAGCAAGTCTGAGGCTTGCCTCCAGATATATCTCTGGCAGCTGAATGTCACAAGTTTGGAAATTTGGTGGTTCAACATCAGCCTTAATGTATAGACGCACAAAAAAAGAAATATGTTTCATCAGCCATTTCTGTAACAGGCTTTCCAATTGCTGTAGGTCTTTCTCAAGAAAATAACGCTTATACTGCCACTGAAGAAGCAATGAATACAGAGTAGATAGGAACTCTGCTCTACTGTGCCTATATATTCGTAACTTGTTGTTCACAAAAGAACAAAATCCCGAGCAGAGAAAATGTCACAGTGCAGGTGTGGATCAGTAGAAAGGTTTCAGCACACCTTGCCTTGCTCAAACCACGCGGGGATTTGCATGTTGAAAACAAATCCTGCTGGAGTGCTGTGAATACGCTGAAAGTGCAGTTGAGGGATATAACAGGGATATTTTAACCACTCACTGCTGTTGAAAGGGACAGTTCTGCCCCTTCTCTTTCTCACATGTCTCGCCCCCTTGCTTTGCGCTGGTTCTGGGTATCATCTGACCTTTCAGTAAAACAGTTGAGCTTGCTGTCCCCCCAGAAGACTTGTGCTTTCTGTCAAGTTATTATTCAGCCTGATGAGCAGATTGATTCGACACAGTGTACAGACAGGCTCTGGGGACTGTATAAAGTCTGTGCTGGAGTACTGGAAGGGAAATCTGGGGGAAGGGTGACAAGGAAGAGAAGAAAAAAGGGAGTGAAGCCACCCCTTTGATGGCACAAAGATGTTATGTCAGCTGTTCTGTGGAACTTTGCTGTGAGGTTTTCAACTGTATCTCGTGCTTATCCTGAGCTAGACAAATACGACTTTTTCCAAGCCATATAGCTATTATTGAGGTACTTATCACTCTGGACATGAATGTAAAAGGAAATATTCTGCATGGTTCCTTCCTAAATTATCACTTGATTTGCTCCACCAAGTCTTACTTTGAATGCTGTGATTTACAAAGCCTCAGAAGCAAAAATTTCCTGGATGCTGGCTTTAGTGAAGTGCACATTGTAGGGTATTTGGGGCTCACCTTGTAGATGTGTCACATTGCACAGAAATTCGAGTTTATCCAAGTAAGAGAGAAGGAAACATAACTAGTAGCTAGTGCTGTGGCAGAAGAAGCCAAGAGTATGTCACTTATGCATTCAGTATATAGTATGATGACACATCTAACTTTACTTTTAAAAGCAAGTCCTTTAATAGGACATTAATTGTCATTTTGGTTTCACAGTCACTTGAAACTGGTGAAAGTGAGATGTGAGACTGGAAGAAGCTGTCCTGCAGTCATGCTTGCCTTATCCTGTGGCAGTACTAAGCATGACTGTTGGTTGGGCAGCTGAATGGATAGTTTTCAGATATAGCAATTCTGCTCATAATGCACTGTATCAATATTAGTGCTGGCCCTAGGGGAGTGTCGGGAACTTGCCCTACTTCTCAGTGTTCACTGTTGCTGCAGTTCCTAACTGCTTTATGTGAATCTCTCTGAAGAGCAGAGTATTGGATAATGCCACAGTATGAGCTGTCATAACTCTGAAATGCTGCCTTTCTCAGTGTTAGCAGCAGATCACTCATTTAAAAAACAGGATTTCAGGAATGGGGGAGGTTATTATTTCTGAAGCATTGAACAAGACTGAAAATGGCACGTGTATCTTTTTTTGATGTTTGTTTCTTTGCATGTTTTACAGAAAACATGCAAGTGCTAAATTGTCACAGTGTCTCAGTTTTCAGTAGTTTGATTTGGATTTAACTGGCAAATGGTGTGACTTCAGGAAACCAAACTGCTGAGCTTGCTTATGTTAGTGTTTATTGTTGCTCCACATATATCAAAGGGACTCCAGGTGCAGAGACAAGTAGCTAAGGCTATTTGCATGAGTGTGTGTGGGGAGGGGTTATTTTCTTAAAACTGGAAGTTTGTAAATAATTTTAAGTTGTAAATTTCTCCATTTCCACACATAAACTTTGTTAACACATACAGTAGCTATGCCATCATTGTATGTTCTTCTGCAGCTTTTTTTTTTAGCAGACTACCTACTCATATACTTAATGAAAAGCTGTGACGCTTTCCTATCCAAAAACCAGTAGTATACTGGGAGAACAAAAATGAAGTTGAGCCTCTAATATAGTACTGAGAGAGTCTGAAGGAAGAAATATTGATGTTCATATGGATGTGATGCATATGTGTTTGACAGCTGATTTTGTGTAAAGTTAAGTCAAAAAGAAGTTTTAAGAAACCAGTGGGGAAAAATGAACCTCTCAGGGGTATGTGTGCTAGAGGATACAGTAGAGAGGCAGCCGAGTAGGGGAATACCCCAGCTTGGTTCCAGGCAGGCTGAGAATATCTTCCTTTTCCCAAGGCTTACTTTAGGATCGAAGGGGAACTGACAGCCTGTCAACTTTTCTTTGTCAGGCTGGCAGAGTGCTGAGAGCAGGGACGGCTTCTTCCAGCCAGAGATGGAATTTAGCAGGACCAGAGGGAGTGTGTAAAAACTGGAAATGGAAGTATAAGGTATAAATATAACCACCTGTGTCTGCACTCCTTTTTGTGATATTTTTGCCCTTTTGTTTCTGTGCTTTGTTCCCTGACGGTGTAAACTCTTCAGTTGTAGTTTGTTTGGCAATAGATCTCTGAATGAAAGGTCTCACATGCCAAATGCATTTGGGTTTGTTGTAGTAATAATGTGAATAGAAAACAGAATCAACTGTATGCAGTATGTCTAACAGTATTTGGACCAGGTGATTCAACCCAAAGGAAAATGCAGGAAACTAGGTTTGTCATCTTAATAAATGCACTTCAGAGACTAGAAGAAGTGTGTAGTGGGTTCAACCTATTAAACTGAAAAATGGCTAACATCCCTGAATGCATAAACTTTAAAGGTCAAGTGAGGAAATATTACTTAGGTAGTATTAGTCATGCCAGAGCTTGAATGTATTGTCTAGTTTTGATGCCTGTAGTTCTCCAGTATGAGGAGGGGAGAAGAAAATGAAAACCTGACAAAAGCACAGAAAGATTTGGTGACTGGAAGCTGGAGTAACTAATGGAGTACTAAAATAGTGCTTTGCCAGTGAGAAGAGTGGATTGAGTTAAAGCTTGTTTTCATTTGAAGTCTTTAAATCAAGACATCCTATTGCAAGTTGTATTAAAGCACAAGCAGTAGTTATAAGCTTGAGGAATAAATCCTAGAATCAGTTCCATGGTGTGCCAAATTACTGATCGGGCTGGATAAGTATTAGAGTGGGGTTTGACACACAGCTTCTACCTCTGAAATAAGTGAGAAAGTGTTTTGCTAGACTGGTATTTCATATGGATGCCTTTGAGAAGGCACATTTCTTGGAACTTCTTGTGAGAGAATTTTGCCTTCATTGAAAGACAACTTTGGAGATTATGAACTACAGGAAGACTATTTGCCAAATTGTTGAGGATACAGGAGCTTCAATTAGCTGCAGTAAGGAAATTAAACTTGCCCAGAGCGTATCCTGGTCATAATAATACTTACGATGAACAGTTAGGCTTTGGGACATTTATTCATAAGCTCTAAATTAGAAGATGTATATTTAACTACATGAAACTTAGCTTGTTCTGTTTGGGTAATTGAAGGGTGAAGATAGCCTTAAAACTTGTATCCAAAGCATCTGTCTGCTCTGAACTAGTGCTCATATTTAGGAGTCGGATGAAATCTTGGAACAGAAAGCTGCATCTTTTGGACCAAGTGCAAAAGGTAGGCATCCCCAGTTGTGAGTTAAAGATGCATTGATTTGTAAATTCCCACTGTTTGTGTAAACATGAGGAATGAGCTTACCTACTTGTTATCTTGTATGCTTCTCCTGCTCTGGAAATGTCAGTCCAGGTTGTGTACAGTCCTCTCAAGGAAAAATTTCTAATTTTCTAAAAAATTTTTGCTTTGAAGTTGACTCTGCAGTGCAGCACAAGATAAGACATCTTATTTTGTTGACAGATCAGGAGCAATGTGTACAACTTGGGAGACTTCACAGAACCACTGCCGCCTCAATTGAGAGGGTTTTTGTTGTTTTCTGGTTTTGTTTGTTGTTTTTCTTTTTTTTAAGGTTTCTGATCAAAGCATGCTGGAAGTACATAAGCTACTAAAGAAGTAAACAATAACTTTGATTAGCTTTTTACTTAAAGCATATTAATGCTGGATAATTGGTTTACCCACATGGTAGGATGGTTCCCTCTGTCTTTCACACATGCCCTCACCCTTCCCACCCCCCCTCCAAATCCCTTGGATGGCTTAGGTTGATGAACAAGGATTGCATTCAGTAGTTGTGAAACAGTACATCCCTCACACATTGAAGGCTGGACCTGGCTTGGAAACTCAGTTTGAGAACTTCAACTAAGTTTATATTTCAGTAATTGGGGGAGTAGATTTGTTTGTTTGTTTGTTTTTTACATTAACTGTGTATGAGTCTGTCATTACTAAAAGAATAATTGATTTTGGTGTTAAATGAGTAGAACTAGGTATCTGGCCCAAAGGACTTAAAGTTTCTGTTGTCTATTAATTTTAAGTCTTCCCCCCTCCTCCCCAATGTTGAAAATACAATATTTTGTTCCTTCCCACACATGCATAAAGTCTTCTGAAGGATTGGAATAAATGAATATTAAATACTACATCTTAATACAGATTTTGTGAACTTACTTTATCAGCATTTAACATTGGTGGACCCTATTTTTAAATGTAAAATATAATTATTTTGTTCTATAACTTACACTACAGAAATTCTGGGGTGCTGTGCTGAACAAAATGTCTGTAGCATTGTCTTAAAGTAAGTTGGTTTTTTTTTTTTTTTTAAATAATTAAAACACTTGGAATATTGACCTCAGTCCTTTTCCTACAAGCAGCTATTCTCAGAATAACTGATTTTTATTCCATTTCGCTTGTATCCATTTCCAGTTAAATCAAACTGGATGTTTTTGATCAGCAGGATCTGTTGAAATAAGGCATTCAAAGGCATGAAGGTGTGTGCTAATTCAGTGGATCTGGCATTGATAGTTATACCTGGGTGTAATTCTTCGTGTAATTTTTCCTACTTTGTAGGAGATCAGCTGTTATCTTACAGAATTTGCATGACAGCTATACTTTTTTGTAAAAGCCTCCTTAAAATATCCATCTTGTTGACATTTGAGATGTAATCTGAAAATATGTTCCTAGAATACCTGTGGGGATCTCTGTGTGTCTGTAAAATGTCGTAAGGCATCCAGTAAAATGTTTGCACAGCTCTGAGGCAGAATTCACTGGTTCCTGCTCTAAGTAGAGACATCTGAACTGGTTACTCTCATTCTGGCCGCTGTGGCTGAGCTTAGGAATTACTTCAGCACTGATACAGTTATACTCAATATCTAGTGATGTGAGGACCAGTACTTGTTGCTTACAGAAGCCTGTAGAGAGGCTATCATTTGCTTCATGTGTAGGTAACAGCCATGTTTGGTTGGTGTGCTGCAGAAATCCCTTGAAACCTGGTCTTCCAAGAAAGGCATGTCCATTTTGTTTTCCCTGTGGAAGCATTTTCTAGGAACCTAAGGAAAACGTGTATTGGAGGATTGATTATCGAAGCAGGTCAAGTTCTTTTGGTAACAGCAGCATCTTAGTACTGATTTCCAACAGTGTGCATCACCACCTTTTCACAAGGACTTGATTAGTTTCTTTGTGATGTTTCCTTTTTACGGCTACCCAAAATGAAATATCTGAACGGGCCAATATAAGCTTACTTCAAAGAGTAAGAGGTCAAAGAGTCTAATCTTGGCTGACAAGAAGCTTATACTAGATCAAGCTTTCAATAATGATTGCAAACTAGCAAGCTTTGTTGAAACACTCTTTTAGCTGGGATTCACCGAATAAATAGAGAGGCAAATGGTCTTGAGACGTGAGAGGAAATGATATCTCCTGTGTCTGAGGGTCAACTGGTTAGTCAGGGGGGTGCTGCTGCTGCTGATACAATCTCCACACCCAGTGGCTGTTCTGTAGAAATGTATGCTAGACTTTTAGCTACAGCACTAGAGGTATGTACCAGTCCCCTACTAGGGAGGGAGATACTTCATCCATAGCATAGACAGACCTCTTTCAGTCTAAACAGGTTTGATTCCTGAAATTGGCGTGGATTGGCTTTGGTTTTGTTCCAGTTTTCATTTTCTGCTGTGAAGATGGTCCGTATCTCCATCTGTAAGGTCTTCCCATGGGACTGCACCAGCCTTGAAGCAAACATTTATCTGCTTCACTGAGAGAAGAACATGAGCTAGGATTTTTTGGGGTTATTAAATCTGTTCAGTTCTTTTTTGAGAACCAGCCTCTTTTCCTTTCTTTCCATGCTGTCTGAAACTTCATACTTACAGATAGTACAAAACAGGGAGGAGTGACTGATACACCACATGGGTGTGCTACCAGTCAGAGGGATCTCAACAAGCCAGAGAAAAGGGTTGACAAGAACCTTATGAAGTTCGACGAAGGGAAATGCCAAGTCCTGCATCTGGAGAGGAAAAACCCAATGCCCCAGTACAGCCTGGGGGCTGACCATCTGGAAAACGGCTTGGGGGTCCATGAGCCAGCAATGGTGCCTTTGCAGTGAAAAAGGCCGGCAGCCTCCTGGATTGCGTTAGAGTAGTGTTGCCAGCAGGCTGAGGGAAGCGATCCTTCCCATTTACTGACCACTGGTGAGACACTTCTGTGTTCCTGGGTCTAGTTCTGAGCTCCCTGGTGCAAGAGGAAGTTATTTTACTTACCACTTGTTCTTGGTTTTGGAGCAACAGAGAAGTCCTTTGTTAAAATAGCTGGAAGTAAAAGTTTTAAGTACTTCCCCTTTTAAGCAAGGAGAGATGGGATCTGATGCCCCCTCTTGAACTGGAAGTCTAAGTGCTCTATGAACAAGACAAAATTCAGAGTATTGTCCTGTGGCTCCATTACCACTATGACAGTCTGGAAAACTCCTGTGGGGTGATGCCATGATATGACTCATTCTGTCTTTTCTCAGAGACACTAGTGATGAACAGAGCTGTTTTCGGTAGGGGAGTGCATGTGGACAGTATATTGATATATTGAGAAACTGCCTTTACATTAACTTCCTAGAGCTGAAAGATGTTCTTTGTGCCTGTGGAGTTTCTTCTGTTTATTGGAGACTTTTTTCCCTAAGTCAAAATGATTCATCTTGTAGCTTTGTGGCTGGTTTAAATTCATGGGATGCTTCCCTCCAGCCTGCTGCTTTTTCCTTAGGAAAGATGAGGAGCAGCTGTTTGAACAGAAAGTTGCTTGAGCAGCTGAAGGCTGTGCCTCTGCCTTCCGCAGAGCAGGAGGTACTTGTGCCCTGTTGTGAGGGGCTGGGTAGCAGCAGCTGCTAACATAAGAGGTGCAGGAGGCTGTTGGATCGTTGCTGCTCTGTGTGTGTGGTTAAGGACAGGGTCGAAACATGAGCTACCGATGTCACTAAGAGCTTGGGTTGGGAGGAGTTCCAAAACTCAGATGTGGATCCTAGGCTGCCAGGGTTGGCGAACATGCTGATGAGTGAGTGGTAAAAGCATGACCTCAACAAGCAAACCAGGGTAAAATCACTTCTGTGCTCCAGAGGGTGCGGTGAGGTGCATCTGCATGTGAGAGGAAGCCACAGGGCTTTTTATCTTCTGGGAGTACAGAGTGTTCTTGCAAATAATGTTAGGGATTTCAGGGGGTTCAAGGAACACAAATGTGCCATTAAAACAAAACAGTATCAATATATCAGGCAAATATGAAGTATTCTGACAGCTGCTCCTTAAGTACTGAAGGAAAAGGAAAATACCACTGCTTTACTTCAAAGATCTTCCTTTGATTCATACAGAGTATTTCATAATAAAGATTCTGATGTAGGAACTGCTTGTTACTTGCAGAAGCCATGCCTGTGTGTGCCAGTATGCATCTTGAAATCATTACAGGGATGCTTGCAGTCCTTGTGCTGCTGAGCAGAAATTTCCCACCATTACTGAATGTGTGTGCATCTGGAGTATACATACATCTACAACACCTCTTGAAGAAATACAGATAGTGAAGATAAATAATCCTATTCCTCTGTTTCTTACTAGTTCGTACTGTGACAGTTAACTTCTGAGATGAAATACCGATGTGAAGGGAAGTAGATTATTTCCTTTCGGTAGCTGTTTTTGGTTCAGTCATTACACATAGGGATAATGAGTATCTTTTCAATTACTTCTTAAGGAAACCACACCACCGTATTCCTCTGTCATTGCAAAATAGTGCTTTTAAGATATGAGACACTTCTGATTCATAAAGTTATGAATTGCGTTTCTTTTAGAATAAATATGTACGTGTGTTGGAGATAGTTGGCTCTTGTCTAGGGTTAGCTGAAACTGGTGGTGCTTGTGTAAAGAGGTCTTGACTTCCAGATGGGTGCTTGGCAGACGTAGTTGACCTACTTTAGCTCTGACCTTGATTTGCTCAGAGGTGTTTATGTACTCGTGATCAGCTTTGCTGCGTGATTAAGCTAGTCACGTGTCATCTAACTTTTTTTTTTTAAGGGATAAACAGTAAGATTTGTTTTTACTGTCTCATTAGCCTCCTTGCAGGGGGTTGAGAAAGATTGAATGCAAGGGAGGGGAATCCTGAAGGAAGTAGTCCCAAACAGGCTGTGGAGAGACACTGTCATGCAATACAATGACAAAATATCATTTGATTCTCATCTACAGGAGAATTTAATCAGGAAGTGGACTACATGGCACTTTTTCAAGTAGGTCCTTGGAGTACTTTGGCAACAGGCTGGGCATCACAAATGGAAGATTTGAACTTTGCTTATACATATGGGTAACTTTTGCGTTCCTTCTCATAGAGGATTTTTTTGAGCCATTGAACGACTAGCAGCTGGAGGCTGAAAAGATAGTAAAATATTCAATTTTTCAGAATTTTAAGAAAGCCTTGCAACAAAACATTTCTCTGAACTGTTCACTTTATTATAGAGAGGCATGCTGATTTTTGCTCTGATCATTGGGTTGACGTTATCTTAACTTTAAACCTCATTTCAAGAGACATACGTGACTCTTAACTCCCGTAAAGCTAAAATGTAGGGCTGTGGTTGTTAGAACTGGGCTGAACATTTGGGACACGGTAGAGAAAGGGCTGAACATTTGGGACACGGTAGAGAAAGGGCTGACTTGAAAATAAATTGAGAATTCTGTTTTTCATGTAACTTTGTTCTGCTTAAATGGTCAAGACACTTAAAATAGCTGCTTTGAAACTATCAAGTATAGACACTTGGTTATAATTTAAAATAGCACAGTTGAATGGATACTTGTTTTCGAGAATTTTTCTATAAAACTGCTTTGAATTTTTTGTTTTGATATGAACAAGAAAGCAATTTTTTTTTTTTGCATTAAAGCACACCAGTGACATGCAGTGCTCTGATTATTAAGCTAAAATGCTGACTGTTGCAGGCATTCTTAAAGGGAAAGGACTGTGTTAAACTTACAAATCCTTTTTTTTCCCCTTTTTTCTTTTTTAATTCCAGCTCATCCCAACCTTCTGTCTGAGGTAGTCATAAGTGGTCCATGAAATTATATTAAGGAGTAAAATGTGAGTTCAACAAGTATGCTCACATATAGAGGTGTTCAGGAACTTTTGAAAGTTAATTGTGGGTGGTTGGGCCAGAAATTTTAGAAACTACTTGTTTCTAGTAGGTGCATTATACAGTGCTAGGGTTTTATATTAGGTTACAAGACTGAATCATGGATGCACAGTAATTGGGCGGTGTAAAAAAGTGGCATCGTAGGTAGTTTGGTGTGACAGTACTTTTATCACTGGATTCATAGGGCTTAGCCACAGGCCACACTAAGTTTAGCTATAACTAACTTCTGCACGTCAACCGAGGTTGATGTAATGTTTTTGCATCTGAACCAAGCACACAGAAATGGTCAGTGATTGTGGTTTAACTGGTGGCTTGTAAATTAAGCTGCAGTAATCTCATAAACCACAGTAACATAATTGAGTTTATAGTTGTTTGACTACTTTGAGTAAGAGAGACAAAGCAGACAGCTAGGAAAAGGCTGATATAGGAAGAAAGTAAGGCCTGATCTACAAGTAACTGTATTACTGTGAATGAAAGCCTTGTAAAATAAACTGTCGTTATGGATTCAATGGCAATTTATAATTTGACTTAAATTGGTACTGATTTAACTTTTATCAGTGACCTTCTGGTGTCAGCTGACCTCTTAACTTGCCTGTACTGGTATGTCCACACATTCACAAATACCTGACTCCTTTTTCATTTTTGAGAAAGGACCACAGAGAAGTTGTTGGGCGAGATAGACGATGAGCCCTCAGCAGCAGTTTGGAAGCTCTGCTTCCCCCCATGGGCAGGGAAGACGACCGGCCTGGCTGAATGGGGAGCTCTTGCTGGGACTCAGGAAAAAAAGGAGAGTTTACCACTTGTGGAAGAAGGGGCAGGCGACTCAGGAAGAGTCCAGGGATCTCGTTAGGTCATGCAGAGAGGAAATGAGAAAGGCAAAAGCCCAGCTATAATGCAATCTGGCCGCTGTTGTTAGAGACAACAAAAAATGTTTTTACAAATATATTAATGACAAGAAGAGAGCCAAGGAGAATCTCCATCCTTTATTGGATGGGGGGGGGAACATTGTCACCGAGGATGAGGAAAAGGCTGAGGTACTTAATG
>NW_008824186.1:793877-795939 GCF_000699105.1 Pygoscelis adeliae
CCAAGTAACTAGCGATAGGACAAGAGGAAATGGCCTCAAGTTGTGCCAGGGGAGGTTTAGATTGGACGTGAGGAAAAATTTCTTTACTGAAAGAGTGGTTAAACATTGGAACAGGCTGGCCAGGGGAGTGGGTGAGTCACCATCCCTGGAAGTATTTAAAAGACGTGTAGATGCGGCACTTAGGGACATGGTTTAGTGGGCATGGTGGTGTTGGGTTGACAGTTGGACTCTATGATCTTAGAGGTCTTTTCCAACCTTAATGATTCTATGATTCTAGAACAACAATGATGATCTGTTCACAAGTTGGTGGTATTAAGGCAATGACTTGCCTGACCTTAGATTTAAGAACTGCGATCCTGACTGTTGTTACCATAACAGGACCAGCGACTTAGATAATTTAAACTTTTGAAATAAATTCTGAATTTGCTGTTCTGGCAGAGCTGAAGAAAATGGTACCATTGACTTTGGATTTTGTGAGGTTTCTGTTGGCTTATAAGTCTTAATGTGTCTATATATGTGATTCAGTAGAATCTGTTATAATGTGGTCATGTTGACAGAATACTGGTTGTTTGACTTGCAAACTTCTGAGAGTGTCATGGGAGCTTGCTGATGTGTGTAATTGGGAAGTTCTGCTGTCATCGGAGGTTGGAAAGGCAGTCACAGTGTTCACAGATGCATTTACCAGAAAACGGTGTATCCAAAAGACTTCTAAGTCTGCCTCTTGCAAGAAATTTTGAACAGTTTTTAAGTCTTGCATAGTAAGTTTTGCTGAAAAACTTGTTTTGTGATAGAAATCTGGAAGGGAAGGACATCTACCTGCAGACCAGCCACTGAGTTTACAGTGTAGTTGGGAGTCACAGTTGAGGACTTGAGTTATAGTATGGGGTGTGGATTTTACTTAAAACTTGAAGCCTGCAGAATAGAACAATGTTTAACCCCCTTTCCTTTGAAAATGCCAACTGCTGTTACAAGGGAAAACAAAATAGTAAGCTGAGCCCAAACTGTCTTACTGCTATGGCCACCTTAAAAATGAGGCAGCCAGGAGTGAAGGGATAAGTCTGTCTTTTGCACTGTAACAGCAGTTTGACTCACTCTGGTAGCATCAGACAACAAATGTGTTCAGATCTGATCATTGTGAGTGGAGGGGTTTTGTGCAGAGACCAAAGAATGATAAACAGGGCCCAAGAGGAAGTGATGCTGAAGAGATTCCTTCTGTTCCAAAGCTTGGTTCATTGGAGTTGCACATCTCGACATCTAACCCTTTCGATGATGGATAAAGCTTCTACACTTTATAAGGAAATTAAAATTTGATCCTTGAATAGAAAACATGTATTTGCTGTTGTAAACTGTCTAAAACAATTGTTCTAAGCAAACTTGTTTTGAAAGTGTGTTTTAAGCTTGCTAGTTTTCTTCCCATTCAGGTTTTTGAAAGTACTTGACTAACAGAATATGAGGCATGGAAGAGTTTTAAGGTGATCAACTGCTTCAGGCTGAGCATCATCATCTTTCCCCAGGTTGATCTAGGCTTCCAAGACAGGCTTTCAGGTAAAAACTGTTCTGTTTCACAGTTGATGCCATTTAGTAATAAATAAGTTTTTCACAGGGTTTCTTCCAACAATATAATTATTTGCGGTCTAGAGGGTTAAAATGTGTATGTTTTGGATGAAAAAGCTAATTAGATTTGTATGTACCTTTAACTAGTCTTCTTAGACCATCATTGGGTTATTAGTTTTTTATTTGTGGGGTCTGCTGTGGTGGAGGTGTTTATTTGACCTGATTTTCTATGGAAATTTTCTGAATTCTGTTCCATGAAATTCAGTGGAATTATATACTTTGATAATATGATCTTCAAATGGAGAGACACACTAAAACTAGTGTTCCCAGTCAGCGAAAGACAGACAGAACTTATCCTTTTTTTTTGTGTTAGGTAGAAGCAGTTGGCTGGCCAGTTAATGTAAGAGTAAACCTGGTTTAGTTAAAGATCACTCTGACAAGTCTTTAAAAACAATTGTGTTAAGTAACGTGTTTTGAGACTGGTCATGGTTTGTATGCAATATTCAAT
>NW_008824186.1:795958-853856 GCF_000699105.1 Pygoscelis adeliae
AAGGAAACAATAGAATTGTGATTTTTGCAGGTTTTAAGAATACTAAGTTTAAAATTTGGGCTTTTTTTGGTTTAAAAATATGTAAGTTTTTCTGCTTCTATTAATGCAGGTTTTTTTGGTGGTTTTTTTTTTTTCCCCTCAATGTTAGACAATCCAATGGCAGACCAAAGGATGGACATATCTTCTACAATTAGTGACTTTATGTCACCAGACCCTGCTGACTTGATCTCCAGTTCCCTTAGCACTTCAGGAATGGATTGTAATAGGAAAAGAAAGGGAAGCTCTACCGATTATCAGTAAGTTGGATTTCTCTTGGTTTAAGACTGCTAAAAAGAGGTTGTAATACAACAATACAGTGGGGGAGACGATAGAAGTACTTATAGCAATTTTAAAATAACCTTTTCTTGACAACCTGTCGTAAAGGTTTTAATAAAGAAAAAAGCTACTATGCACTAAGAGGAAAGTTCATTATTTAATAATAAAAATAAAGCCTTCATCTCGGTGCAGCTAGAATTGAGGGCTATCAAATGGGGTAAGGCTGAGGAAAGAAACCTTTGGCTGATGAGGGAGGAAAAAAAATAATACTCATGAAATGTACAATGTGGAGGTTGATTATATTGACCATTTACATAGGAAATAGAATGTCTGACTAGTGGGAGGGAAGATAATAAATTCATTAAAAAGCAGAAGCGAAACTGGAAATAGTTCCTTTTCTTCACTTATTTTTTGCCTTTTTGGTCACTTCCTATCAGTGTGCTGCCAGCCTTTGCCTGATGAAGCTATTTTGGTCTCCCAGTTGAATATGAATCTGAGTAGTCTCTGGTTTGCAGCAGTAGATCTGCCTTTCATTTAATCAACTGATTTAATCTTGTGTTGATCCTTGACTGTAAGCTATTACTCCCGACAAAATAAAAACTTGGCTGCTTCTGAATCAGTGGTAGAATGTGGTTTTGTTTCAAGAAAGCTGCTTCTCTTTAAGGCGAGCTTGCTAATAACAAGTGCTCAGAAGCACTGTCCAAGCCATAGCTTCTCTCTTGCGGCAGGTGTTTGAAATAGAAAGAAATCACACCAACTCTGCTTTAGAGTAGTAAAGGTTGTGATAAAGTTTGTCAGATTTCCAAACCTTTCTGCACTAAGTACTCCAAGACCAACCTACTTAACTCTAAGTCACTGTGCAAACCTCATGTATTGTAACTTTGCAAAGTCTAGTGGCAGGGTAACTTCTGAATGGGTCCCATCCATTATTAATACAGCTATGTAGTCAATTTTTATGTAACTTAGCACAATTTTATCATTGTGGGCCTTTGGATTGTCAGCAGCTCTTTTTAGAGGGAGGAGTAGAATTTTTAATCCACACTGAGCATGAATTAAGAATTAGGTTCCCTGTGCATAGGACTTCTTTTTAGGAGAACTTATGCGCAAAACGTTAAGTACTGTTTCAAGACCACAAACATGCGGCATACATACCTTCTCTAATATGCATTTAGTCTTCCTGAAAAGTACATGACTCACTCTAGTTGAATTGACTACTACAAAATTCAGTGAACAGCCTCAATCTTACCAACTTCCTCTTCTCTAGAAAGGATTTCTCCATCTTTATTCTTCTGGGTAGGAAGCATTGCTCAAGTCCTCTTTTCCAAAAGACAGCTTGCTCTTGTAAGTTACAATTCTGCCCTTTAGATTGTGTGTGCATTTTATTAAATATGTGAAAACACTGTTTCCTTGAATCCTAAGTAAAATAAGTTTACAACAGCTGTCATCAACCACAGTTCATGTTGTGTTGCAAAGGAAATGGTGGCTAGTAAATATTCCTATTTTAAAATAGAACTTAAGGTAGACTTCCTTGATCCCTCCTTCTATATGTATGTATCAGTAAATGTTGTTAGGAAATGCTACTGTTCAGCTTTTGCTGCCTGTTAACAATTTATTTTTTACATAAATTGTCTGAGTGTCCAGTTGTACACTTCATTTAACACTGAAGTCAGGGAATAAGGAAGGAAGAACCTGGCTGTTTTAGTGTGGTTCTTCATTCACCTCTCAAGTACAAGCAAGCATATTGATCAGCTGTGCTTTCAGCTCTCCACACCAGCTTCTTCTCAATTCTTTCTCCTGCCAGTCCTCCAGGAAAATTCCTGTCCAACCTATTGCTGTCACTTCAGCAAAGGTTGTCTGTTCTCCACTAGTTTTAGTCAAATGCTGGAATCCAAGACTTCCTGCACAGGTCTATAAACACTTAATTTATTTTCTTGGGAGTAGTGTTTTCAGTTGAAATAATATATGATAAGGAAACAAACTATCCTGAAGCATTTGTAACTTACCTTGTACCTCTTTTAGATTTTGCTTTCTGGGTTTTTCTAAGGCTAAAATGAATTTTGTCACAACAAACATCCTGTAGCTAAAGGTGGCTTCGCAAGCGGAAAACTGATGCCTTGTTTCTAAGTCCTGTTCTAGACCTGCATGCTATTTCTTTGTGAGCATCAGAAGTGCTTTGAGCCGTTGACTAAGACAGTAACTCAAATGTGCAAATTGAGAGATGAAGAAAACCTTTAGCGTTTTCAAACTTCTTTTAAAAACTAATCACAAAGATAATTGATTTAAAACTGCAATGAATAATATATGCAAGACTACCATGTTTATTTTTAAGAAGGCTAATGTCTGATGTTGAACAGGAATAACTGGTATGTTAAGGGCTAATATGAGAAGATTTTTCATAAGGGTCTTATAAAATGTAGCCTTTTAACATGTTAAAGCTCAGTGGTATTTCAGATCACTTTACAGTCTTGAAGTGATGCCAGCAGTTAGCTTGCATGTAGAAATTCTGTTTAATTTCCTTATGATATGATAAAGTCTGTATAAAGTTCAGAATTAAGACTTTAGTACTGACTAAAAGAAAACGTTCACCTGTCCTGCTGGGCAGAATCAAAACCTGAGAAACTTGGGATACATTTTAAATTTTTTTTTTATTTCTGGCCTTAGAGTCCTCTGAAATCCCATTTACCTAACCACAAGGGCAACACACATAAGGCACAGATGTTTCATTTCTGAAGACGAAACAATATCTCAATGATTTGCATAACATAATTTAAGTTGGTTGTTTTACTAGTTTTTCACATTAAGTGTAATGAACTATGCTCTCTCTTCTTAAAAAGCAGAATTATTCTTTCAGAAAGTAGATTAGTTTGAACAAGCTTGTCTCCTTAGAATACGTTCACTGCTATTGTCTTGTTTTCATTGTGCTTTTCATTTCAAATAGAATATAAATTAGCTTGAGAATTTCAACAGAAAATGTAAGACGATATTCTTATTTCCTATATATGGTGTACTTTATTTTTCTTTCTTTTTCAGACTTGATGGCTTTCCTTTCGAGTAAGTATAAATATTTTAATAATTGGTTTCACTTGAAAAAGGTGCCCGGTGTTTTTCCTTGCCTTTCCCTTCCCTTTACATAAAATTTGTAGGTAAAAATTAAACCAGAATTAGCCAGGCTTAAGAGTGTCCTTTTAAGCACAGTTGTACAGATTTATATATATCAGCATTCTCTTCCTAATTCTGTTGTCTAACAGTGCTGTAGTCTTAGGCATTCAACTTTTCTCACCAGATACGGCTGAAAACTTACGCTTTCCTCTCCTTCTTATTTCTGTACATCTGGTTACAATATTACAATGTAATAAGGGGGATCCTTTTTATTCTTCATGCCTCCTTCCTTTATCTTTTTTTTTTTTTTCATGTTGAGACAAAAGTAAGCCATGTTATCTACACTGAAAGTTGTCCTAATTTAAAATGTCCCTGGTTAGTTTCATGCAGTCTCTCATTCTGTCCATGCATTTGGCCATTTCCAGTGGTTCGTTGGTCTAGATTATTATCGTCCTCTACCCCAAAATCAACTACCATAAGGCAAACTAATGTGTAGAACTCACAGGCATCTGCACAAAGTAATTCAGGGCAATTTGTGTATTTTGTGCTAGGCACTTTGGTAACTGCCTCTGGTCGAACTTTTAACTACAGTAAATGCAGGTTAGTAGCCCTATTTCTGGTGAACAATATCTGCTTTGATACGTCCTTTTTTTTTTTTTTCCCCCCCTCTAGTTAACTGAAAAACATTTTTATAACAGATGATGTCTTTGAACTGCAGCATGTTTTACTGTCAAACACATCAAACTGTGCCATTTTGTTAGCTCCAAAGGAGAGACAACTAATTTAAGAAAATGTTTTAATATTACAAAAAACACACAACTTTTTTAGTCCTTCCAGGTTCTCACTTTTATATTCTTATTTTTGTATTTAGGATTTAAAGATGACAGGAATACTTTATTCTAATTTTATGACAGTTTGATAACAGTTTTGCTAATCCTGCTTAATTTGTGATATATTGCTTTATTCTGTTTCTGCAGGGAAGGTATGGATACAGATAAAGACGACCAACATGGAAGGTACTGTTGATAGAGTCACTAAAACATCAGTTCCACAGTACTGATACAGGATCCTGTGTGTAGATACCTGTTTTCAGTGTCACTGTGGGCAGGTGTCCCAAATTGTTTCTTTGCTGAGACAAAGCCTTTTAAGATTGTTGAACAAATTAAAACAAACAAAAAAAAATGAACACTTTGAGACAGTGTTATAAATAATTATATTTTCTGAAGAAAGGTTAAATATTCAAAGTTTTAAAAAAATTATTTTAATGAGGATCAGTAGATAAGATGCATTAAAAGAATTGTTTTCAGTGTTTTCAACACTAACTTTGTGATACCATTTCTTAACAGATTGGAGTATACAGACCAACAAGGCAGAATAAAAAATGCAAGGTAATACTCTAAACAAATATATTGAAAACAATCGATCTCTTGCCTTTTGCCATATATGAAATATTTGCATGTATTTCTTGTCCTAAAAATTTTTTTTTGTAGCTTTGACCTTCTCTTATTTTTCCATATTTTTGCACTGTTAACATTTTTCATGTATAAACTGCATATAGGTTTGTGAAAATGCTAACTTGGTAGGTAACTTGGTTTTAGTCACTTCTGTTTACTGTTAATACTGAAATTGAAGCCTTTATATGTTTCTGATAATGTTACTTTCTTAATCTTGTTTCTTTCAAATTCAATAGTGGGTTGTAAAAGTGTTAACAGTGACTCTTTAATATGGGAAAATACAAAGCAAAAAGAAAATAAGTGTTTATCATCATTTTCCTGGTTAGTTAGAGTTTAGTTCAGAGGTACGTCAAATACCTCAAATGGAAAGCTGTAGGATGAGTAGAAGTCTTAGATTGCCACAGCAAAAGGTAGTTTTAAATACTTAGTACATTCATATAGTATACTGATTACAAATTCTTAATTGAATGCTTTATTCAATATTTATATACACTGGAATTTGCTTATCTGTGACCTTTATGATTCCAGTTACGTTTCAGTGTACGTGCTAAGAAAAAAATGTTGTACAGCAGTAGAAATCTCTAGATAGTTTTGTACTGTTCAGTGGATTGTTTCAGAACTGAGGATTCAGTGTACTTTATGGCCAACATTATATGTGTTTTCTGGTAAATTGGCACCGTGTGCTGCAGCCTTGCCTATAACTGTTACTCACCCAATTAATGAACATAAAATGTCTGAAGAATTCTGTATGTGGATGTCCTTTTTTCACGAGGATCAGAGGGTAACTTAATTATCAGGAGGAGGTTATTTTTGTGGTTTTATTATACTGGATTTAGGGATTTTTTTAATGTGATTTATTTTCTCATGCTTTTCTGTTTTTCCTCACCACCTTACTTATTTAGGGAGGCTCATAGTCAAATTGAAAAAAGGCGTAGAGATAAAATGAACAGTTTTATAGATGAACTGGCATCTTTGGTACCAACGTGCAACGCGATGTCTCGAAAGCTAGATAAACTCACTGTATTGAGAATGGCTGTCCAGCATATGAAAACACTACGTGGTAAGTTGCTTGGGAGTGGAGGGGGGGGACAGGACTGGAGGAAGATGGCAAAATGGGGTTTCCCCAAAGCCACACACTTTCTCTCTTTCTTACCCTTTTGCCAAAAAGGAGTAAGTTAATACATTTTGGGAGGACTTCTCCCCTTTTCTTAGCATTTGATGCTGCGTGTTCATTTATAGTTTAGTGGTTCATGGTCCAGTATCTTGATTGGACTGGGAAGTTTGTGGGTGAGAAAAGAGTGCTTTTCCATCCTCTGACCTGATTGATCACCATCACTAGATTCAACAAAAGCAAGGCAGCTGAGGCGTGTGGGGACAGGGAACAAAGGGCTTAAGTGGCAGTGGACAGTTGAATGTTGTGTAGCACTGAGCAGCGCTCTTAAGCAGGCAATGTGCAAAACTCATTGGATAGAGAGGTTAGACTTTAGGTGTAAGATTCCTACAGGACTTCTGAGGTTTTGTGTTCGTACCTTTAGCTCTGTGTGAAAGAATGGAGAGTACTTTGAAAATTCACTTTTAGTCTTTTTAACCAGTTTCTGTTACAAGCACCTGAAGGGAAACGTGGGTTTGGAAGAGTTGGGGTTGTTGCAAATTTCTGTATATCCTAAAGCTTCGCGTGAGAGTGAATCAGTGCTTGGGTACAATCGGTGATGATGGTGAAAGCTTAAGCCTTCAAGAAATGTGCCCCTGAGAAAAGATAGCTATGCAACTAATTTAAAGAAAGAGTCACTGGTGAGTTTCTAGGAGACCTGGTGTCTTCCAATCGTATTTATCCTAGTATTTTTGAAAGGTTTAACTTTTTCTGCCACTGTCATTTGATTAGGTTAGTACTTCATAGCACTTCAGTGGTTATTAATTTGACTCTTTTTTGTCTTTATGAAGGGAACAGAATGAGAAGAATTACTCTTCAATAAATAGCTGCCTCCATTTGTTGCTAATTTTTGGCTTTTGGCATTGTGAGATGTCATTGTAATGTTGTTTTTTTGTCTTTGGCATGGAATGAGAGAACTGATTTGTAAATTCCTAACTGACAATCTGTTTACATGACCTTGTCATGTTTTACTAAGTTATAAAGAGAAGAAATAGTTTGAAGGTTTTTATGCTTTAATCTGTTGGTTTTAATTTCTAATTCTGAGAATAGACTATAAATCAAGCACAGCATTTGGGTTAAAAAATATGTCGAGGAACACTTTTTGTATCTCAGAAGGCACAGTAATTTGCATTACTGTGTAATGCAGTGTTTGTGTTTTAGCAAAAAAGCTTCATCCTTTTTTGAGTTAATACCAAGAGAGCTCACGTTGGTAGTAAAACAAAACCAAAAAGCAACTTTCATTTTAAAGAACACCTGCAATGAATAACAGTGTAAGAAGGAGCCAAAGGAAAATTGCCATTTAAGTGTGTATTAAGTTTGTGATACGGGGATTGTTTGTTTTCTTTAGGTGCTACAAACCCATATACAGAAGCAAACTATAAGCCTGCTTTTCTATCAGATGATGAATTAAAACATCTTATTCTCAGGGTACGTTTCAGCTTTTAATTAAGAGATATTAATGGCTGTGAATATAACTTTCCCAAAGCAAAACACCAGTATTTTTCTGCCTTGTATCTCAGCGTAAGTATGTTCTGATTATGGCAGATAATGTAGAAATCTGCAAGACTATTGCATAAAGTCAATGGGTTTTAACAATGACTAGCGTCTCTTAATTTAAGCAGAAAGGTTTAAGAGGGTGGTCTGAGGAAACTTTGATGGTAACCATCAGAATCTTCAGTTATTTCACGGAATGAACCAAAATTACATAAATTGTTTTCTTGCAGTCTTTCTGCCATGGGCTACCTTAACATGATCTTCAGCATACAATGATATAACGAACGCTTTTTTTTGAGGTCACTGATGTAACATGACTTAGTATGTTTGGCTGCTTGCTGTGTACTTCTTTTATAGTGTGGAGAGTACAAATCACTTGTCAATGGTTAAGCTCTTCTAGTAGCTTGTGAAATTTGTGAAGCATTGCAGTGTCCAGGTGCAGTATATGCAGAATTTAATTTCTGCAGCATTGTGACTTGAAAGCTATAAAATTAGGGGCCTAATCCTTCATGCTTGTATGTGACTGAAAGAGTACTATTGAAATGGGAATTACTTGCCTACAGGCACATAAATAAATATCCAGGTTATGTTTGGTTTCTAAAAGAGGAACTATGGAATAAATACAGTTAAAATAATATTTTAATTTGAAGGCATTATTAAACATAATCATAATATTATTGGACAAGACATGGATTCTTTCTTCCCATACAAGTGACTTTAAATTCTGGGCATGATGCCCAGAATGATGCCAAAAATGTTTGCTGATGCAAATAAAACCTTTATTGTAATTTCATATCTTGCTTGTTGACTCAGTTATCTCTAAATGTTAAGACAGCTGTCCTAGTGTAGAAATCCTACTGTATACAAAGTGTTTTAAAATGTTATAATGATGCAATGAGGATGTATAACTTACTAATTTACCCCCCCCCCCAATTAGGCAGCAGATGGATTTCTTTTTGTTGTGGGCTGTGACAGAGGGAAGATACTGTTTGTTTCAGAATCTGTCTTCAAGATCCTCAACTACAGTCAGGTATTCTTTTCCATTTTAAGTGATGTTAGGCCTTAAAAGATTTAAAAGTGGTTTTTTTATGATTATGTGTTTATATGGAGGGGTATTTATATGATTAGTCTGTCTTGAAAGCTGAGATTTGTTGCAAAGAAAGAGCTTTTCTCTGCTGTGTCATTAGAGAAGATTGTTTCTGGTTTCCATTCAAACTGAGGAGGTGAAAAGGAACTAACTTTACTTCACTGATGATTGCATTCTGATCAGGGATTTACCCTCAGGCTTATAAAAGCGTTATCTAATTGGGAGTGTAAGCAAATATTGAAAAATCAGTCTAAGGTTCTTCCAATAGCTTCACCTGAGGTTTTTCCGCTTAGTTTTCTTTCTGTCTGTTCTGGTTTTGCTAGCATACTTACTAATGGAAACTGGGAAGCAATTATACCACAGCCAGGTTTTTAATATATGCTTAATATGAGGCTTAACTTATATTCTTCATTCTTTCTGTCATCTGTCCTCCTTACCAAATTTAAAAACTGTATTAGCTTCGAAAGTTTTCCTTAGCCAGTCTTTAGTTAGGTATATACTAAATACCTAGTCATCATGTAAATATTGAAAGAGAACATTTGCAATTATGATTTTTTCCTTCAAATGTGTAGCATATGAAGTGAGACTGAAGATAAACCAGAATATTTGGTGGTGGTGGATTAAGCATGCTATTTCTGCAAAACTCTTAGTGAAAAGAATGAAATAAATTGCTATGTCATGTAGTCATAACTTAAAAATATACAGAGAAAACATATCTTCCATTAAATCCTGGATCTCAGATGTTTGATGTTCCTTGGTTAGACCTGTATGTAAAAGGGTTGTTTATAATGGATGCTAAAATTGATAAAATATACTGAACAAATATCTTAATTTTTGACTGAATATTCAATCTCTACAGAATGATTTGATTGGTCAAAGTTTATTTGATTACCTTCATCCTAAAGATATTGCCAAAGTGAAGGAGCAGCTCTCTTCTTCTGATACTGCGCCACGAGAAAGGCTTATAGATGCAAAAAGTAAGTATCACCACCTTTTTCAAGTGTCATGTAGCCTGAATATTTGTCTACTATCGGAAGTGTGTGTGTGGGGTGCTGTTTGGATTGTGTGTCATGCCAAAGAAGTTTTAGCCTAAAGAAAAAAAAAAAAACAAACAGATACCTGAATGTAGAAGCTAGTAGGTTTGGCGTGTGCTGCAGTATAGATGCATTAGTTTAACTGGCTTCACCTGTGAGGTATCCTCTCTTTTTCCAGGCATCAAAGGATTAATTTTTCCCATTGAAGCATTTGTTCTAATCTGTCGTTCTCAATGGTCAGAAAACACTAAAGATAACCAAAATAATACTGAGTTGTCAGTCAAGATAGAGGAATTTATTTATTACTGCCACTTCCATCAATGACCTAACCTTTCTCTTACAAGGTTTTTAACCTGCTCCTTGGAATCATTTCCTGCTATGTCTCTTAGCTCTATTCTGCTTTGGTGTTTTAAAGTAGTTCTGTTATCTGTGCTGCTTTTGAAGTGAGTGGGTGTTTAATTCACTCTCATAACAGGAGTCTGCATTGCTTAAGTAGAAGATTCTATCTTACAACTGCAGATTTCCAGGTCATTAAGTCTTATGCTTGTCAGGACCAGAAGTCTCTAGGATCTCATCTCAAAGAAGCCACCAGCTCAACTTCAGAAACCGAAGCTGAGAGAGATTGTTCCAGGGCAGTGAG
Source organism: Pygoscelis adeliae (assembly GCF_000699105.1). Classification (NCBI taxonomy): domain Eukaryota; kingdom Metazoa; phylum Chordata; class Aves; order Sphenisciformes; family Spheniscidae; genus Pygoscelis; species Pygoscelis adeliae. Next base: position 806,232 of record NW_008824186.1, read on the forward strand.
CCTAGAGGCTCCAGCTGGATCAACTGAAGTTTTTCTGGCTCTTGGTTTTGTCTGGTTGTCAAGCATGTATATCCAGTGCTAGCTCCTTTTTTTTGTATGCCTCTGACAAAGTTACGGCAAAAATAAATACTATGAATTACAGTCTTCCCATCTGCTATGATAGACTGATTGGTAGAATTTCAAGAACTCATATTCTTAAGAGTACTAGCATGTATGTATGTATTTTTATGTTGGCATGAGTGGCTCGGGCACAGCTTGTACTCTCACCACTGAGGCGCAGTTTAGAGTGCATGTGGTGCAGGATAGTCTGACCTCCTTGAGGTGACCTCACTCAATTCTAATTTTAAGGGAGGCACACTTTACGCTAAAACATCGGCATTGTTGTTTTCCTCAAGTTAAAAGCCTACAGGGCCCTAGAAGTTTTTGTACATGTTTATAGCTGTTTGTTTATACATATCCCCATGCAGAAATGGTTGAAGTGGATAGCAAGCTGTGGAAAAGTTGATATGTGATTTAAATCCTCCATCAGCTCTTGGAGCACTGTCCCCTGGAGCTCCCGCTGCATCACTGGCGTTGCTGATACCTGTGCTCCTGATGCATGCCAGGCATCTTCCTGGAGGTCTGGTTGTACTAGCTCTCTGCTGTTGGCTCCCAGAGTTGATGTGTGTTTTGGTACTGTGTTTCTCCAGTTACTTCCACAGAAAAGAATCTAAGAATCTCCTGCAAGAATATGGTAAAGGTCAGGACTTACTGTTAGGGCATGTTCATATGCATTTATTTCTTTGAGGCTAGAGACTTCTTACACATAACTGAATATCTTGGGGATTTGCAGTCCCTGTGTAGGTCACTGCTACCTTTTTTCCCCCCTTTCATCAGAACAATGAAAAAGTCTGATGTTTAGGAGCACACCAGTTGAGGTGGACCTGGAATGTCACTGGGCCTCTTCTGCTGTGTGCATGCATATGTGCTCTCTGGGTGGGTGTTGTGATAGGAAAGTCTTTCAGTCTGAAGGGTCATGAGCCTACTGAGTGACTATATGTATGAAGTACTGCTCTGGTTATGGGTAAATAATCTCTGTCTATTTTTAATTGGTTGGTGTTCAAAGAAATCACAACATTTATTGCAAAACTTGTGTGGATTTTTACAATCTTTTGCTAATCTTTGCATTTAGAACCCTGTGTTCTCAAGCTTGTGTCAATGTTTTCACACTAGAAAGTGTAATCAGAAATTCTCATGTTGATGTGGTCAGTTGAGTCCTGCACATACTCACATGAAAAACTCCAAAATAGGGCTTCTGCTTCTGAAGAAGAATATAAAAGGACTTCTGTGCAAGTCCTAGCAAAGTTGAAAGATCGTACAGTTGGGTTGTATGTAATTATTTGTATGGTTAACTTTTTACCTGACAAAGAAGGGTTCCTCACTTCCTGTGTTTGCTACAGCTGGACTCCCAGTTAAAACTGATATAACACCTGGGCCATCGCGACTATGTTCTGGAGCAAGACGGTCCTTTTTTTGTAGGATGAAGTGCAATAGACCTTCAGTGAAAGTAGAAGACAAGGATTTTCCTTCAACCTGTTCAAAGAAGAAAGGTAACAATTATGCATTTTATTACCAAATGTAATGGCTGTCAGACTTTTTTTTAATACAGTTGCTCATTTGCAGTGGTTATGGTTAACTTTTTTTTTTTTACATTATTGAACACTGACAATGTTTCTTATTAAGATACTGAACTATGTCTAGGTCTGTTACTTCTTTATACTTCCCCGCCCTCCCCCGCTCCCAGTAGCTCTGTAGCAGCATATAAAGCCAAATTCTCCTCTCTGCTTTCTTGAAATTTTTGCAGGCGGTTTGTGCTAATAGTTCTGGTGTGGTTATTGCATCTTCTTCAGACATTGCTCATGTGACATTCAATCTTGACCTTCTAGCCAATGTCTCCAACAAAGGGGAGCTGTTACCCATTCTATTTTTCTGCCCCATATTTGACAAGTGATATTTGGATGGATATCCAACTTAAAAAATGAGTTTATTCTGAGTTCATCTGTGGTTTTGGTACATCCTAAGTACTGGAAACGTAGCATTTCTACACCAGAAGTATTTGGTCATAACATTATCAAAGTTGGTAATATTTTTTTTCCTCTGCAGGGTATTATTCTAGACATGTTGGAGTATATATTTAGTCCAAATTTGAAAATTTCTTCTTTGAGTACTTTGGATAATACATTTGGTATTAGTTAGTGGAAAGTGTCAACTAGAGAACAGAAGGCAACTTCAGTGTTTTGTCTCTGGATGTGACAGCTGCCCCAAGTACTTCCTGCTAGGTTCAGACACAGCTTCAACCTTGGATCGTTCTTTAGTGCTCATCCCTGAGGAAACCAGTTTGTGCAGTTAGGTATAAGCCTTTTACTCTGCCTCTTTATGAAAGTCGTCTTCCTTGCAGTTATATTCCTCAGCACTGAGCAGGCTTAAGAGTTCTCCTTTCAGATACCGACTGTATTACTTGTCAGTGTGAATCTTCATCCTTACCCCTATGTACAGCTATCCCCTGTGCACCCCAAACAGTGTATATTCTGCCAAACAAATTGTGCCAGTTTTTTGTAGGAGCCTCATGTTAAGTTGAAAAAGGCATTTTATTTATTAATATACTAATTTCTTCAAACAGTCCTTTAGATTATCTGCATCCTTTGAAATAATAAAATGTGATGCAATTTCTACTCAAAGATTATCAAAAGCAACCTTGGTCTGAACTATGTGGTGTTTCAGTATAAACAGTGGTTTTGCAGAGATAAGTTGTTTATTGAACTATCTCAGATTAGCTGCATTGAAGCAGGAGTGCTGAAAAATCCCTTAGTGAACAGTATCCCAAATTTCCTGGGTAAAAGAGGAGATGCATTATTAGCAGAACTGAGATGACGTTCTCCAAAGCAATATCCGTGACCTAACTGCTTTTTTGTGTGTTTTTTTTTTTCTTTTTTTTTTTTTTTTTTTTACAGCAGACCGCAAAAGCTTTTGCACTATTCATAGTACAGGATATTTAAAAAGCTGGCCGCCAACAAAAATGGGACTAGATGAAGATAATGAACCGGATAATGAGGGTTGTAATTTAAGCTGTCTTGTTGCAATTGGACGGCTGCATCCTCATGTAGTACCACAGCCAGTCAACGGTGAGATCAGGGTGAAACCTACAGAATATGTTTCTCGACATGCAATAGATGGGAAATTTGTTTTTGTAGATCAGAGGTAAGAATACTTGTAATAACTTCCACGATAAGTCACTGTCCAACGCTGCTTTACTGACAGCTTTACTTAAAGCAGTGTAAATACTATTGAAAAAAGGAATGACTGTTCTTTTCAGCTTTTTACTAAATCCTGACTGCAAGTTATTTTGGTTTTTGAGACCCAGCTCAAAGCTATTACTGTGTATTTATTCAGTATTACTGATTAAATTTAAAACAAACAAACAAAAATCCTCCAAAAAAATGGCTTACTATACAGAATAATCCAGGGATAATTTCTGCCCATTTGTTAAGGGAATGTATATATGTAATCCTCAGAAGAATATGCTGTCCTATTTTTAAACTGGACTTTGTAATTACTACCTCCTTGTTGTTTGAAAACTGTTGCAAACACTACATAGTTAAGTTATTGCACAGGCTGCATTAGGCTTTGATAGCGTATACATTTATTTAACTATATACTTGGACGTATTCTGCTGGATTAATACTTCTGTATGTGATCTTTTGTATTTGTAAGAGAGAAGGCTTTTCATAAGCTTTACTTCTTGGAAAAGGTTTGAGAACTTGTACCAATGTGATATCTTCTTTCAAACATCCATTTTATTTATTATCTAAAAGGCTAATTCTTATCTTTTTCTAAAGAAATTGCTTGGATTTTCTTAAGTAGCAGAGACACATGACCTGGGTCTTCCTTCAAAATAACTGGCATCGTCAAGGGAAAAAGGATGGTCGAAGGATGTTAATGCGGGGGTTATGCTGGGTTGGTTGAAGAGGGCTTGTTTGTTTCCCTGCTGTGTCAAGACAGGTTGAGAGTGCCTAGATGAGGCTGTTTCAGGTTGCCTGTGGCTGAGGCTCAGTTGCTTACAATGTAAAAAAAGCCCAGGTTCCAAACTCTGCCAGAATCTGCCTGCTGGAATTTGTTTCAGGGGTGTGTCTGGTGTGTCTAGTGTGTCAGCTGATTTTTAGTGGACTTTGAAAGGAAATAGAGCTGATAGTCTTGAGAGGAAGTGCAGTAAGGAGAGTCTCTTTTTTAATGTTATCTATCTGGCTGAGGTGGTTGGGTTTTTTGGTTTTGGGGTTTTTGGTGTGTGGTGGTGTGGGTTTTTGTTTCGGGTTTTTTTTTGGTTGGGTTGTTTGTTTTTTGTTTTTAATTTGATAGAAAGCTTTTTGAAATACCAGCTCTTCTGCAGCAGTGCTTAAGAGCTGGTGGTCACTCTGGGAACTATGAGAGCATTTGTAGCCTTTCTGTTGCTCAGAAAGCGTGCCATTCTGTCATGCCAAAGTATGGTAGTTTATGAGAGAGAGTTGGGGTTGTTCAGCCTAGAGAAGAGGTGGCTTCGGGGAGACCTTATTGCAGCTTATCAGTACTTAAAGGGGGCTTATAAAAAAGATGGCGGCAAACTCTTTAGCAGGGCCTGTTGCGACAGGACAAGGGGGAATGGCTTTAAACTAAAGGGGCGTAGATTTAGACTAGATGTAAGGAAGAAATTTTTGATGCTGAGGGTGGTGAAGCACTGGCACAGGTTGCCCAGAGAGGTGGTGGATGCCCCATCCCTGGAAACATTCAAGGTCAGGTTGGACGGGGCTCTGAGCAACCTGATCTAGTTGAAGATGTCCCTGTTCATTGCAGGGGGGGTGGACTAGATGACCTTTCCAGGTCGCTTCCAACCCAAACTATTCTATGATTCTATGAACGAGTTTTATTTTCAAAAGATCAGATGTATTCCCCTGATGGATAATTTTGAAGTATTTCTAAAATAGTAGGACTCCGAAAATGTTGACCCGTTGGATTTAAACACAATGCTCTTATTTAATTGTTTTCCAGCTGTTGTTTAGAGACCTTGGAATGTGTATACTACTTCAAAGAGCTTTTTGAAAGGGAATTTTTGAGAAGTAAGCCTCATCTATAGGCTTCAACTTGGCATCCTATGATCCGTGCTTCCACTGGAGAATGTTTAGACACCTGTAAAAGTTGAAAACTACTAATTTATTTCTACGTTGGGTTGTTTTTTTTTCCATATAGACTTGCATGGTTGCTTTGCCATTTGCCCAAGGGAATCTAGGAAAGAAGCACTTCTTAAACTCTCTGTGGCCCTAACTTTTTGTCCTTAGGGGTTGCATGGCCCCTGGAGAAGAACTGCTATAGATTAGGTATTAACTAGCTGGGCTACCACAGAGAACTACTTAACAGTTCACTGTCAAAATGGCAGGCTGCACTGAACAGAGATTTAAAGAGAACCATCCCACCTCTTACTTTCTCAATACTTTTAATGACTCTGGACGGTGAATTTGAGAGTAAGGTTAAGTTTATTATATAGGCAGATGACATCATATACAGCTTCAGAATTCAGAGTTGCCTTGTTAAGTTGGAGAAGCAAGCTAAGGAAAAATAAAGGATGAGATTCAAGAAGGGCAAGAACAATTTCCTTCCTTGCTTAATAGAATATGGTCAGATCTTGAATTCATTAAGTCTTTTGACATCTGCTGTAATTTGGTGCATCTTCTTTCCAAAAAGCCTGTTTATCCTGCTATGAAAGTAAATTTAAAGGGCTGGATAAGTCGCTTACTGATTCCCATATTGGTTTTTACCCATCTATGTCAGGTTTCCCACCACTGCGGTGCTGTTAAAAGGCTTGGTTACTTCAGTTCTTGGAAAGGTACTGGAATAACATTTACTTGGTTCCTGGCTCTTCCTTTTTAAAGATAGACTCTACATTTTGCTGCTTTTGTGGTTCTCAACAGGCTCTGAGATAACTCATCAAAGCAGTCTTGGAGCTGGCAGCAGATTAAGTGTCCGGGATAAGATTCACCAGACAAAAGCCAGTTTGAAAAGTTCTCTCGTGAATACTTCTAATGTTTCCTTCTCCAAGGCTGAGGTCTTAGAGCTCCCTGTCAATGAGGACTTCAGGTGTAAGCCTCCTGGTTGGTGCTGAATGCTTTTAGTGTGTGTGTGGAAAATACAAAAATGCCTTGCATTTAAATAGTGGTTTTTGTCAGTGGCACTTCATTTTTTTTTTTGTGCTTCAGTGCTTTTCCTGCTGTTCTTATTCGCAGTTATTAATATGTACTAATTTCTATATTTTATAATACTTCATTTGGGCTTTTTTGAGGTTGCAGAAGAGGTGATGGACCTACCTAGGTTTGTTCCTTATTACCCTTCCTATTTAATTTGCATTGGAATAGTTTGGAATTGTGACCCTTATACTGATTTCTTCAAGGAAAGAAATCATTTTTCCTTCAGTAGATTTTCTTCGAAGAAATATACAAAATTAAAGTTCACTGTAGTTCACTAGTTTTGTTTGCTCTCTGTTCTTCTAGTGAGGATCTCAGACTCTTACCCTGGAGTCATTCAACCATGTTACTTTCTATCCTGATGTTCTTCGGCAGTTTCTCTAGGGCTTCTGCCGGTTTGATTCTAACAATGTTCTTCTGTCTTCTAAATTAAATGGTGTGCATTTCAGGGTCTTCCTGGATGGCTTCTCTTGCTTTGTTCCTATCTCAACCGTTTGTTCCTTCACTGGGAAGTCTTAGAATGATTTCCCAGGTGTTGGCTGTGTTCTGTGCACCACGGTAGCAGTAATGTACTGTCTCTCCCTGATACCCTCAAAAGTCTGTCTTATGTTATCTTCTGGGGGCTGGAGGCAAGCGTACACATCCCTAATGTACAAGATGACAGCAATTCTCCCCTGCCCCCCTCTCCCCCATCTGTTATTTTTCATCTTGATATTCTGGGTTAGATGAGTTGTTGTGCTTTAACCCCAGCTGGCAACTAAGCACCACACAGCCGCTCACTCACTCCCCCCCGATGGGATCGGGGAGAGAGTCGAAGAGTAAAAGTGAGAAAACTCGTGGGTTGATATAAAGACAGTTTAATAGGTAAAGCAAAAGCCACGCACGCGAGCAAAGCAAAACAAGGAATTCATCCACCACTTCCCATGGGCAGGCAGGTGTTCAGCCATCTCCAGGAAAGCAGGGCTCCCTCACGCATAACGGTTACTTGGGAAGACAAACGCCACCACTCCAAACGTCCCCCCCCTTCCTTCTTCTTTCCCCAGCTTTATATACTGAGCATGACGTTTTATGGTGTGGAATATCCCTTTGGTCAGTTGGGGTCAGCTGTCCTGGCTGTGCCCCCTCCCAGCTTCTTGTGCACCCCCAGCCTGCTCGCTGGTGGGGGTGTGTGAGAGGCAGAAAAGGCCTTGACTCTGTGTAAGCACTGCTCAGCAGTAACCAAAACATCCCTGTGTTATCAACACTGTTTTCAGCACAAATCCAAAACACAGCCCCATGCTGGCTACTGTGAAGAAAATTAACTCTATCCCAGCCAAAACCAGCACAAGTTATTCTAATAAAGTTGTTACAGCTTCTAAATCATTAACACCTCAAGAAATAATTCTTGTCGTGTTTTAACATACAGATCAATAGGGTGTTTAGTATACTGGCCCACTATAGCTTCTTCCTTGTCAAGAATGACCCTTTCACCTTGTGTTAGGCTGTTGTATAGCTCATTGTCACTTACCTGCAGTGTTGCTTTGCCTTTTCCTCTTGAACTTAGTTTAAAGCTTGGGTTACCAAGTTGATGCACAGTCTTTTTTTCCTAGTTCCTTGAGGTGTCATCTATCCTTGCCAACAGCTCCTTGAACACTACCTGAGAGTCAGATCAAGAATCCGTGTCTTTCCCATGTTGCAGATCACAGGTGTATTTCGTTCCAAAGTTTTCTGATGAGGAAGAAAATGAGTGGACTTTGTGGCTGGTTCTGATGAATCATAAAGTTAGTTTATTTGCTTCATGCTCCTGTCCAATTTGAAACAGAGACACATAGTAGGTTTCTCAGTGCTTATCCAGGACAATTCTATTTGTTAACCTTTCTTTTTATGGGTGTGGGTGCAGGGTTTGGGGTGGTTTTTTTGTCCCACTCTTAAGGCTTGTGACTAGAGCGGAGAAAATGCTCCTGAAACATTTGTTATGCTACAATTTGGCCTCTGTGCAGCAGCAGCACCGTGGGTACACAAAGGAACACAGCAGTTCTTCAAACCTTTGATGTCTATATTTCAATGACATTTTATGCAGAAAGCTTTGTGTTATCTTGTGGCTGCTACAAGGCAGCTTTCTTTGGGTTTAAATTCTCAAAATTATAACGCACCTCCAAAGCTGTTTAGGAAGTCTTACATCCCCTCCAGTGGTGATAGGTCAAATGTAATATCTGAGGGCTGTTGGTGTTATGTACTTTTTAAATTACCTGATAATTAAAAAGAGTATTCTTAATGAAATTTTTTTACCTTCTAAGCTGAAAATACCTTTCCGCATTACTTGAGCCTTACCCAACTTCAGTGTGAGTTTTAGTAATCTGTCACTAGTATTTCAACTTGAAACGGATTTTTTTTTCCTCTTATTTTCCTCTACCTCCCTTCCCCAAGGGCAACAGCCATTCTGGCGTACTTACCCCAGGAACTTCTAGGTACTTCGTGTTACGAATATTTTCATCAAGATGATATAGGACATCTTGCAGAATGTCATAGACAAGGTACGATTACTAATAATTCAGTAAAGAACTTTTTAAAAAATATTGGGAACAATTGTGTATTAAGAAAACCAAACAAACTTAAAAATATTTGGATCTCTCTGTTTGCAGAGGCTTTAGTTAAGAACATTGTGCTGTGTGTGCCAAACAATATGATTATCTTAGACTTCCATGGATTTTTAGTGAATATTTGAGGTTCAGGTTGGGTGAGGGGGGATGGCTGCAGAAATAGCATTGTTCTTCAGGGGTGAAGGGAGGAATTAACCGAGTTTTCCCTGATAAAGGCTCTGCTTATGTAGGCGTGGTGCCTGTTTGACACAAGGTTACTTGCTTTCTGTCTGTCTTTAGTTTTGCAGACAAGAGAAAAAATTACAACTAACTGCTACAAGTTTAAAATAAAAGATGGCTCTTTTATTACATTGCGGAGTCGCTGGTTCAGTTTCATGAACCCTTGGACCAAAGAAGTAGAATACATTGTCTCAACAAATACAGTCGTTTCGTAAGTATTTTTTCCCTTAGCAGACGCATGTAAATGCTGATTGCTTTGCCCTGTTTTCAGATGAGATTTGACCTAAATATGTGCACGTCTTCTGTATGACAATAGGTGTCTTCTCCAGATAACATCCAGAACTACATACCTGGGGAGAGTGGAATTAGTTTGATAAACAGACATTAAACTACTGCAATTATTAAAGCCTGCAGAAATATAAATATTTTCTTTCTTTGGGAAAACGTGGGGTACCAGTCTTTGTAGGGACTTACAGGAGATGCATTTCTTCGCTTACGTAGGAACTTTCCCCCTCCTTTTCTTTTTCCTTGAGGGTTCTGTACAGGTGCAGTGACTTCACAGTAGAGTAACTGCTGTAAAGGAATTTTCTTATGAGAGAAGCTGTTTGGGTTCTGCATTGCACACTTTGAGTGGTAACATGGTGTTTTATTTCTGTTGTTTATCCAGCCTTTGTGTCAGTCACAGTGCTTCTTTCACAGAGGTGATAGTGACTCACAAACTACTTAAACCCTGAAGCATTCCATTCTGACACACTGGCAGAGTGACTGTTTCGCAGGGTTTTCTATCACTGATTCTTCTAATTCTTGAAATCCACAGCACCAACGTACTTGATAGTGGAGACGCAGCCTTTCCACAGCTTGCGGCTTCTCCACACAGCATGGACAGCGTGCTTCAGGCTGGAGAAGGTAACTACTGTACTGTGAGGAAATTATTGGCAGTCATGCCTTGTTAGCAGCTAATCTTGCATGCACAAATTTACTGCGCTCTTGCATTGAGAATTTGTTATTATCCTAAAGAAAAATAAGTTTTAGGGCAAAAAAGTACTAATGCAGTTCTTGCCCTGTTGAACTTAAATACCAACTTTGGATATAAGCTGGTCAAAGAGAAGTGAATGAGCCAGTTGAAAGAAACAAGTATAAACAGTGTTGGAGGAGTGACACAGAGGAGAAATGTTTGCCTTCATGCATGGCGCTGTTTGTACATCGTCCCAGAGTGAATTCACATTCTGTGGTCAGTGCAGATGGTTACTCAGGGGGTGAATGGATCATAAATATAGTTTGGCCATTTGGCTTGTTGCCCCTCACCTGCCCTTGATTTGACTGGCTTTTTGTCAAGACACGAAGAGTGACCTCTGGTAATCACCATGGGCTTGTTATGAATGCTGCCGATCACTGAACCATCTTTTATAACGGGTGGTATGCAGCATAATGTGGAGCAGAGCTTGATTTAATACCAAAGCGTTACTGGAGCAGGGTGGAAGTGAGGTAGAGTAGAAAGATGCAGTGACAGCCCATGGATGAAAGACGGGAAAAGAAGGATGGTGATAATACTGAGATTCTTTCCGAAGAGTTGGGAACCATTCCTTTTAGAGACCCTATTTACTAGATACTACTTTTAGCAGCTACACTTTTACAGCTGTAGAGCAAGGATATTGTGCGTGTCTGGAATTACTTTGTAAGTTGTAGACAATACGCGTAGGAGAACAGTGCAAGACTCCAGCAAAGCTGGGCTTTTCAGTTATCTCTGTTCTGAAAAATCAGGTTCAGTAAGTGAAACTATGGAGGAGGAAGGGTGGCAAAGCATGGGACAGCTGACAGTGGCAGGAAGAGAAGCTGCCATGTAGGCACGATGGTTAGTAATTGAAGGTAGAGTAACAGCAGTAACATGGTGTCTGGGCCCTCTGAGAATGGAAAAAAATACAGAACAAACTGTTGTATAATAGGATAAGCTTATTCTTGCCACAACACAACCTTTGAAAAGAAAACAGACGTATAATATTGTCATACTGACCGTTCTTGTCCCCAGAAAAGAAAGTTACTTTAGTGAAGTTTAATTTCGAGGGGTTCTGGCTCTGCTAAGGATTTGATGACCTTTTTAGGTGAACCTTCTCACCTCCTGATGGGTCTAAGCCATAGAAACTGAGGGTTGCTATTGTTAAATATGAGTGTCTAAAAGGAGGCGGTTATCCATTATGCATAAGCAAAGCTAAGGGCTTTCTTGCCATTTCAGTATATAATCTTTTCTTCACTGTGCCTTAGAGTATACCTTGGAGTATATCGGGCTCCTTCCTGACTACCTCTCAAGTGTTGTGCAAGTGTCAAATCATGTTAAAGTAACAGCAAGCTTCTAACTGTTCAGACCTCACTTTTTCCTCCATTCTTAGATACTTGCAATTACCTACAGGGGGGGTTATTTATGTTCATCAGGTAACTTGGGCTTATCCCGTATTGAATGGAATAAGCACCGGCAAGTTCTTCACACAAAGCAAAGAACATATTTGGAGAAGAGCCTATTCAGGCACAGAATAAAGCAGGTCTGACAAGCTATTCTTTACCAACTCTGGACGAGAGGTACTACCAGATGCTTGAAACAGCCAAATTCTGATAAGAGTCAGGGTATGATGTGTACCTGCTGGTGCAGAGGGATGTCTAAGAGACATAGCATAGCTCAGTGCAAGTCAGAGCTTTCCATACATTTGAAGGTACTTGCCAGTTGGTGGAATTGTAAATAAACACAGTTCAGAAGGTCCTGCAGCTGGTCAAGACATGCCTAAATACAAATGCTTCTTGGGAAAGGTTTGCAAACTTTTATCTGACCTTAAGATATCTACTCATTTCAGGTGGCCCAAAAAGGACCCATCCTACTGTGCCTGGAATTCCAGGTGGAACAAGAGCTGGGGCAGGTAAAATAGGGAGGATGATTGCTGAAGAAATCATGGAGATTCACAGGTGAGAGAAAATGGTATGAAGTTAGAGGAAAACCAGTATTGTTCTTCAAGAGGAAATTAAGGAAGTCTTTCTTCAAGCTGAATACGGAATGATACAATTGCATTTTATAAGTAGACAGCTACAGATATCTGTTCGGAATACCTGAGGCAGTCAAAGCCCATAGTGAAAATGAAAAAGTTACAGCCTTCCATCTTTCTACCGTACAAGACTAACACAGGAACTTTTTTGGTAACGGTGATAATTCTCTGTTTACCAAAAGCAGTAGTTAAACAGAACAGCTCACTAGAAACACATTCCTTTCCGGAATATTCTTTTTCCAATGACTTAAGGGTGTAAGTGGCACAATCCCCAAATGCCAAAGCTATTGACTATGTGCCAAAAAAGCAATGTTTGTTTTCATGTGATCCACTTTGCTCAGATGCTTTTAGAGTTGTTAGATATGTAAGTTCAGCTTGTGCAGTTCTCCCACAGCTCTTTGAGCAAGGGCGCAACAATTAAGGTAGCTCTGCCTTCCTGGGGCAGGCTGTCTAAAAGTTGAGATGTAGGTCTCTGGTTTAAACCAGAAGTCTTGGAGCACCCTTCAGTAAGGGACTTCAGTAATACAGAGCTGTTTCTCAGAACAGCCATCTCATCTCTCTCACCTGTGTGAGCAGCTACTTTCAGTGGGTATCACTTAATTTCTACTGGCTAACAATCGCTGTTCTTCATGAATTTCCTCTTAGGAATTGTTCTCCTTCCCGTAAAAGTGGCCTCATCCAGCAGATGTTTAGTGGCAGTAATTTAACCATACTGAGCTGCAATTCAGGAAAACAGTCCATTTCCCATAGTTTTGTTTCTGCTGCAAGCCAGAGATGACTTACATCACTGTTTTAAGGGAACAGCAGACCTATCACACAAGGCTTCTTTCCTGTCTGTAAGAATAGGAAGAAGGAAGGGGGGAAAAAAAAAAAGCCACACCAAGGCTGAACCAATACTTAACAGTCCCTTTTGGTAGCTGTAAAACACTTAATTAGCCTCAGTGAGTGTCGTAGTATAGCTTACCACCCATGTTATCATTTCATTTCAAGACCCTGGGTTAGTTCCAGTCCTTTTTCAGCAGCTGTTACTATTTTCCAAAGCTGCCGTCTGTTCAGCTTTCCCAGGAGAACTCTGCCAAGGATAAGATTCCCATTTCCATTGCTTTTCTCTGTAACTACCCCTCCTTCCCTCAGAGATTTGTTGGTTCACAGTTAATACATTATTCACTAAGAAAAAAATGATATTTGATCAAGCTGTGGAAAACTGAAGTGAAAAATGCTGCTTCGGACAGTTTAAAAAAATATTAACTGTATCAAATGTCCAGTGTACTTCTGTACCAGTAGCTCACTTAAGGAGTCTAGGTTACTGTCGCTGAGGCAGCTCGAATTCTTAGCTGGTCCAAATTGAAGCGAAATACAAAAAATGAGGCTTTCCTCAGTACCCAGGACCTTTTCCTTCTGACTCTGTGAAGGCTGTACAGGAACAAATAAATAGGGGGAGGAGGTATAGCTTGCAGAGTGAGCAAGCTGAACAATTTACACACAACCTTTTATCTAGCTGCAAATAAAAATATTGCTACTGCTGATTTGAGTAACACTGGAAAAAGTGAGGAAATTACAAAAATTAACACCTCGTGCCACCTGATACTAAAGTTGGCATTTGAGACTCCAGGCCTCTGGCACCTGAGTCTCAAAGTTGCTGGTAAATTCATTCCCTGTTTTATCCATATTTTAGGATAAGAGGATCATCACCTTCCAGCTGTGGTTCAAGTCCACTGAACATTACCAGCACACCACCACCTGACACATCCTCCCCAGGAGGCAAGAAGGTAAGAACAAGCTTTACAAACAGTCTTGTAGCAGTAGTGGCAAGCAACATGAGGGCATGCTTATAAAATTACATGTGGTGTTGAACTCCTCCTGGCTGCTTGGCTGAAAAAGTCTGACAGCAAGTCAAAGTATTCTGGTGGCCAAAATCCCTTTACAGTAGTCCCTAAACACTGAAATCCACCCGCTCATTAGATTTTCACTTTTTTTTTTTTAACAGAGCTGCAAGAAACAGCTCTCCTTGTATCTCTTGATCTTCCAAAAACTCTGTACCACCACGTACTGGTGAACACCGGAATTGCTATCGTTTCAGCACTGACTGTGCTTAAATGAATCACAGCAGTTTTACTGTACTGCTGTAGCACAAAATATGACAACTAGATGCTTTACTGTGCACTGACAATTTATTTTTAAATCAATACCATGTACCGTGCCTTGTTCTAAGATTGCTTGAGTAGCACTCACATACCATTACCAACACATAACTACCTGAACGCTTGTACTGGCTGCATTTAAGTCGCGTAGTAAATTGCTGCTTATGGGAGTTAGATTCAAGGCAAGAAGAGCACTTCTCCAAATCCTCATTCTGTGCATTCAAACACTGCCTCAGACTGACTGACTTTTTTTTCCCTGAGAAATGATGATGACTATACATGAGAACTGCTTGTTATATTGGAGCATATAGCTGAGAGTAAATATTTCTGTCTATTCCTGGCTTACTTTGCTCTTGAAATAAAACTTGAAGTTGGAACAACGCGAGTTGTAATTCTAGGAATAGATATTGTTGCTCCTTCTGCCCTACAATAATTCAACACCTACACGTAGTAAGGGCTACTGTCACAGAATAAAGGAAAATACACATGGAGAGTTGTGTATTTCTAATAGGGTACCCCCTTAGTATTTCTCCTTAGTTAGAAGAAGACTGTTTTTGCCGGAACCACACACGCTCCAGCTGATGCTGCCTTCAGAAGGGAGCTCACAGGTACTTACCTTCTAGTGTACGCACAGCTGAGCAGTTCAAAACTGTGGTTCAAGTTCAGCTATTTCAGAATGCTGGAGAAGGTTCTTTGTTTCTGGTGAGCTCTGGTGTACACAGTACCGCTGTGCTGCTCTGTACCAAAAAATGGTTAGACTTACGATCCAGGAGCAATGCTCAGCTCATGCAGTCCGTCTCTACCTGGGAGGATTATACTCCTAAAATGAAGGATCGTAGTTGATAGTACTCTACGTATACTGTATGTGTAAATTCAAAAGCGTTTTGTACTTAGCTGTAATTACTATCACTTGCAGATGGAATACTTAAAAAGATGACCCACAGGAATCCCCTGAGGACTTTTTCTAGTAGTTTTTCAGAAGTTACTTTCAGAAGTTTAGCATGTAGTACTGACTTGATCTCTTCCTTTCTGGTAATGGTACACTATCCATCCGACATCTGCTTGATGGGCATAATACAGAAGTAGTTCCTAGTTTACAATTAGTCTGATTAGCTAGCCTTCAGGTGTTGGGGGGTTTTTTTCCCCCTGCAGGAAGCCCATCTTCCCTATCTTAACAATTGCAATATAGGACAATTTAAGACTTAATGCAACATTTCATGCTGGTTTATGGCTTCTGTTTTTTCTTTCGAGATCTTGAATGGTGGCACTCCAGACATTTCTTCAGCTGGGTTACTGTCTGGGCAAATCCAAGATAACTCTGGCTACCCGTATTCTGACAACTCCTCTATTCTTGGTAAGTGAAGTCGTACACTAACATGCCTCAATACCATCTAAATGCATATAGGCAACTGTAACAAGATGATTGTTTTTAGCAATAATTTGCTTTCAGCCCCTGTAGCTGAGGCATAAAGCCCATAACCTACCACTCTGTTTGCCTAAAGAGTAGCCTGGCAGTCTGTTTTGCTAGCTTACTTTATATTGTAAGTTTTTTTTTTTTAGATGGTACTTGGAAGCCTCTCTTCTCTTGCAGTGTGAATTAGATGAACTCCCCACCTGCTTTCTGTGAATGCTTTTAAACATCTGAAGGCAAGAGGAGAGGCTAGGCTGACTCCTAGATGTTGATCTAGACTTATTTTTGAAGTACAGCACGTAAGGTCGTCCTTATTGGGCATACTGGTCACTGCTGAGGCACGACCTAACCTTTGTACTCTGACACCCAGGTATCGTCAGTGGTATCCCCGAGACTGTGGCAACCTGGGTATCAGACAGACTAATACTCCCCAAATAGCTCAGCCTGTTCAGCTCTTCTACTTCAAGTCAAATGGCTGTGCCCATAGCAAGTAAAGTGTACAAAATAAAACCGAACTTCTGACAACTTACTGTATTTATGCTTACAGGGGAGAACTCTCATATAGGCATTGATATGATTGACAACGATCAAGGATCAAGCAGCCCTAGCAACGACGAAGCAGCAATGGCAGTAATAATGAGCCTTCTTGAAGCAGATGCAGGTCTTGGTGGCCCCGTAGACTTCAGTGATTTGCCATGGCCCTTGTAAATGATGCACCTGGCTTCAACATCCAAATATCGAAGTGCATTTATTGGTGGAGTTCTACAGTCTGTGAAACTTTTTGGACTGAGAAGCTTTTATGTCTGAATTTCATAAAAGCTGTACCAGAATGCAACTCATCCTACCATGTGTAACTTCAGACAAAGTGGAATAACCTGCTACAGTGTTCTGTGTTGATTTGGTTAGCTGTGTATAGCTTGCAATACTTGTATATTTTGGATTCTGTTGTTTGAAATTTTTTTTAAATCACTGTGCAACTCACTGGCATCAGTGGTAGCTTTTATATGCAAATGACCATTTCAGATGTATGGTGTGTTTTTACACTGCAAAACAGTCCCCATGTGGATATTTCTTATACTAATTGTACCATAAAGCTGTTTATTCTTTCTTGTAAGAATCCTTTACTATAAATATTGTTAAAGTGTAATGTATTAGACAGTTAAATATTTTTAAAATAAATGTTTCCCTTGTTCTAAGATGGAGCATTTACTTTGATAAATAAATTTGATAAAACCCTGCTGAAGGTGCATGCTAGAAGCAGTTGCCTATTTACCATTTCTTTAGCCGTGGGGGAAAAGGGAGGAAAAACAATACCTTACACAACACTTCAAGATTTTGTCACTACAATAAATTCAAGTTTATACCAAGAAAAAAACAAGGGTAAGGTAGGTTAAAGAGAGAGCTGGTAGCGTCAGACTATCTTAAGAAACAGTTGGTTTTCACTTATTAACCATCCTTCCCTGAGGAAGGAAAAGCAACTACTTTCAAAACTCATCCATATACTTAACCTCATTCACAGATAATTCAAACCCATTAAAATAATGGAAACTTTATTTGCATGAAAACTTGTTTACAATCATTAATAAATGAAGAATGAACCATTTGCATTTTCCTATTTTGTGACACTTATGAAAAATGTATTAAATAAATACTTGTGAACAGATTAAGGTAAGGCAAAATTTAAGATAAAGCCCCTATCCGTTGTTCACAATTTTTGAACATGGCTCACGCTGCAAACAAGTGAAAAAATTCACTGAAGAACTCTGAGTTTAACAAGATGTTACGTGGGTAATTGAATCATGTCCTCAATCCAAAAACCCAATAGTAAGTAGTTTTGTGCTCAACCATATACACTAAAAGGGTCAATCTATTCAGAGCAAAACTATTTACAGTTAATACTTTCGATAGAAGCACTTTGTTAGTATTGTGCAACACGTTTATAAAAAAATGGCTTCAAATTCCATTTATCAACCATTTGTAAAGTGCTACTATCAATGCCAATTCTGCATTCTAACCCCTGCGTAACAGTACTGATGTACAACTAGCCACCAGCATCCCATTGGTTTTGATGGGCTTAAGAGTGAGGACAGTCCGGCATACAAATCACCAATGTCACAAACCTACTGGTAAACACATACATGTATGTAACTGTAACCCCGGGACGTTTGATCTGTACTCTTCCAAAAACAATCGGGGACTCCCTTTGGTCTTTTCAAAGGCCCGTACTGCAATATCCTGAACACTGTTACACAATGGACAAAACTGGATTTGCAGTGCAGTGTGAGTTGAGTACAGAGTCACTTCAAAGTAGCATGCTTTTGTTTTAGTAAGAGTCTAGATCAGAGCGGTGGGTTTTGTCCCTCAGTATCCACCTCACTGTTACTAGGTGGAGGGTGAATAGGCAGAATATCCAGCTCATCGACTTGGGGGGTAGGATGCATTACCACAAGCTGGTCCTGGGGTATATCTGCTGCCGCTGCCGCTAAATTTGTAATAGATTTGCTTTTCACACACTGAAAGTCAACGTGCCGACTCTTTCCTTCTTCCTTCTCCCATGACATCCGAATAAATGGTCTTTGGACATAGTTGTAAATCACCTCCGGCCTTCCGCCCGGTCGCTTTTTCACTTTCTCTTTGTATGTAGGGTAACCTAAGAAACAGAGTACAGCAGAAGTTAACGTTTCCTGTACTGTTTACTTCAGGGTTTTCTTTTACAAAACGGCAGCACGTGGAAGCACAGCGAAGATTAGTTGTCATCTCCATCAACATCCTGAATGGAGGCAGATGCCATCGTGTTGTCCTTAATGTTACCTATGCATGGGGACACAGAGCCAGCAGTTTAACTACCAACCAAACTGTGAGGAAAGAGGCTACAGCGCCATTGATAGTGAATATATTGCCACCAGACAACTCTTCCAAACGTCACAGGCAAAGCTAGGTGCTCCTTCCTTGAGCCAAAAGCAGCCGGCTGTTCTAACACACTATGACCTGGAAAGCGGGAAATGAGACCTCAAAAGTGGAGAACAGCATCGCTCTGATCTGTGGTTTGAGTTCCCAAGTGGAATCCTAGCGCGTTCCTCCCCGCTCCCCCAAATGACGAAAATGCATCGTTTTAGACCAATTATCAGTTCCGGTGACACCGTGTTCAAGTCATCTCTCCCCTCTGCCTAAGCAATAATTTTCATTACTAGAAAGTTACATATTATTATGGGGCACTAGCATTAAAGTTTAGTCACAGTTGGTTTTTTTGTCTAAGCAAGAAATGCCAGCACAAATAATCTGGTATTAGCCCATGTTATGCACAAAACCAGTTCTTGTTTAGCTGAATGGCACAGTCTGAAGGCTCACACCTTGTTCAGCTGAACTTAAACTTATTTTAGAGATCACAACCAGTTAAAAGCATTTGCTTTTGGTTGGTAAATTGCAAACGTAACTGTGGCAACTTGGTGAGTGAGTGATAGAAATCCTGCAAATTATAAAGGCTGGATTTTTAAATATTTGGGTCAACAATCAGAAGGAAGATGACATGCAAAGAAACCCAGTTGTTACATTCACGATAAAAATCTAAGGTTACTTAATGTAGTTGTCTTTTGCAAACCCAGAGCTGAGATTTTACAGATTGGCCTCCTGAATTACAGGATGTTTATTTCAGATTAATATTTCTTTGCACTTCAATGATCCATTTGATAGTTTTGTATTTCCTGAAAGAAAATGTTTACCTGCAACTTAACACGAAGTTTTTCATTTCAAGCCCCGAAAAGGACACTAGACCAAGAACAGAATATACAAAGCTGTAAAAATGCATCATTACTTCAAATAAAGTACGGAGAAGACTTTGCGTGAAAACTAAAGGGCAAATGGCATGAGATGCAAGTCGTAAGTCAGTCGAAACCACCTAAGTTACATTGCAAACAGTCTGGCAGCTAGACACATCTTGTAGACCAGGCATGAGCCTGTAATCGGGTTTTCTAGCTGGACCAGTAGTTTATTGGGTACCACTCCCCCTCTGGCCGTTTTATCATCTAACATCACTAGGAAAGACAATACCAACCCTTATTTCTTCAACGGCAGAGACGATCGTAAAGCAGGCAAGTGCAGCAGACCTTTTTCCCCCCAAAGAGTTAGCAATGCTTCTCTTACCTTCAATGCCCAGTCGGATCTTCTTGAGCCCCCTTTCCTTCAGAACTGATTTGGCCACATCTCGATTTTCAATGTATTTGAAGAATCTATACAACTTCGTGCTGTAAATAACTAAAAATACATTTTAATGAGGAAAAACTGTATTCAAAGATTAAACTTCTAGTCTTAAAACACAAAGATTTATCTTTTTCACTGTTTTGCTTTACTCTAGTATTTCTATTTCAGAATAAGGGGAGAGACTCAAGAATTCCTCAAAATATCCAAAACAGAAATCAGAGAAAAATGGCTGAAGGGACTGTGAAACGGCTTGGTTGCATGTGTTCTTCTCCCTATCAATTTAGTCTGTTTTATACACTTAGGGTTTTTCTGTTGGATTTAGGAATGCAATAGGACAATTCACAGAGCAAACCACATTATATACTCCCAATCCCACCTCCACAAAGAAAGACATCTCAATTTTTTTTCCCTTTTTGATGGAATTCCTGCAGACATTAAAAAAAAAATCTTTCCATTCTGCTTGCCATTATGTAAGAGATCTGCAAAGCGGTTTCAGAAAACCCAGGCTCGTGAAGCAGAACAAGAGGGACACCTTTGAAATTTCAATTATAGCACCTTAAAAGAAGGGACCGGGGCCATCAATCCCGTACAGCTGCAGAGATCCAAATCAGCTGTTAATGAAAAGTATAAATGTAAAAGGCAAGTGTGTGCCTAACTAATTACTTAGGGTAGGGGGTATTTTTAATTGACACCTTTGAGACATAAAGGTCCTAGAAAATTGTGTTACTGCATTAGAACAGCCACATTTGACCTACATTCACATCGACCCTCCCTTCTTTAGGAAGAGCTGCAGGTTTGCATTCTCAAAAAATGTGATTTTTGTTTTGTTTTTTTATTTAAAGAAAAAAACAAAACAACAAAAACCTGTAATACTTTGAAAAGACTTCTAAGAAGATTTTATACTACTGGAGTACAAAGATTATCTCAAGCTCCTACATGCCCCCACAAAACCCTGAATTTTGAGTTTTCACACTGAAGGAACATTTTCAGCTACAGGGACAGCACTGACACAGGGAAAGGCAGTCCGTTCACAGGTGCTTTTAACTCATCTATACACAAAACTGTTATACTTCCAAAATAGTAACAGACACTTTTTTTTTCCCCCAAAAAAACCCCCTCTAGTTGTTCTCCCACAGTAAACATGATTCCTATCCATTTTTCTCATCAAGCTCTTTCTGAAAAAGTATTTTCTTCCCCCTCATTGACTGACAATACCTTAATAATAAAAATTAGCTTCTCTTTTTCATTAGATTTGAACGTAACATGCAACATATGCTTCTGTGAAGCAAAATATTAAGCAGAACTACGAAAACTAAGTTTTTGTGAGGCATTAGGGATGTTGTAAAGACTTTGCTAACAGTGCTTATGTACAGGTAAGTTAAATCAGCACGTTTACTGCTACCTCTACCATAGCATGGCTTGGTGGAAACAATGAAAATAAACTTACTTTGTGAATACTCCTCTCCCATTTGCGGAGGATACTCTTCATCCCAGTCAACAACATCATCATCTGTCAGCACAACAATGTGGCACTCCCTCTCACCACTTTGGGCACTGGCTACCATTAATGGGAGAATCATTTCTTCTAGATAAAACTCAAATTGCTTGCGAGCACCATCATTTGACAATTCATGCATGAGAGCACCTGGAACGAAATTTTAAGCATAGGCACATTTGAAAGCTTGGTAAAGAAATGAAGGCAGGAATAAGAAACACAGCACTTCTGTTTATTTTGTAGTATTTACTGCAGACAGCTGTAAAGACACTTAGTCTATCAGTTTCTGTAAGATCAGAACTTCTTCAAATGTTTACCAGAAGCCACACCAGAAGTTCAAACTAATAGGACTGTCCTGCAGATATTAACATTATGTTGGGCAGACAGCGGAGTGACTTTGAGGAGACCTCCTTCATGTTTTACTACTGCTAAACATTCAGTAATTGCGTGTAAGAGCCCTCTCGGGCTTCCTGAAAGAAACTTTATTTAAGCCAGTTGCTGAAAAAGTAGAGCATGCAACCCACTTTTCATAAGCAGTAGCTTAAAAACAAAGCCTCTCAAAACCCTCACAGCATGAGCTGCTAAATCCTTCCGCTAAGGACAACGTGCGCTGAGAGTGTGACTCAGCAGGCAACACGCCGTGAGGTCACGGCACTGCCGGTGAAGGCACAGGTGCCCCACGCAGATCTCACAGCTGGCATGCCACAGCTTGGCCCTGCACCGGGCTCTGCTCTGCACAAACACCAGGAGCTCGTAGGAACCAAAGGCACAGGCCAGGTCATTTAAACATTGGCCAAAACTTTGGCTGTGCTGAGGGAAGGAACGAGCTGAAGGGACACTACACACTGGGAACACGTGCCTTACACCGCCGGCAAAGCTGTGCTACTTTCGTTAGCAACAGAGCCTAATTCTCTTAAGCAAGGAGTTGAATGAATTATCCTCCCTCTCCTCTGCAAAATGATACCGCTTAATGTTACTGTATCTGTACTGCAAATGCATCAATAGAGTTTAAGTATTCCACAGAGCTGACCACAGCAGAAAAATATCTTGAGTATCAGATACTGAAATATCAGAAACATTATTTTTCAAAAGATGTACAGCTATTGCCTTT
This sequence comes from Pygoscelis adeliae, assembly GCF_000699105.1. NCBI lineage: Eukaryota > Metazoa > Chordata > Aves > Sphenisciformes > Spheniscidae > Pygoscelis > Pygoscelis adeliae. Next base: position 828,656 of record NW_008824186.1, read on the forward strand.
GGAGCTTTATTATATAAGAGATAAAAAAGGATGGATTTTGCTCATGTAGCATCAGCCATGTTCCTTACTTCAATAAAGGACACAATTTGGAATTAACCACCCCCATATATTTGCTTAAATTAGTCTGTAAAATTCAGATTATTTTAATAAATTCTGTACTTACTGAGATCTCTGCATTTAATAGTACTATACTCAAAAGAGATACAGAGATAGTCACATGCTTCTCTCAATTCAGGAATAGATATCCCATCAGGACAGCGTATCACTCCAGTCTTGTAGTAATCCTATAGTAGTGCAGCAAACAAAAAACACAATGCACTTCAACATTCACTGACAGAAACATTTCATCATTTCATTTATGATGCTTTCTCCACAAGCAAACCCCCTAAAATGTAAAAGAGCAACATATGTTAAACTTTGTTCATTTTATTATCCTCAAATTTATCAATTTTCTGAGCTGCTTCCAGCGCAGTGAGCTCCGGTTAAAACTGTTATTTAAGTGACAACTATCAATACTGATCATTTTGGTGCATGTATTCTGTTTTTTATCTGTACTTCTCTTAGCTTTTGCTATTCTGATCCTGCTGACAAAGCAGTATGGCAGCTCTACTTCTTTGTGTAGATATGAAATACATAAGGGGCTATTTTCTTCTCAGACTGAAGTTTGCTTTTCTCCTCTTACCTGCAGTAAGTTAACTTCCAGTACTCTGTTTCATGTAATTTCAGCCCTTCTTGTGCTGAATATATCTGAACTACGTGAACTAGATGCATAGGAGAAGGTGAACACATTTCTGGCAGGCAGTAGTTTTTTGGTTCATTTCATGCATGCTTTCTCTCTCTCTGGCTGTCACATGCACATGTCTAGAAAACCTTGGGGTGTTTTCATATCAAACATTTTTTCCCCTCTAGAGAACAATACAGAAAAGCAGTATTTATTCCACCCACAAAGTCCAGATACCCAAGTAAGGCTAAATAAAGAAGTTCTGCCTCTTAATACTCACAGTGCTTGCCCCTGCCTTTTTTCCCCTCCATAAAGAAAACTCACCAGAATAGCACGAAACACAGTGGAACCAATTCCTTCAGCAACTTCATACTCTCCTTTTTCATTAGGACGTGTAAAGTTATGTTCTCTGCCTGATCCAAACATCCTGCTCAAGAATAAAAGTAATTTGGTTAGAATTCCTTACTATTTTTTTTTTTTAATCTGAAAAGTAAACTGTCAATAATTGTACTGAAATGGCAGGGGAAAAAACAGTCTATTCCATCTCGGATGTATGTACACTGTTCAGTTTGGTTTATGTTTAGCAAGACTACTAGAAAATAGAAAGAAGGGCAGTGTAACTCAGGAAAGTCTAGTTTTATTTTTCAATCTTAACTTGCCAATAGCCTTCAATCAGAACAAAGGTTAGACCAGGCTGTTTCCTGCCAGTGCCAAAGGTGGGGCGAACCCGAAAAAAGTTGTCTTTGGCATTTGTGGGGTAATGTAGCAGAAAAACAGGTTTTGTTGTGGAATTCTCATTACTTAAAGACTTTCGAGGTAGTTTAAGAAACGGGACTTAGTGTTCAAGTACCTGCAACTCACCTCAATTTCATTTAAAAGATTTAATTAATTCAAAAGTTAAAATAACATTCTGATTGAAGATACCCATACTTAAGGGTAGCATGTGCAGTGTATTTCTCCCTGCTAGGATGCAAGGAAAGTTACACTAAGGCAAAAACTGCAAGGCCTGAACAGTATCTACAGTATCCCATTAGATCATGTTATGGTTTAACCTCAGTCGGCAGCTAAGCACCACGCAGCCGCTCGCTCACTCCCCCCACCTGGTGGGATGGGGGAGAGAATTGGAAGAGCACAAGTGAGAAAAACTCGTGGGCTGAGATAAAAACAGTTTAATAATTGAAATAAAATGATAATATAATAATAATAATAATACACAAAGCAAGTGTTGCACAGTACAATTGCTCACCACCCGCCGACCGATGCCCAGCCAGTCCCCGAGCAGCGGCCCCCCCCCCCGCCCGCCTTCCCCCGGTTATGTACTTGGCTGTGCCCCCTCCCAGCTTCTTGTGCACCTCCAGCCTTCTCAGTTGGTGGAGCATGGAAAACTAAAAAGTCCTTGGCTAGTGTAAGCACTACGTAGCAACAACTAAAACATCGGTGCGTTATCAACTTTGTTCTCATCCTAAATCCAAAACACAGCACTGTACCAGCTACTAGGAAGGAAATTAACTCTGTCCCTGCCGAAACCAGGACAGATCACCAGGAAAAAAGCTGACTTTTTAAAACACACCTGTGATACAGAATTACACCCTATGGTTACAGAAAGTATTGCCATCTACTCTTTGTTTTATTTACAAATATACCCCAAAGGCAAAGCTTTGCTTTCAGACACACAACCCAAAGAAACAGAGTTGGTGTACTGTGCACATTTATAATGGAGAACGAAGTAACTTTTTTCAGTTAATGATTTGACATGCGTTTTCTGACCACTCTTCAAGACAAGAAATAATATTTAGGAAAAAGGCAGTCTAACAGGATATAGGCTTAAGGCAAATAATACGTTCTTATTATAGTTACTTTTACCTCCCAGAACATACTAGCTAAGCTGTTCCTGTTTAGTGTCCTGTGAACTGACGCTGGGGGAAAGTGGGTTTATAAATAACTTGCATTTTAGAGCAGAATTTCCACATCTTTATTAACCTACTTTTGAATTAGCAGAAGATAAAATAAGCTTGTTCCTTGAACCAAACCCAAAGGGAGAATAACTCAGCAACACACAAAAAAAAATCTAGTGCATTAGCCAGCACCACTAACTCTGAGGCTGGGCATGAAAAAGGAAACTGTTTCACCACATAACTTCACATTGATACACCCCCAGTTTGTTAGTCTGGATCTTTACATGTACACATGTATGCATGTATTACACATATACAAATGCCTTACATCAACGATTTAATTCTATTAATGATTACTTCTCTTTATTTCCCTTTACTGTTTACACAGAGAAGCGTTTTTTGCTTTCTCTGTAATTCTTCCCCCTGCCTTTTCACAAAATAGGGAACCAAGGTACTATTTCTCCCAAACAGTAGTGATTTAAACAAAGCAGAAATTGTTTACTCATAGTTATTACCTGTACTTTGGCAAATAGCTTTATATATATGTATTTAAAATATTATTATATCCTTATGGGCTGAGAAGCAGCCACATTGTAATGAAAAAGCCAAATCCAAAGTGACACAGACATAAATCTTCATTTCTTTCTTGCCGCAAGTTTGGAAGTGGCACTCTCTACATTTGGAAAATGCAAAACTAGCCAGTATTTGACCAAGTAAACATGTTAAATATGTTGCTCATTATAGTTTCTACAGAAAATATACCCACATATTGTGGACTTTCATTCAACTATTGACCATTTTGAGTGTTAGGTGTCTTTGCTGAGAGGCTCTGATCTGTTACACTGACTCTTCGATATTCCCCTGTCCAAAAAGCATTTCAGAAGATAAATGTGCTGAGCTTGAATGTTGTCAGGGTAGGCCCATTAAGCAAAATAAATTCCTTCAAGGTTTTCCTCCTTGCTATTTTGAAAGAGACTATCTATACTCACTACTTTGTTTTATGAAGCAACTAGCTTTAAAAACAAGAGATGGAATGAGGCAGACTGAATTCAGAAGCAATGCCCAGCAAGATAGAAGGAAATGAGTACATCATGAAATGTTAATTTACTTATGAACTCTTTTTTCTCTAGGCAACAGACATCTACCGGCATCTCTGCCAAACACAGAGGAGAACTTACATCTGATTTTTACTTAAAAACCTTTGCAAACTGATAATATTAAACATTAGCAGATCAGCTGTAGCAATATGAATTCAACAGCTATTTAAACAGTTTTAATATCTACAAAGCATTTATGGCTCTCTTCTACAGTTAGAGATTACAGAAATAAAAAAGATACAAACCTGCCCAACATTGTATTAGGTTGTGCGGTAAAGATAGAAGGATCTACAACAAATCTGGTGTTGTCCACTATGAGTGTTACTCGTTCAGAAGTTCTTAGATTCCGAGCTCCCTCTTTTCCATTTTCATATACAAATACCATTTCCCCACCAGCCTTGCAGCTCCCATCTGAACTTGACTGGCTACTGTTTCTGCTGCTGTTCCCCATGCTAACAATGGAACCGTTAGGGGAAGTCTTCTGAGGACGAGGGCTGCTTGGTCGAGACGAACTATGATCCTTTTCTCGATCTTAAGTGGGGACGAGGTGGAAGGAGAAAAAACAGGAAATGAAATTATAGATTTACATGCGCTCTATGCAGTTTGTGTCTTTCCAGGCACAAAACATAGCAACTTGCTAAGTTAAGTACAAATTCTTTCAATTAAATCTATTCTAGTTAAAGAAACCTTCAAAAATAACTGTCCATATATGATATCCTGAAGTTTCTACCACTTAGACATCAAAGCCACCTTGTCACCCCAAAGCCTTTACAACAAAAATTTAGTGTTCTAGTACTGAAAAAGCAACTAAACATAATATAGAAGCTATGCATCACAGCTGGTGTTTAGTGCTGTAGTTCAAAGAAACAAACCAAGTTTTGTCACTTAAAAAAAAGTGTTTCCTATATTTCTAAATACCTAAACCCTACCAAGTAAAGGGGAAGTGTTCAGTCAATTATCTTCTTAGAAAAATTAGATTGTTCTTGTGATTTGAACTAAATAAGAGCATCACATAGGAATACACACTGCAGACTGAAGAAAAAGTTATGACCTATCAAAAAAGGGTACTCCCAGCCCAGGGTACGTGTAAGAAATCTGTATGTTGTAGCATCAATAAACAATGCTTTTTATTGTATTCTTTTAACAAAACAGTAATTAAGTTTAAGAATTTTAATCCTGAAATACTATAGGTCTGAACACACCAGAATGATACTGTCTTGTTGGCGAAGTAACATTCCTGATGCATGGAGTGAGCTGAGATTCTGCTCTTTCATGGGATGAGTCACGAGATCTGTCACTTGATCTGCGTCTGTCCCTTGATCTCTCATGTCCACCACTTGCACCGTGGAGGCTCATTTTTGTGTAGTCTATTCCTTTAGCAATACGAGATGAGGTGCTGAAAACAGAAATAAGAGAAACATTCAGCATTTCAAAATTTCAGAAGCATTATACATTTAAATTTTAAAGGCATTCACACTCCATGTACATGTTTTGAAGATTAATATTATCCACCTCCATTTTCTTTGTTGTACTCATGTTTATATTTACAAACATGAACAACAACTTGGAACATTAAGCAGACAGCAAGAATTACCTGTTTATTGCTGTGTGATCTACAGAGACACTGCCTGATCAGTTGAGTCTCCCTGTGAACCTGTATTCACAGAAATCCCTTCCAGAACAGGTAAGTCAAATACAATTGAGCATTTTATTTTTATTCTTACTGTTAAATCAAATATTCTAGTGGAACCATAAAATTAAAAGTTAGGAGTATTTTTTTCTAGTGAAACCTGTTTTGGAAAACCCTTCTCAGAGCACAGGCTTTTAGTACTGACTTCACTTTTATTGCAACTTGCCCTTTACAAAGGTGGTCAGCCTTAAACTAGTTGGTACATCGAGACACACCAGCCAAGGGTTTATTTCTGAACGTTTTTTAAATTTTCAGTTACTCTCAGACAGAACAATAGTAAGCCACCACAACCCAGCCAGCGAACATATGAACCGTATTATTAAAGCCAAGACCTACAGCACTGTCAGTAACAAGTAGGACATTTGTTCTAAACTAACAAATTTTAATTAACAGGTTAAGATTTTTTAGACTGATTGCTATGTTACATTCCTTAAATTAAGATACTGATTACATTTTGCAATTAATTATTAAACCTACCAACAAAACCAGTCAGTTTAAAGATCGAGTACTCTCAGAAACTATCTAAAAATTAAGTATCAACTTGCAACAACTATTGTTGAATTTTACTAAAAATACGCTTTTTATTTGCGCTCTTTAAAACAGAATTTTTTATATGAGGACAGCACAGACATATCTGTGTCCCTACACCTCACTGGAGTTCCTAAATCAGTTCCTTTGCTATTTGCATTTCAAGCATGGACATGACAACACACCTTATTTATGGGTTTAACTGATGAACTTTCCAAAAGCCTCAGGTACTGGATAACCGAGACAGACATCTGCACGACTACAAGGTCTGACAGACAAAGAAGGGTCATAATTTCCCACAGGAGCCTCAATGCCCCACTTGCTCACAGCCTGCAAATCCCACAACTTTTACCAAGAGACCTTAAATATGACTGCTAGGAATGCTGTAGGATTCAAGAACACAAAGAGGTAAGAATGATGACCTAGCTAAGAAAAGCACAACAAATTTTAAAAGCATGAACTGTACAAACAAGTTGAGCAAAATGTCCTCTTTTTAAGTTGCTTAGAAGTAACGACAAAAAAAAACCTATTCAAAAAACTGAACATCTAGCATGACATGTTTCAGCTTCAGGTTTCAGTGACCGATAAGAAGAGGAGCTTAAATCAGAACAAAAAGGCTATGATAGATCTCATGCAGTTTACATTGGCACAAAGTGAGTATTAGCACAATGCAAAGAATAAGAAATACACCTCTCAGCTAAGGAACACAAGCTTCTCCCCACCCCATTTGAATGAGGGAAGGATCTTGTATCCGATAAAGCAGAAAGTTTGGTGCAGAGAGAACCTACTGCAATACTGTTTCCTGCCAAGCTTAAAATATGCTGCAATAAGACATGCATCTTTAGGATGTGAAGTCAGCCAAAGGTCTATTGAATCAGGTAAAAGAACTGCAAACCTTGCTTATGGCTGGAAATGCTCAGATTTACAGCCCAAGAATAAAGATGATCCAACCACTTTCATTAAAAGGAAATAGAATTTTCCTCAGGACTTCCAATGCAATTCTGAATGTATTAAGATATATAGCATTTCAGCATGGCTAACGTGTCTTCTTACTTGTTTTACTTCTCTAATAGAGAAAGGTAAATTCTGTATTATGAAAGTGAAACATGCAAAAGTTTGCAAGAGTGAGATCTGCAAACCTTCCTTTCAAGAACATCAACAATTTAGGAAAACCTTTGCACCTTTTCTTCCACATATGTATAAATGCATACAAAACATACGCATTTTAATAGGTACAAAATATGCCCAAAAATTATCAGAAATGTGGATTGCAGCCTATAATTAAAATCTAACTTGAAACCAAAGTCTGACCCCTATTTATACATGATGATATTCATTACTACTACAGCTAAACTTCCCAAGAAATGGTCAAACTTAAAAAAACAAAAAACAACTCTATCTCTTCTGCCCCTAAAGTGTTTATATTTGCACATCATGTTACAACCAACTATCCCACAAAGGGGGTGGGTGAGTGTGTGTGTGTGTCTGTGTACGTGCGTGGAGTACTCAAACACACACATAGCAGTCCTGTGACAAAATATCTCAGCAAATCCTAATAAAGCCACATGTGATCAGGCCTTTGTTAAAGCAGTGCTTTGATCCTAGCCCTGATAATATTTCTAGCCATGCTGTGAGAAACCAGAGTTTTGCAGGTGCCACATTTCATAGTATCAAAATGTATGACTCACTATTTCTCAACAGCTAAAGCACTCTAGTTGCTTTAAATAAGGGAAACACATTAGAAAATGAAACTGAACCACTGAACCAAAAGGATATGCAGGCTTATCACACATTGAAGCAGAGCAGACATGAATTACCCTTTAACAGAGAAGGCAATTAAAATGCGATTCTTAATCCAGAAAACTATCTAAAGCCACATTACCCTCTAAGCAGTGATGCAGAGCTCACACCGAAGTAGGGCAAGCCCTAGTTAATAATCTCTTTACACAAGTTGAGAAAAACAGGTGCTACAGGAAGTGACACTGACTCAGCTGGCATTGTACCTCCTCCTTAGTCACATCTGAATTACGGACTAAACACGCCAGGCACGACTGTTCCAGCTATACCTTCCCAGTATCGGAACTGGGGCTACTTCTACCTCGGTACATACAGCCAGAAAGCCTGGGAGGAGAGGGGCAGCGTGCAGAGATTAACGTGTCTCCGGCTGCCAGCCATGTCCATCCCTTCGCAGCACGGACACATGAACCATCAATTCAGCACACCGCACTACGAAAAGAGGCAGAGGCTGCCAGCTGGAGGAGGACAGGATCCTTAAATATTAAATCAATTGTTTCTGAAACAGATACATCAGTAAATAATTTCAAAGAGCTGTTCAAATTGCAGGGGGGCACACCATTCATTTGCTCCGCTTCTGTGTTGTACTTTCCTCCCTTTAATGTACAGATTAATGCTAACTGTGAGACTGGCACATTATCTATTAGCCAGAAGATGCAAGATGCAAGCCAAAATTGGAAGATTTCTGAAAATTCAAGGACGTTTGGCTTGAGACAGCACCATCTGAATCATGAATCTTCCCTCATCTTAATAACAGCCATCTAAAATGTCAATCTTAAATCTCATCACTGTTGAGTCACAGTACACAAAAAAAATATTTCTTTGATCTGTTGGATATATACTTGACAAAATCTGAAGTTCCATTTGTTCAACAGCATGTGTACTCAGATAAATACTACCACTGAAATACAACTTTGCTCTACAATAAACAAGACAACTAAAATGAGTTTGGATCTGAACAAAGAAAAAATAAAGAGGTGGAATCTAGCATGTCAGAAGAGACAGTCACTGGCTTTACTCTGCAATATTTGACTAGGAAAACTGTGTCACTGAGCTACTGTATCAGTTAGGCTGAAAAAGGAGCTACATCTGTGGCCAGTACATATGAAAGACCACCTGGTCTTCTATTTTCCTGTAAAGAGGCTTCAGAAGAAGTTGCAAGTGTTCAAAAAAATGAAGGCAGCAGAACTACCAAATAATTTTGATTTTTTTGATAGAAGGACTTGTTAACAATATAATTCCCCCCGCCAACAAAGCCACTGGGGACAGGAGGTTGTTTCTGCAGGGAAATGCAAAAACCCTTTGCTCCACACCAGCAATGCAAAACTTGTTAGGAGTTACATTATTTCATGCATTACTACGACCAAAACATTCACTCACTCTCTCCATAGTTTTAAAATACTGATTTCTTATGTTGCTAACTAAGACTGAGCAGTGCATTTTGTTCAAGAAGTCCCAACGTTTGTAGAAAATGGAGCTTTAACTACAAACCTGTCCCCAGCGATGCAGGCAAGCCAAACTGGCATTCACTAGGGAGTTCCACAGTTGTGTTGACGCAGCTACCTACCTACAGCAATGGGAAAGTGACCAACAAAAACAGAGCTGCCCCATTTGCAAGAACAGGCAAACTGTTAGGAAGTATTGTGGTTCAAAGAAGCATTATGCAGACCAGATAAAACACCAGTACTTCTCAAACAGCAGTGAACCGCTGATAATTAAAAGTGCCAGGAAGCCTTTGGTCTCATGCGGCATCTGGCTGCCATACTATATTAATCTGTAATTTCAGCCTACAACAGTCAATGGTGCTCTGCACAGTGCATTACTTCAAGCCTCCAAGAAAGTCATTATAGTTTCAGATCTCTATCTCACTCTGAAAAGAAGTATTTGCAATGTCAACTTTCAATTAATTTCCCAGCCGATGACTACCAGCTGCGCACTGTGCTGTGGAAACCATGGGCAATGACTGAGGCACAACACCAAGCCTATAAGCAAAATTTTCTCCTGCGCGCTTAATAACATACTGCATTTTATAGAACTGTAAGAGAGAGAAAAAAATCCAACATTTTAAACCCACAGCCTCATTTCCTCATTCACTAAAACTGGAAAAAGCACCATATATGTAGACCATCTAGTACCGAAAAGTTTATAAAGGAAAGGTAAGAGAGTCTTGCTTTATCAATTACTTTCCTAAGGGGGGGGGGGGGAACACCCAACCCTATGAATACTGGTATATTTAGACAATCTTCACAGATTCAATATACGGTTTTTCCTGGCTCCAAAGGAACACTGGGACACTAGCACAGCACCCATTCAAGAACTTAGGTCAGTAATAGAATTCCCCCCCCCCCTCAGTCAGGTATCAAGGAAGCTCTGCATTTGTAAAGGGAAGAGGCATTTTCTTTAAAAGCAGCTGCCTCACAAAGAAAACCAAATAAGCTCAAGGCTTTATTTAAGCAAACCTATTTAATATGATGCAAAGGAAGAAAAAGAGCACCATCAAAATGGCACACTTGTCATACTGGTAGGCTTCCTATTTTTGGTATAAGGGAAGAGCTGTTTTTAAAAAATGCAAATGCTCTTCAATTTAATGATGCTTTGGAGTCATCTGTGGAAGGAGAGCTTCAGTTTGTCTTTATACATAACAACATATTGCTTTGAATATATTACTATTAATTAAAGGAAGTCATTAAAGGGAATTAATTCTACTGCTAAAACAATTAGCATGTATTCCAATACAAAAACTTCATGTGCATCCTACTGAATACTGCCAAAAAACATACTTATTTTATAAAACAGGCTCTTGTCTACACAGAATTATGGTGCTAAACCAATATACTTATTACGCCCAAACCCACCCCAAAACCTTATCTAAATGAAAAGGACGCAGCAGTGGAATATTAACGAAGATTTTTACCCTTTTTTCCTCCCTTTATCTTCTAAAACTTATATTAACTAACTCTTCTTAAAATATAAACTTAGCTCCAATCCTTTCCTAGGATGATTCACATAATCAACACTTGTAGAATAGGGATATAGAGCTTTATCTATACACTAAGTTACAGATATAATGCTAAAAGGCTTTAGAAGAAAAGAAATCTGCTCTGCTCATATTGCTAGGACTTACACAATGACAATGCTTATGCCCCTCTTCCTCCCCCTGAAGTCTGTTCTTTGTCAGCAGACATTTCAATTGACCAGTGCACACAAAGGACAGTACTTTTCCTTTTCCTCATTCTTCTCCTGAATAATGCCCACAGATTATTCCTGTTAACGGATACGCACCTTCCTCTTGTATCTATCAGGGAGGAAACACAAAAGCATGGAAATAATTTTGAAATCAGAGCACAAAGGAATTCTGTTCCTTCCAAGAAGGCAGCTTTGAAAGCCAGATCAGCATCCTTTGGCATTACTTGTTAAGTTCAGCATATTTGATATTTCCATCATTTCTTCAGTAGTTCACTGCACCATCAGCGAGCCTTACTTTTTCCTCCATCATCTTCCCCTCAAGGGTAAGAGATTGTAGCTATACAGTCCATTAAGTGTTCAAAGACGCAAACCCCTCTAGATATTAATTCAATTCAATTTCTAACAGTCACTGACTCAGCCATGCGTAGTGCAATACTGACGTCTGACCTCGCAGCCTCCTGTGAGCTGAATTCATACTTGCCGTTTCCCCATCCCTAAGCAGCCATTGGGTACCGCGATTGACAGGCAGGGTGGGGAGTGTGCGAGAGGAGAGCTGCTCGGTACCGTGCCAAGTACCATCTGCGAAGCTATTTCTAGTCCTGCCAGCTTGTCGGGTTTCAGCACACAAACACCACATCTGAAAAGGTTATTGCTAACTTTCTCTTGTCACATCTCTCATTTGTGCTCGTGATCATTCAAGATAGACAAATCCGTGCAAGTTTCAGGGGACAGTTAATTTGTTCCTGTAAAGTCTGCCTGGATTAATATTTAAAATTTGAATTCACCTTTCACTGAGTTCATAAGCAGGTACAGCAATAGCCTTTTGAGAACAAGGCAGCACAGCCTCCATTTTTTAACTACAAACATCCCTCTTCCCAGCAAGTTTAAGCCAGGAAAAATGTACTACGCTTTGTGACAATCTAAATATTAGTATGTAATTATACTAATCAGTATGTTTACTGATCAGAAATCAGTTCACCAAGTCCTGATGTAGTGCATCTTCACATCAATAGGTCATCAAATGCTTGACAACAAGTCAAGCCCACCGAGCACAAAAAGCAACAAAGCAAGTTAATACACGTGTCAGCATAAAATTTTCTAAAGGTTTTTTCTTTGGGGGAGGATAAGTAAGCATTATGCTACAGCTTTTTTAAAATTATTCTTTTTAGAATGTCTGTAGGCTGTTTTAAGGAGCCACAATACACTGGAGGAATAGTTCAAAAGCAAGTCTTACAACAAATAAAAATCAAGATGTCATAAGCGGTAGAGTGGAAATTAAAATATGATGAAAGCTGAAGGAACAAGGGGGATTGTTCAGCAGAAGACTGCTTTTATAAAAAGGAAGTCAGTAAGAAAAACAAGAGACTTGTGATTAGAAAGGCAGGACAGTATCGGCATTCTAGTCTGAAGAGTCAGCTCTCTAGACATGGAAGGAAAATTTCTGCTCACACAATTTCAATTACCTGAGCCAGTGACTTTTCTCCTGGTTTTAGGGTCTTGCGAGGGTTCACACAACCACCCTCCCCATGCCCCAGGGGTAGAATAACCATCACAGTCTTGTAAGCCTTTTCTTCCCTTCAAAATAAGCCATGGAAGATATGGCTATAATAAGCTGTATAGAAAGCATGCTGGAAAAAAACCTTCTTTCTCAGGCATTTTTTTGCCTCCAATAGAACAGTCCACCAGCAGCAAGCGCAAGTGCACCCAGGTTCTTTCAGCACTGTTTCCCTATACAAGGTCTTCTCTCCATAGCAGAATTGGCATGTTTTGTTCTCCTTTACTCCTATTTCAGGTAGAAAGAACATGCCATGGATGCATTAGCTCCTGATTCCCACAAAACTACCCCTCAGGCCAGGACACGCATCCATCAAAATCTTGTAGAAGCACAGTCCAGCAGTCACGCTTAACTTGGGGCTCCACCTTCAGTAAGGAAGCCCTCAGAAAGAATTCTCTCTGCTTAATTTGCGGAGTGCTACAGGACCTTCCCTCAGCTCAACACAGCAACTCTGAACACTTTCCTGCTCCAAAATTCTTAAATATTCATATAATTTTGGTCTTCAGAGGGCTCTCTCAATCATGAGTAATACACTTCTTAGTAATTCAATTCCATTTCAGGAAGGAAACAACAAAAAAATCCCATGAGTGTTCAGTTGCCAAAGGGATTTTTCAAGCAGCAAGGAATTAACCTTTAGGTAGGCATACATTCACACCTTACAACTTCTGTCAAGCTACCCAAATACATGACCTCCACAAAAGAATATTTGTTGCCTTTATTTATATACCAATTCCTACTCCATTTTCAAAATGGGATGTTAGGTAAAAATCAAAGTTTAAGAAACTCAGAAACATATTCTCCTCCTTGGAACTGGAAAGTACCTCCATCTATTAAAAACCAGCTTCAGAAGTTCAAATTCAAAAGAACTGGGTCCAAACATTTACTGGACCTGTATCTAGCCATTATAGTTTCTACTCTCAGAGCAGAAAGGAGCAGACAGCAATGCAGAAGAGAGTTGTCCACAAAAATTCTAGGGCATAATAGTTCTGAACATAATAGCTTCACCTCTGAAGTGCTTTGTGTCTTAGTTAAAAGTCTGGGTCTGATCAAGTTTTGCATGATGCCAAAGTCCACCACAAATAATACCTGATTATATTTGGAAAAGGTCATTTGTATGCTGGATTTAGTGTGCAGATTTTTGCACAGAAAGTCAGTAAGTTTTCCTTCTCAGCAGTGTTCACAAACTGATGTTTCAGAAATGAAGGATGTCAAAAAGAAAATAAAAAACAACCCAAAACTGTTTAAGACCACTCACTATACCTTAGATACCTTACAAAAGAATGGTAGACTGATGTTTCTGAAAGCCATCACTGAGTGCAGCCCATTTTTCTAGATTCCAAGAACATCTCTTCCCAGCCCATCTCAGTTTCTTCTGAGGGCTTCACATCCTGGTGCCAATAAAATCTAAATGAAGAGCTCTTCATCTGCCAATACCAGGTTGCAATTAAGAGCAGGCATGTTTGCAGTTAACTTAAAGCAGATGATGCACAGTAATTTACAGACTATGACCTGAGTCCATGGCGAAAGTAGGCCTGATTATTTTCCTGTCATGCCTTGTGTAGGCCTACCCCATACTATAAAATGTTCAACTGCAGAAACCCAATTTACAAGAGAAATAAAATCCATCCTGCAGTAGAAAACAGATTATACATTTTGATATCATTCCAGAGATGAGAAAAGGACCCTTCTGGGGATGCTTCATGTACTTACAAAATGCTGAGGCAAGCCGCACTTTCATTCACAACCCATGAATGCATCCTCCCAGGATGCAAAAATAATATTACGGAAAAAAATTCTCAGCATTCAGCATCTGCACAATAACCCGTCATCTATGGAAATTTTTTCAAAGAAGTTCAAGATTTTCAAAGATTCAAGAGGTTCAAGTGTCATGACAACAGAATCACAGCACAGCCACATTTTGTTCATTAATGCAGTATGGCAGACAGGACTTTGAATCTAATGCTATTTAAATAGAATGAACAAACAAGGACCTATCAAATGGGACTAAAACAGAAGCAGATTTAGTAAATTAAATCCAGGACAAATCTTAAGTAAGAGGGCAAATTTAAGCCACAAATTTTTCACCACAACTCCAGAGAAAGCACTTAGTACAACAGAATTAAAGTCTTACAACAACAACAAAAACTACAGCACTATAGAGAAATTACATGTGGGAAGCTAATAACCAATGAAAAAATTACATAGAAAATACAGAACAGCAATACCTAATAATGAAAATATGAATTTAGAGACCATCTACTTGAACCTTAGCCACCATTTAGTCAACACATGGTTCCTGAAAGTTCTCTTCCGTCTTATTCGGGTACTTAAATAAAAAGTATCTCAAAGACTTTTGTAATAGCTTGGTCAAACAAGCCTGTTTGTATTGTTAGTTACAGTTAGCTTTAACACCATATAATTTTATCCTGTCAGGCTCTTTGGATTTATACCAGGAATCATTTGCATTATATTTTTGGTCCTTATTTTCTGAATCTCTCCCTTCTGAGTTTTCCGTTACATTGCCCACCTCAGAACAAGTAAGAAAAAGGAGGAGAGAAAACAATGGTACAACTTGCCAGAAGTTTCAAAAATTGGACACTCTCCAAACTAGAAAGAAAAAGATACAATGCTAACCTGTGTAATTGTTTAATACATACACCCCCTTAGACAGTTTTGCCGCACGTCCTTTGCTTCAAACAGACGGCACAGTGAAGGGAGCTGAGTCTCGTGGCTATCCTTGCTGCCACATAAGCCTTACACACAGAAGGACAGCTCACAGTCATAGATTATGTTTTCTGTGAGTCTAGAAAATTATCTAAGCTATTTTAAGAATGTTAAGGCTGGAGGATTAAACACTCCAAAGCACCAAGAAGTGACAAGCTAAGCATCTACCTTAAATATTACTCCCTTGTTGAGATTTATTATAAAGCTCTTATTTCACCATTACACTTTTCAAACCTGAAGTATTTTTTTTCCTTATGATAACAAGGCATATTTTGAAAGTGCAAGACAAATAAGACTGCAGTATTCAAACCTTTTAACAAAGCAGTTCTGTTCAAGTTATACCATTAAACCTTATGTCTCCAAAAGCATTTTTCCCCTCACACTGCATTTTTCACACAGACTTTCACTTGTCTAGAGAAAAAGTGTCAATTAAGTCAGAAATTATAGTAATATGTCTATATTCAGCCACCCAAAATGCAATTATTTTGTTTAGGCTTTTGAATAAAGTACGCTATTTTCCAATAACTGGATTCTCTGAAGTAATCAAGTATCTCAATGGAACAAGGTAACAAAATATTTCTCCTCAATTTATTCCTTATTATATTATGACCTCAAACTATTAGTTGGATTCTCAAAGCTTTCCAAAATGGGTCTATGTTATTGGGGGCGCGCAGGTAGCAGATGTTAGCTTGAATACTGTATCCCCACCATACAGATTAAAACCTTCCATAAAACACTGGCTGTTCAGCATGTTATTGGAAACACAAACTGTGTTTTGCCAGAAATATATCCAACTTAGCTTCAATTATTTTAGTGGCACAGATTTCATACCTTCTGATGTGTGAACCTTGAATTCAGATTGTATGAAGTGATCAACAGCAGACTTTCTGAAAGGCACAGGCCATCGCCTTCCTTGAGTTAACTCCTATCAGGATCAAATAATCTTTTCAGAGAGCTGCACAGCTTTTTATTTAAACACTTCCCCAAAATAGATAATCCACAACAGACCACACATGGTAAGACACGTGCACTGTCTGGACTGGATTTACCTAGCTTCAGCTTCCAGTTACTACACTTTATTAAAAATTTGCCTACTGACTAAAGCTCATCATCATAATGCTGTTTCTGCAAAGATCTTTAGAGACTGATCAAGATGTCATTATTTAACCTTTGAGTTTTCCCTGTCTCGAAAGATATTTAGTAACTTCTGTGTCTTCAGAATCCCCTCTAATCCAAATCCTCCCTGAACTGCTGATACCAGACTTCCAATAACTCCACTATACATCCAGCAGCTGCATTAGCCCTTTTGACTGTATGATGTTACTGGAGGCTTACGTTCAGCTGACTACCCATTGAGACAGTGTTCTTTACAGTGCCAATACTACCAATGATCGCAAGTTGATGTAGTCTACAAAAACGGCCTACATTCTTTGTTCCTGAATGTTTAACTTTGTATTTAGTCATATGAAGAATGCATGGTTATTTGCACCCAGTTTATCAAACCACTCAGATCACATGCTATTAGCGAGTCCTTTTCATTATTTAACACTCCCCATCATGGGTCATCTGCACCAAGATCAGTTTTAGGTTTTATTCCAGATCACCAGTCATGGGAGGTAGCATGGGATCAGAGATGAACTACATGAACTGGACTCAGCAATGAATCACCCATTTACAATCACACTCCGAGACCTGACAGTGAACAGTCCTCAACTCGCGTACAATGCCCTATTATATCTATATTGTTCATTTGCTGATACTGCACCACGTTTTGATCCTAAATGAGAAGCACAGATCAACCACTTACCAGTTCATCTGGTAATAAAAATTCATCTTAATAAAAACAGCAACTGTACAAAGCTATAAGCCTATATTGACCTATTGACCTATAGCCTATACATAAGCCTATATTGACCAGCAGCAGCAGCCACCCTTTTCGGTTCTGTGTTAACCATTCCATTATTCACATCACAGACAGGCCTATAATTATGTGGGTCTCCTTGTGAGCCTTTTAATTATTGGTGCACTCTTTTCCTGCCCTCTTGGATGTCTCACAATTATCCAAGATTTAATGACAGGAAAATAACCCACAATATCAATTGCCCATAGAATACTTTGGGCAACGCTTGAGTCCAGTTAATCTGAATCTATGCAATAAAAATGTGAATTAAGTTGCTGTTACTGAATGTGCTCCTTAGCTCTTTTCCTATCATCTTGCAAGTGGAAAAGCTTAAATCACTAACAATTTTAGCTAGCTAGCAGAGATGTTTTAGTTATATTTAGCACTTCTAAAAGGGCAAAGTACTTGGAAGATACACACATATTTGGATGCTTATATATATTTCCAGCAACATGCTTCTTCACATACATTTGCCAGGTGACCAACTGCTTTGCTTAGTTCATTTTTGAACACTATATGCTGGAAAAACACTAATTAACTTCATAATGTCTTCCAATCAAGAAGCATTTAAAAAAAACATTCTTACAGTGAGGGATGCAGGCAAAAACAAGATCTGACACAGCTTTACAAAGTAAGTGCTATAGAGCATGACACTTGCATGCAAGCAGCTATTACTTATCATCGTGAACAAGTTGCACATATTTTAAGTATGCTACTTAACAGAGAGTATCAACAACTAAAAAGTGATGAACAGGAAGTAACTCCTAGTAAGCACCCCAAAAAAATTCATATATTTAGTCACTCAACTGGTGTCTTGATATGCACACAAGGCATTTAGTTTTAAAAAAAAAAGACTACAATCCCACCCACGGCAAAACAAATCTAACCACAGATTAGGGAAGCTGACAAATCAGTTAGGTTCGAAAATATCTTTTTAACGAATTAAGAAGAGTTCCTTTTACAAAGAACTACAAAATTTATGACAGGACTTGCCACAACCAGATACAGTAGCCTTTAGAATGGACTTTTATTGTAGTTTTTGAGATGCAATAGATGGTACATAGCACCTACCTTGAATGTTTACAAAGTTTACGAGGTCTATTATGCAATTTCCGATCCCAATTCTCTGGATCACTGGAGTTACTGTCATAAGGATGAGGCCGTCCTGCCATTCCACTGCCAGCTTCCTCACACTACTGCTCTGAAAAGCACACATGCAGCACTCACAACCTACATTAAGAGAGCAGTGTTTACCTTTAAATAATGCCACACAGAAAAAAAAAAAAATCAGACATGCAGAATTTAGTGTTGTTAGGTTTTGGTTTTTTAAATAAAGATTACAGAAAATAGGATATACTGAAGCACAACTTCTAAATTGCATGACAATAATATTCTATACATTTTGCTGATAACTGCGCTAAAAAGATTATTTTATTATAAGAAAGATAGTTCTGTAAATGTTGGTAGACAACTTCAATTTTGCCACAATTAATTTCACTGTGTCCAAACAGCAAAGTCACTGGTTATAAAACACAAGGCAAATACATCATAATTTTCTTTCAAATGTATAAAGTTAATTCAAAGAAAGATCCCAACTGTAGGAGACCAACAGGTTTACAATTTGAATGGCTGCCCAAGAGGAAAACAGAATTAAGATTAACGAAGTTGTATCTGAGTCCTTACTCCAAAATGGAATCAACAGCAATCCTTAGAAACACTCAGTGTAGTCCAGTTTCACTGACTTTTGCAGAAAAGTCACAAAAATTTAATAGAAAAATAGACAATATAAGCCTACCCTTCCTTGACTGGGATCCAATATTATGTTTAACTCCGACTAAAATTCACTCATAGATAAAACAACCTTGTGACTGTCAATAAAGATAGCCAATCTTAAATGACTGGTGTTCAAGTCATACCTATAAGTGACACCTGTGTCAAGAGAGCTGTATAGTTCAGAATGACCTGGTTACAAAAACGAAAAAGTAGCCACAAGTGAACAGCTGATGATTGTACAGCATCTGGAAAAAACTGAATTACAGATAGATAAGCCTACTAAGTAATGGAAAGATAAGCCTACTATGTTTCTCTAAAATTTTAAGCTAAATATTTTAGAAACATCGTATCTCCTCCCCCCCCTTAATTATATTTCTCTTACATTCAATGAAACTTATACTTTTTGGAAGTGAGCCCCAAAGGAATTGAGACTTCTTTAAAACGAAGTTGCTTCTCAAATAAAAAGTCCCTCTCATAATGAAAAATAGAAAAGTTCTTCTGACAAATTTAGATTATCTTAGCTAAATTTAGACCCAATATTTTTTATAACAGGGGACTGGTAGAGAACAAGCGTCTTGAAAATGTTAGTTGCATACGAGTTTTTCTTTCATGTTCAGTTCTAACAAAGAAAACAGATTTTATACCAAGCACACGATCTCCACCACAGTGTTGGTTTTTTTTCCTGTTACCGTTTCTATAATTAAACACACTTTGATTGGAAGACTCATATGGTCAGGTGTCCATATAGAGTCAAGAAAGGAAAAACACATTTTATTTAAAATTACAGGAAATACTCAACTTTCTTATGCAAAAAAAGGCAAAAAGTCCTGATAAGCATTTCATTGTGTATTACCTGGAAATTCAGGTTATCAAAGCACGGTCAATGTGTGACGATACTACACAGGCGGTTATAGGATTTACACATATTTGTTAGGTGTGTTTAAATGCTTAACAAGGAGAAACCTACAACATATTTCAGAACAGAAAAAGTATTATTAAGGAGATAAGGGGAAGGAAGGCTGGTTTATAAATCCAGTGGCAAGTTACTTCAGCAGCAGTCATTCTGAACTTAGGTGCAATATGACGTACCATTTTCATACACAAGCAATACAAAAACAAAGATACCTTTTATCCTGAACTGAAACAAATTGTGTTCATTAGATTGAGTCACTCGAGCAAGATACACAGGGAGTCTCAGTACTCGTGGCAACAACACGGTTTAGAACAAAAAGCGAAGACTGGCAATCTCCCAGCGGGACACCACAGCTCCCATTCTGCAATCACTCCCAGCTACTGACTACCGCAGGGTCCTGCTTCGACTCCTGTACCTGCTGAAGCACCACAATGACAGGCATTTCTTTTCAAGCTTTTGTTTGTTTCCACAAATTCTCTCTTCCCTTTAAAACCATCTAAAAGACTTATAAACACCTCACCCGCTCAGGTATGGACCAAAGCAGGTGCCTTATGAGAAACAGGTTGTCATCCAGCAGCTAGTTCTTATTCATTTCATTGAAGTAAGACGTCAGTATTTGAATTTAGCTTTCACACTGGGAAGATGTATAAAAGTGGCTGTTTTTACAAGAACTGCAGCTGAAAGGACAATTTAAAGTCACATTCTTGAGTTGTCTCACACTTTCTGCCTTCTCCCCATCTTTCATTTAATGAAAGTGACAGATTCAATAGGAGGGTATAGGTTCACATACACTTCAAAGAAAAAGATTGTTTTAAGTAGGATCAGTTCCTCAATCTGCAGTTCCTCAGTTTTGCTATGCAGCTACATGCTTAAGCCATTACAAACAATAGATGACACAGAAGGACAGAAACAAGCAAATGGGACTGCTCCTCATGAACAACAGTATTCCCTTTTCCCAGCTTAAAGCATATGAGGAACCCCGGCAGTGTCACTGATGAAGTACCAGACGGGCACACAGCTCAAAACTAGAGCACAGTTATGAAAAGAAGATAAGCGATCTGAAAGTGTCCAAAGCCACATCTCATGAGACTTCTAATATAGCTCCAAGCATGTCACACTATGAACTTGTGAACAAGAAACAGTCTTCCCTCCATCCTCCACTCAGCAGGATCTTAACAAATAACACTTCTCTAAGAAACAATTTGCTGTAACACAGCCAATTATTTTCTTCTTGACCATTGTTGATAGCACTTTTATGCAGATTATAAACAAATGTATTTATCAATTTTATTTCAGGTTTTAACAAACCTGTAAGACCATAAACAAGGAATATTTTTTATGCTTTTCTCCATTGAAAATAGAATTTTTCAATTAGCAAATGCTGTATAAAATCTGTAAAGTAACTAACTAGTCCTCCTGATTAATTTGTAAAGACTTCTGCAAATCTACTTTTTTCTGCAATAGAAAAGAATACGTTTCAACTGTGGTTCAAATGATACTTTTTTTTTTTTTTTGCATGGATTCACACTGTGGGTAATAAAGAAAGTGTTCTTCGTGGAACATTCTGGCCTTGCACATAAAACAAAAAATTGCAAGAGTACGTGGCCCCAAATATTATTCAATGCCTCCCATGAAGTCAAGGAACTGTATCTGAAATGTTGGGAAAGGCAAAAAGGCACTCGGAGCATATGAAATAAAGAAAAAAAAATCAAATCCAAATATCCTTTGTAGATCACAAAACACTGCCATATTGGCCTAACTGATTGCTATTCTAAGTAGCTGATAAGCAATTCTCCGGGTGTAAAGAATGATTGGGTTTGGGAGGCTAATAGTCCACGTGGTAGAGCCACCCCAGGCATTGCAAAATACAGTAATTAATGTGTTTACACCACTACTTGAGGAGCTTGTGAAAGGATGTATCATACATTGAGTTGTAATAGCTGTAGAACAGATTATGTTAAATAATACTTAAAGCATATTCAGTTCTGTGCCATGACAAAATACAATGCACAAAAGATGCACAGCAGATTAAGCAAGATTTAGAGAGCATCAGATGCTGGACAGAAATGGACACATACTTTTGTGAGATGCAGGACTTGCACTCTTCAAGGTACTGCAGGGAAAAAAAACATTCTCTGGAAATCTTTCAGGCAAGAACCAATATCAATACGTTTCAAGCCAGCCAGCCACACTATATTTATTGAGAATACTTGTAAGGCTGCAAAGCTCTGGAGTCTTACTAAAAAGGATTATTAAAATAGCCTGAAGTTTTGAGGTAGAGGCCCAAGATGTCATCTTCTGGACACCAGCTCATCAGGTGGAACAAAGAACTGATTGCTCCAGCTGTCAGTACAGGAGACAACATTCAGATAACTAACAGGTAATACTTCAGGCAGCTACTCAGCTTTAAGCCTTGGTCAGAAGCATTTCCTAGAGCAGGACAGGTTTCAGAAGCTCATCTGCTCTAACCTGCTCCATCAGTGAAATACACTGTAAAGGTGAACCAGGATAATCAGAAAGATCCAACAGACAAGTAACCAGCTAGGACAAAAGCTGCATTAGTTGTGACAGAGAAACTCCAAGATTCAGATTATTTAGACTTTCTGTAAGGGGTGACAGTCTGCTGTTCGCTGCCTCTAGTCATCAAAGCACAAAAGCAGCAACAACAAAAACTAACTTACAAGTAAGATTTACTGAGAATGCAAGCTCAGTGACATTACATCCTAATTAAGAAATACAGTTCAAAGTACACATGCTCATAATGCAAACACCATATATCATGGAAATCCATACCTGCCAAGTGAGTTTCTTGCAAACTAGTGCAGACATCAGCCACAATTCAGCCACATAAAGTAGCTTTATAAATTATCATCATTGAAATGTTATCAAACTGACAGTGATTAAAGCATAGCTAAGAAACATCCTTCGCCATACAGTCTCAACATTAACACAGGCGGTCAGGATTGAAGCTTCTCTTAATAAGTTAAAAAAATAAAAAATCAAGCAGTCACGTGAAGCTGATGATATTCCTATTTCTACAGCACCAGGAGCAACAGATACCCAGTGACTATCTTGCAAGCTTTAACTTTGTAATTCCTAAAAGCAACATGATGATAAAACACCTATCTGATATCGTAAGCCTAAAAAGCAAGAGCCAGATGATACCCAACTCCCCCTCTGCATTAGGATTCATTGGGTAAAATCAGCCTACATCTACCTGTAAAAAGCTCAGTGGATTGAGCAACTTCTCCCACACAAAAGCAGAATCGTGGTTCCACTGCAAGAAAAAGGAACAGAACCTAACTTCTTAGTGCTACTACTAGCCCCATCCCCTGTGGCCCACCGATATAAAACAGAAAGCAGACACAGGGCTTCATAACTTTCAGCATTAGTGACAAGGATGAACAGCATGAAACAGAGCATCAGGTAGATTTCTTGAAGAAACAAGCAAGGTCTATACCCATGGTTGTACCCAGCAGTAACAATACATCTCAGTGAGCAAGAAAATCCCAAATAATTTTTCACATTTTAAATGAATTCTAAATTAGCTTTTGATTTTATACATATTTTAAAGAGATACATACTTTTATTGATAAGCAACAGGCCAAGATTTAAGCAACACTGCTAAAGGAAAGCTGTGCTGAAAGAAATTAGCCCATAATGAGATTTTTATTTTTGTGTATGCATACAGGACAAAAGAGCCCCAGCCTCAAGCATACAATCTATGAAAGCATACAGCTTATTACAAAGTGACAGAAAAACCACCAGTGATGACATTTGTGACTAATTTAATAAGCAGTGCCATCCACACATCAGCTGTTTACCATTTTCAAATGCAATGGCACTAAAAGGAAAACTGGACTTCAAGAAGGAATTTAACATGTGATATGAGAGGTGCTTTAACTTGTCGTCTATCTTAACCCCCAGTTTCCCTGGCATTAACACACTGGGCAAAAGCACAAATACAAACATGTGCTGAAAAAACTCGTAAGAACAGTCTCAAACAGCATCATCAGTAGACGGCAATAACGACCAAAGGCAGGATGTAATAGACTATAATGAGCGTGAGACAGAAATGGGACAAATCAAGAGGTAATATGGAAAGGCTTTTGGCAGGAGATTTGTGTGTCTTAATAGAAAATAAAAATTCTCTGTGATGTTTTGCAAGGAAGAGACCTAGTCAATGACAAATCCACACTGACAGACCTGCAAAACAAATACAGTGGAACAGTTTTCTTTAACTACAGAGAAATGGTTAAAAAAAGAAAAAGAAAAAAAAAACCAGGCAGTTCTTTTTGACTGTACTGTATAGTTCAAGCTATATGAATTCAAGGTAACCTACACAAGATGATGCAGAGACAGATTTTTAGCTCAGATAAAACAAAACAAGTGTGAACTATCAGATTATGAACTTTGAATGGTGTGAAGTTGATAATTTGAATTGTATTTCTGGATCATCTAATTCAATAGCAAATTGAAGAGAGAAAGAGAGGGTCTTCCAGGGAAAGGATCACCAAAGGTGAAGCAACAACAGAGATAACTACTCTTTAAATGAATCACTGAAGATGATTCACGAAGAGAAAAGGCAAACAAAAATAAGGAAAACAGAAGATGACAGTCAAAAGGCTACCAAGAAGCCAGGTTTTAAGCATGTAGTCGAATTCGTAAGACGCAGCCACCAATAAAGAACAAAAAGATACAATGCTCAACCACTACTTTGGACAAAGAAGCCAGACAAGTGACAGAAACAAACCTGGAAAAGGTCTATGATAGAGCTGAATCCAAATTCTGAAAGAAAAGAGTTCTGGAGTGACACGTTTGATGGGATCAGAGATGAAAAAGAGGCAAAAGCAACAGCTAGAAACAAAAGTAAATTTAAAGAAAAAAAAGTAACGATAGGCAACTGCAACACATAATTGTACTATGACAGATTTCTCATACAAGCAATTGATATTTTCTGCAAATAAAATATGGTTACGTGGAAAAACGTTTTATAAAGATATTGAACTCATTATGAAATCATCTGAGTAGGTAAATCAATGCTCAGGGATTATGCAAAGTAAGTATGCTCAGGAGTTATATGATAGCTATCAGGCAGTCCGAAGCAACAATACTGCTTCTGTACAGCCCTCATAGCAATGGCAGGTTTTACCAATAAACACGACACGATTAAAACTAGTAATTTAAGCAGTGTTCAGCCTACTCATGACACCACACGTAACAGCGTTATCAAGGCACAGCGACCTGACGAAGGTACTCTTTCTACAACGCTTTTAAAGCGTAAAAGCTTCAGCAAGCGATCTGCCTCAGGCGATAGGGAAACCCGAAGCAGGGCCCGCGGACAGATGTCATGCCTCCCGAGGCCGGCTGAAGCACTCTGAAACGCCTGTGGGCGACTCACAGGGGCCCCTCAAAGGGGCAGGGG